>NW_027464591.1:9982500-10295000 GCF_043290135.1 Rhipicephalus microplus | reverse complement strand
ATTCATACTATTACGCTGTGTGTGAGAGAGGAAGAGGAGTAAACGCTTTTATTATACGGAGCGGCGCAGCGCCTCTAGCGATCTCCACTCATACCAGGTCACTTGCACGAGTTAAGCGAGCGTTCTACCGCAGACCTATCTAGGAGGAGTAAACGGTTTTATTATACAAAGGAGCGCAGTGTCGCTATAGCAGTCTCCAGTGATACCAGAGCACGCGCCGGAATGGAGCGAGCGCTCTACAACAGAACCATCTAGTGGGTTCTACAAGTACTAGCGTGGCTACGACGACGTACAAGGGAAACGCTCTGATCATAGGCTGCTTCGCATCTAATAAGAGGACGGATTGCTTACCTGCATATATTGTTCAGTCGCTATCCGCATAATACCTGGGGCTTTGTTAAATGACCGTTTTCTGTAAGTTCAATAGCAATACCCCAAGAAAAACCAAACAAAGCGCCAGCTGGTACAGATATATCTTGAGGAACCTCAAGCACGAAGGCAGCGACAAAAGATAGAGAAATGGAGGTTCATGGCATATGTTTCAAAATAAGCGAAAACGTCCACACTATGTTAGATTCGCATCTTAGAGACTGAAAAGGAAAGTAAGTTAAAAAAGAAACACACATGCATTTTAATTTGCACAGGGCTGGTTCAGTGCCCTCTCATATATGTTTTAACTGTGAAGAACCAAAAAAAATATTGATCACATTTCACTAACTTGCCGTCCTTTCTCTAGCCGTGAAAAAAATATCTTGATATTCTATTGAGACACTTTGGAATAACTCTTCACTAAGAAAATATTATTTCTTTGTAGCTTCTTCTCTGGCACCCCTGCCCCCCTCCCCAAAAATGAACATTTGCTTACCCATATGTGATTTCTTTGGCGACACAGAGAGGATTCCTTGGTAATTTATTTTCGTTCCAACTATTGCAGGTCAGCCTTTTTTGTTGTTAGGTGATTGCTTGTGCCGCTGCGTTGTTCTATGCCTAGTATAATGGCACATAAAACATTCATCTTTAAAAATTTGATACTTCCACCTTGAACGATTAGGCTTTTTTTTCTTCGTCTCAATTCTAAAAATAATGCCTATATTAACCACCGGTTCAGAGCAAATGCCCCAAACTCGGTAACAGCTGAATCACACGGCCCAAGCAAGCAAGCTTGCCATGCGACAAAAGAGACTAAGAAGAAGAAGAAGAAGAAGAAGAAGAAGAAGAACGAAAGGCAACAACAACAACAACGTTGTCTCTAATCGCTGCTGCCCTGGCGTCCAGAAGGAGATCGAGCAGGTAATAACTTCTATATTTACCTTAAAGCAGAGGACTAGTTTTGTTCCCGAGGTGCGTTCAAGTTGGGCGCCTCAACTGCGGAATAAACGGCAAGACAGCCATTGTAGCCAATATTAGGAGCTATTAGGGTTAACCCTTGCCTAGCATTTTCCACTCCCTTAACCAAATTTCACACTTCGCTTTTGAATGCAACAGCCTTACAAGCACTCCTCCACGAATGTGCCAAACCGAAAGACCTTTCGCTGACTTCTGGGCGAAGTAGGCACGTTCGCAATTAAAGCACCGAGACATTGGCACGCGAGTGTAATTTAGTTTCGCAGAACTAACCCGCAATGTTCTCAGATATTCTCCGATGAACTTTGAGGCTCCGTATGATGCACGGAAGACCCGGAGGACCTGTGCGAGGGCTGTCCGAGTGTGACACAGCTGTAGCGTGCGGTATTTATTCTAATTATGATACGAGAGCATGGGTAATTTTTATGACAGTTACTGTTTCCGCCACCTTCTATAATGAAGATGTACTTGCACTCCTGAAATCAATAGAATCTGTTACTGTTTCCGCCACCGTCTATAATGAAGGTGTATTTGCACTCCTGAAATCGACAGAATCTTGCGGCCAACTGATTTTAGCCGACAGGACTGGTTAGTCTCTGATCACCTTGGTTGAAAAAAATTGGCAGATCCCACGTACAGTGGGAATCATTGATATGCGAAGCACGAATGAGAAAGCTTGATATGTCACTTTAAAATCAGCACAACGTTACGAGGTTGAGGTAAATGAGGCAGTACATGACTTCCGTGTCATAATTATCATTTTTGAATGGGTCGTTTACCTTCATCATCTATACCAAATTTAGTATATGTGGTGGAATTGAACACCCGCGAGCACGCTATGAGTGTGGTGTGTTGCCATGTTCTTACGTGACACGCGTGTCAGGATTAACATGTTTGCACCAGTCGTATACTTTAGTCATCCATTGACGTCACGTAACACCAAATTTGATATATGCGGAACTAGAAAAACGGCCGCGAGCGCATCATGAAGAACCCAATATACTCCAATGTAGCGTTGATGCGCGCGCACGCTGGGCCCACCAACGCTACGTTAGCAGAACGCGAGCACTCTATAGTCTGATACGAGGTGCGACCGGCGCGACCAGCGTTCGTCGGCGCGGCCTGACGATGAACGGCGCGAAATGCGACTTGCTTCTTTTCGCGCCGATGCGCTACCCAGACAACACTGCGTCTCCCACTTTTCGTGACGAAGGAATGCCGGATGCACTGAAACGCGCATGCGTCAAATCATCGCAGCGCGGCGCGCGCCTGCGAGTACATGGAAGGACAGGCGCCTGGCGTGCAAACGCCGGCGTGACCCGACGAAATGAACGTCGGGAGCACGCGCACCCCGTAACGCCAAAATGTATTGGCACCTTGACTGTGGCATGTAGTTATGTTCTCACATGACACGCATCTGTTGATTATCATGTTTGAACCAGTCACATACCTTCGTAATCCATTGACGTCACGTAATACCAAATTTGACATATGTAAAGCTAGCGAAACGGCCGCGAGCGCATCATGAGTGTGGTAGCTATTCATGTTGTTAGATGACACGCATGTCGTGATTATCATGTTTGTATGTGTAGTTTGCCTATGTTGTCCATTCGTGTTGCGTAATACCGAGTTTGGTACATGTGAAGCTGGCGAAACGGCCGCCAGCGCATCATGAGCGTGGCATGTAGTCATGTTGTTACATGACCCGCATCTCATGATTATCATGTTATCACCAGTCACATACCTTCGTCATTCATTCGCGTACTGTAATACCAAATTTGGTAAATGTGACGCTAGCGAAACGCCCGTGAGTGCATCATGAGCTTGGCGTGCAGTGATGTCGTTACATGACACGCATATGATGATTTTCATGTTAGGGTCTGTCGCTTGTGTTCGCCATGCAATCATGTCATACCATACTAGTTTTGTAACATGTCATGTGAACGAAATCACTGCATGAGCTGCATGATCATGGAATGTAAATCATGACATTCATGACATCGATATCATAATTTTCATGTTATGGCTTGTCAAATATGTTCTTCATACGGTCATGTTATGCCATACCAAGTTTGGTATCGATAGCGTTATGGAAACGGCCAGGAAAGGTAATAGTTATAGGCGGCTAGATAGATAGATAGATAGATAGATAGATAGATAGATAGATAGATAGATAGATAGATAGATAGATAGATAGATAGATAGATAGATAGATAGATAGATAGATAGATAGATAGATAGATACGCGCTAAGTCGCTGAAGTTCGCTAAGAAATGCTTCGCGTTTAATACTGCCCGGGATCTGTCCCGCTCATGTTGCCTAAAGGTGCCTTTTGCATCCACCATATAAAAGCTTTTTATTAGATGCAAAACACGGGGCCGGTATGGCGGTGCACAGAGCACGGTCTCCGAACTTAGATGGTGCCATAGACGATCCGGACAACAGAACAAGAAAGTTCGAGCAGTAGATCTGCCATTAAGTGAGGTTCAGTTAGGATAATGTGTACACGCATGGAGGCGTTCGTGACCATCCCATTATTGTGTAACGCTGTGGCTCTATCACTATACTGTCCTACTCGTAGCTCGTCGAGGCATAGCCACGAGTCGACGTCCTCGCGGCATACCACGACAGCGCCCGTCCAGTTCAGCTCGCCAAATGAGCCGCAATCCCCGCCATTCAATGCGGCAATGGAGGCGCTGCGGCGCATGCGGCCGCCGGCCAAGGGTGCGACGCCGGTCACGGACCCGGACAGCGCGCTGCCCAGCGGTCACCACTTTTACGCGATGCTGGTCGCATGCTCCGGTACCTTGGCCGCTGGCACCGCACTCGGGTTCGCCTCGGCCGCCATGGAATCCATTGAACGCCAACCCTGGTACGACCTGCCACGGATGCCGCCTGAGAACAGGTGGATCGCCGACAGCCTCTTCCTGGGTGCCACTGTGGGCTCTCTGTTCTCAGGTGAGCAAGCAACGCAGCCGAGAAATGACCACAACTTTTTATTTACTTCTATGGTACGCAGTGATTATTTGTGTAAAGAAATCAGCTGAGCCAGGATGGCGAGCTTCAGCTATGTCATTTCGCCTTTTACTTCCCAATAAACCTACATTTTATTGAAGTGCTAAATATTCGTGTAATATGCATTTTTTGCTCTGCTTTTTTATGTCCTTAAAGACAGCCTCGTCGTATCACTTTTCACTTTTTACCACTGAGAAAAAAAGCAGAAGCTACTCGAAATTGTTTCATGGTGGCTATTTTTTAACGCGTTGTAAATTATCAGTCTGAAAAATAATTTCTGCATAACTACGGTACGATACTTCACGTCCATGTGTTAAAAACTAAATAAGATGCACTGCATTGTATTTTAGTGTGGTTAAATAATACACCATTTCTTCGTCCGTGATGCACGTTTCAGGCTTTCTATTGCATCTAGTCGGCCACAGAACAATCATGTTGCTGTGTTCCGCCGGCCTTGTCAGTTCGTGGATGTGCTTGGCCGTGGGAAACAGCGTGAGCGTGATACTAGTCGGCCGGGTTGCTTGCGGTCTCTTTGTGGGCGTTGTCGCCAACTGCGTTTGTCTCTACGTTGCCGACGTCGCGCCTCCAGTCAAGAGAACCACTTTTGGAGGTCTTCCGGAGGTACGCTGAACTACTTTATGCCGTCCGATTTAAGCTCCCTCCGTGACTCATTCTCCCTCAGGGGCTTCGACCCCTAGCTCTCTCTGACGCCGCGCATCTCGACAGTCGTAATACCTGCTCGTACTTTGATCTAGACTTCCATGTATACTGCTGAAATGTACCTTATATAAGCTTCCAAATGTTCATCACAAGAATAACAGATCAAATTTGTGTGGTTGAGTTCCCAGTTAGCCTGGCATGAAAGCCACCTACCACCAGTGTTCTCCATTGTCGACTATATGGCTGTGTCGCCCGCCTCCCAAACAGCTCGGCGACAACTCCACGATTACCATCGGCGGTGCGCCATTGCGGGGAGCTATCGGAGCTAATAATGGAAGCCGCGCTTTTCCGCCACTCTTTTTCGTCCTACTCCGCTCTGCTGTTTCAGCACCTGAACGGTAGCCGCTTTTACATTCAGAGCCCAGTACCTTGATAACTAACTAGGTTCCAAGCGATGCACTTGCCACACGTCTGATCGAATCACAGTGCACAATCTGCAATGGCCACATCCTACGCAACTTCTAGAAACCCTTTCTGGCTGACAACGCTGGATCACACCAATACGCGGCTGAGTCGTTTTAAAAGGAACTCACTCCTCGGCAGCCCCTTGAGAGCTCGCATAGCTATAGTTGAAAAGCTAATTGCTCTCAAACCCTTCCAGTGGTAGTGCCGTGTGGTTGCTTCTAATTTAGTGTTTATTTATGCTAAACATTTTTACGCGATAGCGTTGAATAGCTCGTTCAACCGAAATTACGGAGTCGGTATCGGCGCCGTTGGCTGTGAGCGAGCAATCATCGTCGTTGCGTGAAAAAAAAAACAAGCATCTTTGCGTGACAAAAAAAAAATACAAAGATGCAAATAAAATAAAATAAAATATTCTGGTGCCGAGTGGGGATCAAACCACGTTCGTTTGCGTGGCAAGCGGGTGTTCTATCACACAGCCATGTCTCTGCTCCTGGGTACAGTTAAAATATCTTTATCTGCGTGAAAATGCATTGGAAATAACTTTCATACTTTACTAACACGCGTGTCCTGTATACATACACCATGAAACATTGCGCAATAATGCGTGTACAAGCTTACATTGCTATTGGGGGTCAGTACATGGAATTAACATAACAACTTCTTAGTTTAAAGTCAGTCACCCATTACTAAAAACACAAACGCTACTGTAACCTTATGGTCACGTAGTGCGTGCACAGGCAGCCTGAAAATAATTTATATACCAAGTGTTTGAAGTGCGCACTCGGAACAGAGTATCACTCTCGTGTTCAACTTTATGAACGCGAAGCTTAAGGCTCCCCAATTTTTCGCTCTCTCTTTTTTCTATGCGACCGTGCCCGCGGTGCCGCTCTTTCTCCTTTTAATAAAACCAAAACATCTCGCAGCACGAAACTGTTGATATGTAAATTTACAGAAGCATGAAAAATTATAGCCAACACTGTGCACATTGACACAGTACGTTGTGTGCGGTATGAAAATAATTAGTATGACAACGACATATATATTTTTAAGTAATGCAATCGTTTACTCGCGTCATTTCGGATAGCTTTCGTCTCATGCCTCACTTACACACAGGTTCGGACGTAGGTGTTGCATCTCTAAACGCAACTTCTCTAACTTCGGATTGTACTCGCACAGATCGGAAATGGTACTTTGCGTCTCTTGTTTATCAGCTGGTGGTCGTGTGGCCAGTGAGGCACCTCGAAGTGGCCGCGGCTTTCGGCATTATCTTCCAAGAGATCTTTCACCGTGTGTTATTGGCCACTCGTGAATTTAACGTCGGTATACTTGCAAGTAGCCATGAGTGCCGGGCTTCTGACGGCTTACTCGCTGTCCGGATTTCCCTGGGAAGTGCAGGCGGGCGCTTGCGCCCTCACGGCCGTCCCCATGTTGGCGATGCAGCGCTACATTGTCGAAAACCCGCGCTGGCTGCTTGCGCGGGACCGCTCTTTGGACGCTGACACGGCCGTGTTGCGACTGTACGGCATTGACCCGCCCGCTGACTTCCGACAGCGCAAAGTGGACGGCGCCTCGGACCAACTGAGACCCGCAGATGCCAGCCGATGGCCGAAGGAAGCCAGGTGAAAATACTTTGAAGACTACGCCTTGCGCGGCCTCTAACACTATCTATCTGTAGGTGGGCTTGATCCATTACTTATTGAATAGAACTTGTCCCTAGTAGAAGCCTCCCTTAATTACTTAATGTGTGTAATCACATGACACCTACAGTGACAGCTTTTACCTGACCTTTGACTGACTTCGTAGTGTCGGTAAGGTTATAGCTAAGTATAACAATTACTCAACATTTTAAGGAAGTATTAGCGTATGCTATACGCTGTTTTAACTGCCTTCTTTTTATGCAACATCCATTGCATAGCTGAGTTTAATTCCCACCATTTTTTTTAATGCGGAGCGCTCCACGGACGCAGCCTTTCGTCCCTCCATCCATATTTTGAGGCGTCGTAACGCTCATGGTATACGGCGTTCAATACAGGTAAGGGGAGCTACTATACAGGTCATTACAAGGCTAGAAATGATCGACACTGGCTTGAAATGAACGAATGAGGTCTATCGTAATATAATTTACAGAAATAACCAGGAAGAAGAAAATCTTTCGTTCACATGGGGCTGACTCCGGCAGGGCACCAGAGAGGGCGTCATGGCCTCGCTGAGCGAGAAAATAATCTGACAATGATTTTACTTTAATGGATTTCTGTTGTAATTGCACTTGTTTTATGTATGGCTCTTTCTAAAACAATCGCAGGAATTTCACGGCTTGTCTGCTACTGTACCTTCTTCAGAACATCTCCTGCGCTCAGCTTTGCCTGCTTCGAGCTGTGCAGGTAATGGGCGCCGCAGTGGCAGACGTACCCCCACAGGCCTTCGCTATGTTCCTAATCATCTTGCACATAGGATGCGCTACCTTAGCCATTACCGCAACAAAAAAAGCCAGCCGACGTGGACTGCTTGGTCTGTCGGCCTTACTGGTCGCAGCTGTTTTGTTCATACTGCGACCACTGGATCATCTTGGCTTCATGTAAGCATTCTCCTATTAAATAACACGGATTTCCTAACCTGTTCACGTAGCTCCTTCCAGCGCAATTTGACAATTTCACGGCATGCCTACAAACGAAAATTTTGAAGAACCTTGTCAGTGTGAGAAATAACTGTATATACCATGGATTGTGAGAATCATTGATATGCGAAACATTCTGTCGCTATAGCCGCTTAACCCCGCTTTCGGTTAGGTATTACCAAGACGATTACCACATTTGCTTAATTTCTGTTGTTGCGTGCATATATATCATGGGCTTACCAGGCATACCGACTACACTCTGCCTCCTACGAAATAGTTTTTTTTTCTTTGGCGCAATGCAAACAGTCTAGTTGCAGCACACACTTCCCTTTTTCGAAACAAAGTGCAAGTACAAATAGCGTTCGTCGGAGTTTTTCTTGACGGGGTGAGTAGTGCCGAACTATATCTTGAATGGCAGAAGCACATGCGTACAAATCAACAAGTGCAGAGTTACAGCAGCAGAGCGATCTCTAACATATGATATGTTGGACCCCCAAAAATAATGTTTTGATGCCGATTTTCACTCACCTGAATAGATGTTGAGTGAGAGTCAGCTGTGCGACATGCCCGCGTACAATGGGGCATGTTATGCCCCTATACAATTGACAGGGACTTTCGCAAAGGGTTTTAATGACGTAGACGACAGGTTTGTCATGTTATTCGTGCCGTTAGCTGTTAGTTGTGCTCATGGTTCAAACATCTTCCCCCCCCCCCCCCAAGAAATATTCCAGTTTTGGTATAGACCAAATCAACGAGGAGACCAATAGAGCATCCTGGCGTATGCATCTAGAAGAACAGAAACAGTTAAAAGGCCCTTGGTTCAAAAGGAATTCATACGATCAATTCGTAAGTAGCAGTGATTATAATTTCCTTGTATGACGAGTTTTCATTATAACTAGCAATTCCGACAATGGTGAAACATATGCCAATAACTATCTTTTTGGCCATCCCTGCCGAAAGATCATGTCTTATAGAGGTATGCATGTCTGTCTATCCGAAGCATTAAGAATTATTGACACTGATGCTCATAATACATGTAGCTTGAGCCCCACATCGTTCGTAGTGAATATGTAAAGATAAACGTTTTGTAAAACCCATAGAACAACGTGACATCATTGAGGGTATAAATTTTCAACAGTTTACTATAAGCCCGTGCATAAGGAGACAACCCATCAAATTTTATGGTAGAGGCCCTTGCTTTAACAACGCCAGCATTCGGTCCTTTAGTGAAAACGTTGAAAACGTTGTCGAGCTTTTCAATGCCTGGGGTTCTTTAATCAACGGAGCTCACACTGCTTACCAGATAGTGATAGGCTGATAAGAATGTGACTGCATATAGGCATACCCGAGTCATTAAAGAGAGAGGGGGGGTCTAGGCAGGAGCCATCTATACAAAAAGAAGTAATTGTGTTGGCGAAACCGATATTTGGGAGCCATTTAGTCATTTTCGTGCTGTATAAGAATGTAGTACTGTTCTCGCATCATGTTTTCACGCATAAGTCAAGCCATGTGGTTTCATGCAAAATCAATTCTGCCAAGTTTCCGGCACAATGGCACTTTTGTGCATCCTGTCTTTTCTCTTCCATTAATTCGTTGTGGTAAACAAAATTCTGAACAACTTTCGTAGGTTCGTAAGGTGCTAAAGTTTGTTTGCTCATTTAATTTAAAACTTGTAGCTTACACAAGTAACTGCTGGCAGATAGGTTAGAGTAACACTTCGTCCGCTTCAATTTTACCCTTCCCTCTTTCTTCCTAATCCGGAATGACGCTACTGCCACCGGGACCTAGGTAACGCTTCTCTCAGTTTTTGTAGAGTAGGCGTAATACTGTGCAAGTGCATGTCCGGAAAAGGACATTAAGAGGGGCTTCTCATCGATATGTTGATTTCAGCGAAATGTTTCTTGAGTGGCTGGTTTCCTTCTAGTTTTGCAAAAATTAATTATAGATATATTTCTGCGTCCATTCAGTACTGTGAAATATTCTGTTAATAAAATTATAATGAAGTGCTTCGCAGACGTTAGCCCTCTACAGTAAGGAAAATATTGCTAACTTGGCTCCCGAAATAGCAGGCTGAAAAGCGGCATACCTTTGTCCGATCTTTTTAAATGTGCATATCTCTTCCATTTATCTTATTACCCGTACATACTGTCGAACAGATTAAACAGGCTACAGTCTTTGATGTGTGAATGTTTTCATCTTGGCAGAAATTATTGATTAAATCGAGAAACACTAGAGATTTCTCAGTTGAGCAGGAGAAGTTAAAAAAAATCACATTCAATTACAACGCAGCTGCACCGAGATTCATCCACACTTCCTTTATTCTCTATTATAAACTAAAAAGCAGCAGTTCCATTCAAAAATGATCACTATGCATACTGATTTCCGGACAGAGACTGGGCTGTGGACAAGGACTCCACCACTGCCAGCTGGACGGTCTTGCTTTCGGTGGGCCTGTTCGTGCTGGCTTACTCGGTGGGCTTGTGCCACATCCCCGTACTGCTCACCGGCGAGCTGATCCCTCTGCGGCGGCGATACGTCGGCTCCTCGTTCGTGTGGGCGTCGCGGTGGTCCCTGACCTTCGTGATGATCCACTTCGACGAGGACGTGCTCGCCGCTTTCGAGAACAGGGGAACGCTGCTCACGCTCAGCGTGGTGGTCGCAGTGGTGGCGGTCACTGCCATTGCTCTCATCCCCGAAACCGAAGGACGCACGCTGACGGACATTCATAGATAACCACCTGACAGACCGTCAGCCGCGTCGTACCCGCCGTTGCTCCACGTGGCCCAAATATTGGTTTGCCGCTGCAACGTGGAGTAGGCAGGAAGTGATGTTGTTTACGGTGTGAAGCCGAGTATCTTCTATGTAATTATGTTGCTGATTTTTACGTCTTTCATGCATGAAATATTTCTTTCGCAGTCCTACTCGTCTGTTCATTTTTCCATCAGTGAGGTAATTGCTGCCCTGTCTATTTTTTCACTGATACTCAATGCATTGTAATAAAGACAAAACCCTTGCTTCGGGTCGCAGCTTTGAATTGTTATATATGAACTCCTGGTTTTTGTGCCTGCACTGTGGCCAATGGCACAAAGTACGCACGAACTCCATTCAGTAAACAATAAAGAGCACTATAAGAATTTTCATCGATAGGATAGGATGCATTGCTTCATTACGAATAAGTTGAAATACGTCCACCTGAATATATATATATATATATATATATATATATATATATATATATATATATATATACAGTTTTTTCTTTGACCAAATCCCTCCTATCGAAACGGTAGTAAAAAGTGCGGTTTTTTTTGTGCTGCTGGGGACCTTCCTTGGAGTTCTTTGATGATTCGTTGGAATCCGAAGGAGATTAAGGCTACAAGATGTGACATGGTTTAGCTCTTCGGATAACTTCGACTACCTTGATTTCATCGGCGCACTGATAGTACATGAGCCCAACAGCATTTCGCCACCATCGACAGTAGACCGCCGTGGCTGCAATCGAGGTCGAAACTTTTGGGTCTGAAGGCCATCACCATAAGCACTGGGTGATGTGCTTCCGAAGCGTATCGAAGCACATCAAATTATTGGGTGATGAAACAACTTCTTGAGGTTCTAGCAAACTATACATTTCTCACACCTATTGAACACCAATCTTATGCCACTTAAAAAACTATAAGAATGTCTATGAACATAACTTTGTAGAACTTTTCTTGAAACGTTCGGTATGCGATGCTGCCTTTATTATCACACCTGCACTTTTCAGTACTACGCCGTGCTTGTCTGTCATACCTAAGATCACTTCCCATTCTTCTCTGTTTGGTGTGTGTGTGTGTGTGTGTGTGTGCGTGTGCGTGTGCGTGTGCGTGTGTGTGTGTGTGTGTGTGTGTGTGTGTGTGTGTGTGTGTACGCGTGCGCGGGCGTTTTAAATGATAAGACTCACCCTTCGTCGAAGCTGTGCCTACATTGCAGGGTTTGGAAGTGTTACCCATTACTTCGCGAAACAAGGGTGCCTATGCCTAGAGATAGGACAGTGCCTACATTGCAGGGTTTGGAAGTGTTACCCATTACTTCGCGAAACAAGGGTGCCTAGAGATAGGACAGTGAGAGAAGTTGCTGAATCGCTTTTTTTATATACACAAGTATTGCGACACGTATGTTTCGAGGCCTTCGGTGACTTTGCACCAACTAGAGATAGATTATCTCACTGCCACCCTCTGATCTTTCTTGTCATAATTTTTCTTGCTAGTTATATATGTGTATCATTCAATAAACTTTCAGTTGCTAGTCTGCGCGTGTGCGTGCCTGCCTTCTTTGTTTTTTTTCTCGCTTTTTTTGCACAGTTTTGTAGTTATGAAGTACCAACTCGCCCAGCGTTCAGTTCTCTAAGCTCTTTGTGGAGAATATCTTCGCGGGAGCATCTGTGTGGCCCGCAGATCCAGGTGGGTATGGGAGAGCAGTGCTGGATAGGTGGCGCGCCGAAAAAGAGCACCTGGCGGAGAGTCGCAGCACAGCTCAGCTGCTTGCACCCAGCCGACCGGCCACTCTGAGAGCACGCGCGTGCTCCACTGCCGTGCTTCATTTCGGAACGAACAGCTCGAAAAGCCATTGCGCCAGTAATACTGCACTGTGGTTTAGAAAAATAAACTGGTCCGAAGGCTACTGTCACATAAAAAGCACTACAAACCGGAGAGAAGCCCTGCAAAGTGGACTGCGTCTATACACATGATATCGAAGGGACAGTGCTGTGCTGTGATATGGCAACTACCTCGTCCTCCTTTTTTGCTTGCATGCTAGGTTTTTGGCTAATGGTAATGCTTGCTGACATTCCCCCATTGATAAGTCTGTACTGCGACGGTACCACGCTGCAAAGCATCTCCGGTACAAAAAAAACAAAATCAAAAGCACAGTAAGTGGTAGCTGCGTCATTTTTTTTCTGTCATCGTTTGTACACCTCGTCTGTGGTATCTATGCACGGGGACGTTGATCAAGCAACCCATCGTGGAATCATAGCACGTGTGGTATCATGCTTCTATTCTTGAGGACGCAAGATAGATTAGCGACCATGGCGGCCGCACTTCGATGGAGGTGAATTATAAAAAGAACACCTGTGAACCCAAATGTATGTGTGCATCGGAGAATCCCAAGTGATCACAATCTCGATACGGCCACTACAGCGAACCTCAAAATGATATCTTGATTGGCACATGAAAGCCTAGCAATTATAGATGTTGAACAGACACCTTCATTTCAGACCGACACAGGCAAGCGAAAAAACTGAATCTGTGTGCTAGGTGAACAAAAGAAAGAGTAAAAATCGAAGACATTCGATACTTCTCTAGCAAGGCACGAATTCCGACATTACTTAGTCCCGGTAGCCAGTGAGAAAAAATATTACCGTGTTGGCTGACTCCAGAAAGCTAAGCTTCAAGTATAGTGCTGCTTCGTTCGCCACAAGAACCCAGTCTTTTGCACAATTTAAGTTAAACAGAGGCATCTCAGCATCGAGTGTTCACCGCGAGGTTTTTTTTTATTACTGCTCGGAGGTGTAGGTGAACGTGGCCACACACAAGGCTTGTGGACAAGACAGCTTTCCTTCACATGCAACTGTTTACACAAAAAAAGACTATCTCATATCATTCACTTCACGTGGTGGCATCAGATGAAGTTTGGTGGTGGTGGTGGTCAGATGAATGAACACATGAAAACTTCGTTAGTCCTGAAGTGCGTGACTCAATGCTGAGTGGGCCACATAAAAAAGTTCCGTAATTAATATATATATATATATATATATATATATATATATATATATATATATATATATATATATATATATATATATATATATTATCATCATCATCATCAGCCTGACTACGTCCACTGCAGGACAAAGGCCTCTCCCATGTTCCGCCAGTTAACCCGGTCCTGTGCTTGCTGCTGCCAATTTATACCCGCAAACTTCTTAATCTCATCTGCCCACCTAACCTTCTGTCTCCCCCTAACCCGCTTCCCTTCTCTGGGAATCCAGTTTGTTACCCTTAATGACCAGCGGTTATCCTGCTTACGCGCTACATGCCCGGCCCATGTCCATTTCCTCTTCTTTATTTCAACTATGATATCCTTAACCCGCGCTTGTCCCCTAATCCACTCTGCTCTCTTCTTGTCTCTTAAGGTTACACCTACCAGTTTTCTTTCTATTGCTCGCTGCGTCGTCCTCAATTTAAGCTGAACCCTCTTTGTAAGTCTCCAGGTTTCTGCTCCGTAGCTAAGTACCGGCAAGATACAGCTGTTATATACCTTCCTCTTGAGGGATAGTGGCAATCTACCTGTCATAATTTGAGGGCACTTGCCGACTGTGCTCCACCCCATTCTTATTCTTCTAGTTACTTCAATCTCGTGGTTCGGCTCTGCGGTTATTACCTGCCCTAAGTAGACATAGTGTTTTACAACTTCAAGTGCACTATTACCTATCTCGAAGCGCTTCTCCTTTCCGAGGTTGTTGTACATCACTTTCAATTTCTGCAGATTAATTTTAAGACCCACCTTTCTGCTCTCCTTTTCTAACTCCGTAATCACGAGTTGCAATTCGTCCCTTGAGTTACTCAGCAATGCAATGTCGTCGGCGAAGCGCAGGTTACTAAGGTATTCTCCATTAACTCTTATCCCTAACTGTTCCCATTCTAGGCTTCTGAAAACCTCCTGTAAGCATGCGGTAAATAGCATTGGGGATATTGTGTCCCCCTGCCTTACGCCCTTCTTGATTGGTATTCTGTTGCTTTCTTTATGAAGCACTATGGTAGCAGTTGATCCCCTGTAGATTTCTTCCAGAATGTTTATATATACGTCATCTACGCCCTGATTCCGCGGTGTCTCCATGACGGCTGATATTTCTACTGAATCAAACGCCTTCTCGTAATCTATGAAGGCTATGTATAGTGGTTGGTTATAGTCTGAGCATTTCTATATATATATATATATATATATATATATATATATATATATATATATATATATATATATATATATATATATATATATATATATATATATATATATATATATATATATAGGCAAGGTTCCTTTTGGCGTTGCATAAATGGTTGCCAGACTGGAAGGGTGGTTGTTGCCAAACTGCCGCTAAATTTGGCGGAAAAATTTTCTCCTGTAGTTGTGGCTTCTCCGTAAGAGTTTGGTGCTATCCGCGGTGCATTTCTTGGCTGAAAATTTTTCTCTTGTAGTTGGGGCTTCTCTGTAAGAGTTTGGTGCTATCCGCGGTGCATTTCGCGAGTGCATAAGCGACGCTGGCCGTTTTAATTAACGGAATGAACCGAGCCTAGCAGAAGTCGCGCGTGGTGCTGCCATGCAATTAAGAGGCCGTTTTAATTCCGTTTTAATTAAGGGAATGAACCGCAAATTACAAAATTCGTTTTATTTACGGAATGAACCGCGCCTAGCAGAAGTCAAGCGCGGCGCTGCTGCGCAATTAAGAAGCCATTTTAATTAACGGAATGAACCGCACCTAGCAGAAGTCGAGCGCGGCGCTGCTGCGCAATTAAGAGGCCGTTTTAATTAACGGAATGAACCACCCATTACAGAAGTCGAGGCGCGTTCTCTTGCTGTGTGCGCAGCTGTGCGATTAAGATATCGCGTCTCAGTATTAGGGATTACGGGGAAAACTGAATAGAGTCGCAGGAGGTGATGCGCTGCCCGCCTCCCCCCTTATTTTTCTTTTTTTTTCTCTCAGCTGATCGTGTCGCGTCGACCGCGCGCTACGACGGGGGACGCTACGCTTGCCCTAGCTGTGTCAGCACAAGACATATCGTTCGGACTCGTATATACATGTGATGAATAAGCGTTCCAAGGCTGGTTAATCGGGGCACGTCGGATATACTACAGCTATGTACCCCTGGAAGGCTGCTTTATCGAAGCAGATGGAGCGAATTAAGCGCGACTTGCGCGTACCTGTAAATAGGACCCGGCCGACGAGCCGCCGTCGCTTACAGGGCGCCACCCACAATAAGCACAAATTGTCTCTCAGCTCAAGAGCGCAGTATAAAACAATTGGGTGGGTACATAAGACACGATATGGCAGGGATCCCTAAACAGAATATCGGCGAGCGATCACCTCCATTAATCGAAGGAAAGGGTCTTTCACGTTGAGACGTGCAAGGACCAAGTACGTCTCGAGAGGCAAAAAAAAAGGAGCCTTGCCCCTGGCTACCCTGCATCGTGAGTGTCCCGCGGAGCTGGGACAGCTATGTTTCCTGCAACCATTGTACCTGAAGTGTGGGTCTGCTCTTTTTTTTTTTGCCGGGGCGATTGTACGTGACGACTTACTGCATCCTGGGTCACCATAATTAAGCCGAGGTCCTTGCGAATTCCCCATCACTCGGATGTCGGCGGCCGCTTCTGTGCTGTTCCCGACTGTCTGCAGGTCGAACTGCCGCTCGAAGCGATGGCGTCTTCGACAGTCCAATAACGCGACGGCTCCTGAAATGGTGACAATGTACTTTGCACAACTAACGTTACGGCATTTCATAAGGATCACGATCCTAAAGCTTAGGGATTGCGACCGAGATAGGGAGCACCAAATAAGGAAATTTAAGAGGTTTACGTGAGCAAGTTTGACCATGTCTCGACGCCCAATGCACCGAGGTGGAGTACGTGCCCTGGGTGGTGTACTGTTTACGTGATACGTGGGTCACATCACGTAGCATCACGTAACGTCGTTCGTACTCCCGCTCAAGTCACCGTTGCTATGGAGAAGGAGGGGCACCGAAGTGGAGTACGTGACCTAGGTGTTGTACGATTCGAGGCGTCTTCGCCTATCCTGTATTTTCACACATATGCTCGCGTCGCGTCGGCGCCGTGACCCACCCCCTCTTTCTCCGCAGACACTCGCGTCGGGTCGGCGCCATGTCAACCAACGCTAGAGGTACAAAAAGGTTTTTTATGTTTTTTTTTATTCCAGGCGTCTTTGCCCACCCCCTCTTTCTCCGCAGACACTCGCGTCGCGTCGGCTCGGCGCCATGTCAACTAACTTGAGAGGTCCAAAAGGGCTTTTTTATGTTTTTTTTATTCCAGGCGTCTTTTGCCCATCCCGACTTTCTCCGCAGGTGCTCGCGCCACGTCGGCGCCGTGATCCACCCCCTCTTTCCCCGCTGACGCTGCATCACGTAGGCGCCCTGTCAACGTTAGAGCGCTCTATCCCCCTTTCACCTCATGACCCTTATAAAATGCCGTAACGTTAGCCATGCAAGCTACACTGTTACCAGTTCAGGAAGCGTCTCGTCATGGGCACGCCACGGCTAGACCCCAGCATTGTCGAAATCGCCGACATCATAAGGTACCCTGCCGCGGAAGAGGCCTTCCTTTGTGAAATCGGACTGTCGCCTGCGCCATCGCTTCGACCGGCAGCACATTCTTCCCGGGACGACGGTGTACAGCGACGAGTGGGCCGCGTACCAGTGCATACCCAGACTTGTGGATACCAACGGAACACCGCTAAACTTGGACTGGCACACCGTGAAACACAGTGTCAACTTCGTTGATCCTACGACAGGCGCCAACATGCAAAGGATTGAAAGTGAATGGCAAAAGGCCAAGCGCCGTCTCGTTCGCAACAGCATCAAGACGACTACCTCACTTAGGCCGTCTCACCTCGCCTGGCTTTGGTGGAGATCAATTAACGCACGTCCCAACGTGAAAGACCCTTTTCTTCGATTAATGGAGGTAATTGCTCGCCGGTATCCAGTTTAATTGTGATTAGCGCGTAGTGAGACATATTGTCATTTTATTCTTGTTTATGTTGTCATTATGTTGTATTATTATTATTGTCATTATTATGTTTATTATGTCATTTTATTCTTATTGTTGTATACTAAGCTCTTGAGCTGAGAAACAATACGCAATCATTATTTGAAATTTTGGTAGTTTGTGCTTATTGTGGGTGGGGCCCTGTAAGCGACGGTGGCTCGTCGGCCGGGTCCCATTTACAGGTACGCGTAAGTCGCGCTTAATTCGCTCCATCTGCTTCGATAAAGCAGCCTTCCAGGCGTACATAGCTGTAGCATATCCGACATACCTTGATTAACCAGCCTTGGAACGCTTAGTCATCACATGTATACACGAGTCCGAACGATATGTCTTGTGCTGACACAGCTAGGGGAAGCGTAGCGTCCCCCGTCGTAGCGCGCGGTCGACGCGACACGATCAGCTGAGAGAAAAAAAAAAGAAAAGTAAGGGGGGAGGGGGGCAGCGCATGACCACCTGCGACTCTATTCAGTTTTCCCCGTCATCCCTAATACTGAGACGCGATATCTTAATCGCACAGCTGCGCACACAGCAAGAGAACGCGCCTATACTTCTGCTAGGCTCAGTTCATTCTGTTAATTAAAACGAATTCTGTAATGCGCGGTTCATTCCGTTAATTAAAACGGCCTCTTAATATCGCAGCAGCGCCGCGCTCGACTTCTGCTAGGCGCGGTTCATTCCGTAAATAAAACGAATTTTGTAATGCGCGGTTCATTCCGTTAATTAAAACGGAATTAAAACTACCTCTTAATTGCACGGCAGCACTACGCTCGACTTCTGCCAGGCACGGTTCATTCCGTAAATAAAACGAATTCTGTAATGCGCAGTTCATTCCGTTAATTAAACCGGAATTAAAACGGCCTCTTAATTGCACGGCAGCACCACGCGCGACTTCTGCTAGGCTCGGTTCATTCCGTTAATTAAAACGGCCAGCGTCGCTCATGCACTCGCGAAATGCACCGCGGATAGCACTAAACTCTTACGGAGAAGCCACAACTACAAGAGAAAAATTTTCAGCCAAGAAATGCACCGCGGATAGCACCAAACTCTTACGGAGAAGCCACAACTACAGGAGAAAATTTTTCATCCAAGAAATGCACCGCGGATAGCACCAAACTCTTACGGAGAAGCCACAGCTACAGGAGAAAACTTTTCAGCCAAATTTAGCGGCAGTCTGGCAACAACCACCCCAAAGTCTGGCAACAGATTTATGCAACGCCAAAAGGAGCCTTGCCTATATATATATATATATATATATATATATATATATATATATATATATATATATATATATATATATATATATATATATATATATATATATATATATATATCCACGCCAGAGGTCGTGGCGAGCCTCTGTTACCCAGCGTCTGGGGGTGGGGGCGAGGTACCTTACAGAATGAAGTTCACACGAGTGGACACTGGTCCACTCTGCCAAGGTGTGTTCCCAAGGAAGGCTAACACCAAAGTTCGCCTTGCGAACAGAACAATGCCGGAATGGCTGGCAGACTGTTAAGCTCCTGTAATCTGACGACTCAGAAGCGATGGCATTAGGAACGCATTCCTTGACACAGGACCTGACAGACTAGGCAGCTTTGGCAGGAGGTGCTTGCGTCCCTCTGTAATCCAGCGTTTGTGGATGCCGCTGATAAGGAGTCGGTCCTTGCACACCTAGCAGACAAGTTTCCGGTCCATTCCATGATCCAGGTGCCTGGACGGTACGGGTGGTGGCGCGCCCATGTAATCCAGCTTAGTTGGAGCCGCGACCTCGGATCGAGCCCTCCCCACCTCCTACAGGTCCGCCAAGGGCAACGTGTGAGTGGAGTCGGATGCTCACACGGCTAAGAGGGAGGGAACAGCGGGTAGCCCACCTCGCCCCACGGTTTTTGTGTAGTGGTTCCCGCTGGCGCGGCACTGCCACGGCACTGCCACGCTGTGGTGGCACTCAGGGTCGCCTGTCTTTGTTGGCGTTAGTGCGCGAAGCACAGCGCTGGGCTTGCGACCCACCGAGCTTTAGAAGCCGAATTGTAAATGTATATATATATATATATATATATATATATATATATATATATATAGTCCAGTAGATCCTGCGTGAGCGGTCACAACGTGGTTTATTTCGATGTTTCGGCCTAGAGTCTGGCCTTCATCAGGATATATATATATATATATATATATATATATATATATATATATATATATATATATATATATATATATATATATATATATATATATATATCCGTTTACAACGCCGGAAGAGAACGCCGGTAGAGACCGCCGGTAGAGAACGCCGGTGGAGATTGATTTCATAAGTTTAGAAAGCACCGGGTTATACGCTTTCCACAAGCGTCAAGTTTGTTCTTCAATTACTTGAAGCCATTTTCACCTAATGTCATGATTTCCAATTTACAATGAATATAAACGACATAAAACCAATGCTTCTATGCTTTTCTAGGTCTCACTATTAATTTGCACATGTGTCTTATAAATCTTGTCGCATTAGTGTGTGTTCGTTAATCTGAGAAATATTGCACCCTGAAGCGTTATTTCTGACTGTACGTATAAGCGTCGACACCTCGGTGGGGGTGGTGGAATCTGAGAATGCGACTTGAAAAACAGGGGATAGACTTGCAGGATGCAATCACTTAAAAAACTGCAATGCCAAAAACAAAGTACTGTATATGCTAATATAACACAGATGCACCCTTTAGAAGACTAACGAATTCAAGAAGTGCTGTTCTAGTCGATTTCAAACAGCTAGCTTGTTGAAAGTAATAGAACTAGACTTTCTTAAGGCAACCTAATAAAAAAACCAAGTCTCAATTCATACCTAATTTACGGTACATTGCAGTGCAGTAGCTAATTCTAAGCACTCTAATAAAGAAAATCTCTGCAAAGCAGAAGTTAGGGTCCGCGTACTTATAGAAAAGTGTCATTGAAGCGTGTACCTTTATCATCTTCGGCGTAGTCGAGGGAAAGTTCAAGATGAGGCTTTTGCCGCACCTTTGGAAATACTTGCTGGCAAAAGCAGCACTTTTCGATGCCGTCAGAATGCCTAGCGGAAAATTACATTTCGATAGATTACACCAGAAGTGATCGAGATGGTCTTCGCAGGTGCATTTCTGGGGATATGAAATTCCGCCAGCAGATCGGTGTGATATCAACAAGATTATTTCCGTGGTGGGTTGGACGTGTACGATCACAAATCAGATATGCATACGAGCTGAAAATAGAAATTTATCACGAGGTTTCTCGCCACATCACACCTGCAGCCGATACGACGCGCATGCTCCCACCATGCCAATAAGTTGTTAAACTAGACTAGTGCCTATCTAGAACATCTTAATACCAAACAAAGTAGCTGGAACAACTATACCGCAGCAACTTCATTCATAAAAGCATCGCCTTCGGCGCGCAAAGCAGCACATAGGATTTTACTAGCGTCAATTTCTACTTACTAGCGTCTACTTACTTATTCTACTTACTAGCGTCAATTTCTACTAAAACAGTTGAATAATTGCTTTTCAGTGGTATCCTACAAATGATAGTAGCGTTGTAAAAATATCGTTTATCTAGTGTGTTTTTATGGTTGATAGCTGGAATTGCTATTGTAGCAACAAAGAAAATATGATTTAATTGACTCAGAGAAGCAAGACATCCATACTCATTGCTGTAAGGGTGCATGACTTTTAATTGACACATAGATTAAAAGTCGGTGCTGGGCTTTCTGCGTCGTGATTCGCGTGTTGACAAGTCGGAGAGATAGTGTCCTTCGAAAGAAGAAGTGGAGCTTACCCCGATTTCTACCACAGTCTTCGAATTTGCTGCATATCCCTGTTTTACAGGCCTGACTCACAGTGAAAGCGAGTCGCCACAGTGAACCTGCATCCATGCTTCCCTTTGGTTGTGGGTTCCTTCTCGTCATATGTGTCTGACATGTGCACAGGTGCACAAATACTCGGCCATTAGAAACACTACCACCTGTAGACTGTCGGTTCATACATCTTATTTTCGTGCATACGTGTAATTTACACTGATGTCACCAAAAATGAAAAAAAATGAAAACATTGGAGAATGATCTTTCTATCAGCCTTCGGCTGCATTTTTTACAACAGCCCCAGGTTGGTTTGCCCAACTGATGCATCATCTCTTCTTAGCGCTGTAGGAGGCTGAATGGATGAATAGATACTACGAGCATCCCATTTATAACGAGGCTCCACGAAAAATATTTTCCTGTTGAGTATAAGATGGCCTAATGCCATGTCACCTTTGAATAAATCTATCTTATCGTAGAACCAAAATTTCGCGGCATATCCACGAATTGAATAATGATGGGCAGCCGAAGCAGTGGCATCTTTGGGGGTTACCGTTAATGACCCCGCGAGATTGAACACTCACGTATGTGCATGAATATCAAAGCGGTGTACAGTTATATACAATGTTTATAAGTAATAAACTGTACGTTGTATGGAGTTGTGAATTGCGTTTTGTCTTCACTATTATTAAGGGGGGGGGAGTGATTTTAAATGAAAAGAATAGAAAAGTGAGCCCCGTAACTGTCTCTCAGGGGGAGGACACCTCAACAGTAGCTCACAAGGGATGGGGGTAAAGAAGGGATTAAAAGGTTAGCATTAAAAGGTAAAGAGATAGAGAGAGAGGAAGGAGAGAGCGAGGCGCAGGCACAGCGAACGACGGAAGTAAGGAGAAGACAGGAAAGATGGACAAGGTTGCAGCAGTCTAAGGACGGGGCACCATTGGCGAGAGCTCTTGTCGGCGTCAGGAGATGGCGTAGGGCTAATCCAGTCGGCCAGAGCTACGCTGTCGTCGTCGTCGGGGACCGGCGTCAGGAGGTGGCGTAGGACCAACCCAGTCGGCCAGAGCTGCACTGTCGTCGGAGATCGCGAGGGCACAATCGGTCGGCGCGGAATCCAGTGAGCGAGTCTCCTTCACTATTACTACTTTGTCGTATCGTAGACTTAGCGTGAAGTTGGAAAATACGAGGTCTGCGCACGTTCCCCTGGTTGCTGTTGGTTGCTTCCAATCATACGAAATGCATAACCATATCGAGACGTCATATTCTCCACAAGCCAGTCGGTGTCCGTGATCTCCATCGTCAGGACGTATAGCGGGTGCCTTACATGTGCTGTGCCGTGATGGCAGAAGGAGAATGTGTGGTCTGGAACGCTCTTGTTCTTCATCGTCATCAACGTCATCGTGAGCGTTATCAGTGGCAGGCTACCACGATGGGGCGATAAGCCTCGACCACAAGGAGCTCCACCCCTTCAAAAAAAGACACGGTAAATTCACATCCCCGTTCTCGGCCCCTACATCATAATGACCCTATTTTTTGTTCTTCTTTTCCCACCTTGTACTTCGCTTGTCGCGGTGGCCGAGTTCGTGAATGGAGTGCGTGGCTAACGCACAAAGAACAAACAAATGAGACGGTTAGTTCACGCTCCTCGTGTGTGTGTTCATTTGTGCCCAAGTGGTCCAAATTTCCGCAGACCTCCCCTACAGCGTCCTTCGTAATCATGAGGCTGTTTGGGGACCTTAAACCGCATATATTATTATTATTATTATTATTATTATTATTATTATTATTATTATTATTATTATTATTATTATTATTGCGTCTTTTTAAATTATATTTTATGGTACGTTGAGGTATTAGAACAAGTGTCGCAAAGTTTTTTTTAAAGATATACTCACCAGAGAATAATAATCTACAATATGAAAGAACAACTTTTCAGGCATACGTGAGCACTCTATATAAAGTCCCATTTTCGTTATTTTTTCATAAGTAAAATTTCATTAAAAGTGGGCCTTACACGAAAACTTTTAACTCAAGTAACACTAACCTTTAAAACTATTTCTTGTAAAGACATAAAAAAAGGTTTGTCTTATGCAATATACTAAATCAAACGTTATCTGATAAATAATAAAGACATAGTGAATAAATCCCCCCCAAAAGTATGCAATAGCATTAGGGGCCCGCAAGTATAACAGACACCCGTATAAAGTCTTCTGGCGCGATTTCGCCTACTGAGATTCATTGCACTTCTACTAATTTGATATGAAAGTTTGCCAAGTTTTAATGAGAAATGTTCATTAGGAAAGGAGTTATGACTAATCGCGTACGGAAAAATACCAGAAACATGACTTCTGAGGAAATCAACAAAACAGATCTGAGATCGATGCGAAGCTCACACACGATACTCCGGAGGAGCGGAACTTGCCATATGGGCAGCCAGTTCCATCGTGTAACTTATTACTGTGTACCTTATAGCTCGAGTGGCAAATCAGAATTTTTGTTTTCTAGCTTGTTATGTATCGTCACTGCCATTACGGGGCGCTTACGCGCTGCGGTGCTGGTAAGCTTTTGCAGTGTAGAAGCCAGACACGATCCATATTTGCCTAAAAATAATAAATGTGCTTCGGCTGTCATTAGAGAAATGACAGACAGCATCAACCAAAGCAAGTTTGATGGTTTTTAAGCTCACATCCGTGCCGTTAAGCGTGCACAACACATGCACCACGTTACACGTTCACCTGGTGAGAAGTTTATGACTTTTATGCCTGAAAACGACGTGTTGACAAAGCCTTTGGGGCATTTTCACATGTTCACGCTTGATAAAAATACTAAATTGATATTAAAGCACACCATATCAAGCTAATATAATGATGCAGACAAAACTGGCCCTTTCAGTTTCGGTTTCGTAGGTGGTGGGTCATAAAACATTTTTGCTTCTTTCTGTTGAAAAAGAAAAAAAAAACTGCGTAGACAAAAATTGTCTGCAGCAATATGATGGGCAATGAATTTTGCATTGAAAACGAGCAATAAAGATGGCATTTTGAAAAAGCATCATTTTTTAACGTTGCCTCATACCTTGAACCCCAACAATTATTCATTTCGTGTGGGCTTTCCGCTTGAGGAGCACACTGTAAGTTTCAAGATGATGGTCATTGTTGACGTGACATTACAATTCCTTGCTACAGATTCCTTCTTTCGGCCTAGTTGCGAAATAGTGCACAATAAGCACTCATATAGCTCTGTTGAGACAAGTTTCACTTTCGTGTTTTACTTTTTTTGATGACAGACAGCTCAGCCATGTTATTTTTCCCTATATGTAAGGAAACACAGAGCTCTAACTATAAGGTATTGTCATTTATCATGAATCGTGCCTTCACTGTCATCCCGTAATTATTCTGAAGGGTGAATCACTTTAGGATTTAGGATTGTCCATCGTCCATGCTCGCAGGGACGATGACGCTTATGACGGTGAAGAGTAACTGTATTCTAGACAACTCACTCTTTTTCTGCCATAGATGGAAACGAAGATGAACGTGCACTCGCCCGCGAAAAGCAACACCGACGCTCACAACAAACTGCCCTGAAGGCGAGAGCTCGCGAAGCAGAAGCAAAGCTGCAACACCGAAAACAAGCTGCTACTCCTGAGTTGAGAGAACGGCATGCGGTGGCTCAACGTCTAGGCCGACAGCAAGATACCCGGATGTGAGAGCTCGGGAAGCTGCGCTAAAACGGCAGCACCGACAACAAGCTACTGCTCCGGAGTCCAGGTCGTGGGAAATGGCGGCTCAATGACAAAAACAGATTGCATATATCGTACACACGCGTTCTCCCTGATTCGCATGTGCGAGTGGGCATTGTCAGGGTTGATTCACGGTAAGAACGATTCCCAGAGCTTCGGCCACCCATCAAGATTCACATCCTGGAGATGCGTGATTTTATTACCTTACCTGAATTCGTGTTTTCTTATTGTCCCGCCATCACCATCTTATACCAGTGTCATCACTACTTTACCGTCAATCAGTTCTCATCAGGCCATCGCCATCATGCGATTGTAACAGAACCACTGTCGTATTCTAGCCACTAGCCTTATGATGTCAAAGTCGTAACGTTCAGCTGCTATATCGACAGCACGCTGTGTTCATTCAGTTGACGTGACACCATCGTGTAGAATGGTTATAGAACCAGTTCAGTTTGATACATCTGTGCGCATGACGGCGCAAGTGGCTGACGAATGAACGAAAGGTGCCGCTGTCGCGTTTTGCTTATAGTGTGCATCGATGCGTGCCCCGCTCCCACCCTAACAAGAAATAAACGTACACCAAGGCTTCTTAGATTTGCAGCGCGTGTCACGTTGTGAATCGCGATGCACGTGCTGATGCTTAGACTCAAATGCAGGCGTTGCAGAGTACGTTGCCATGCGGTCGGTTATTGCTATTGTTTGCGAATTGTGGTTTCTCGGGAGGAAAACCCGCCACCGTGTTCTTGGGGTTATGGAGCTCGACTGCTGAACTGCAGGTCGCGCGTTGAAATACCTGCCACGGCGGCTGGGATTTGCAATGAAGGCGGAAATGCTCGAGCACCCAGGGCATCGCTTCGCCTGATTTTTGGTGTGCCAGAGCGCATCTCGAAGCCACAAGTGACGACCGGGAGATCACCAGTGTAACAGGCAAGGATGAGTTTTATTTCAGGCTAAATAATTGCGTGCCGTTATTGAGTCGGTCGAGTGAATCTTCCGAAGACACATCTCCGTGCATGTCAGTAGCCCATCAGCCATAGCGTTCACACTCAACGAAGTGTCAAACCTGCATGTCATTGCCTTTCACGCATTGGCGCCAAGAATTCATCGATGACGAGTGGTGTTCTTCACAGCAGGTCACGGTTTCCTACTTCACTTCTGTTGTTTTTTTTTTTCTTTGCGAACACACACTAAAGGAAATCAGACATGTTTCAATAATACCGCTATTTAAGGAGGAGGAGGAGGAATGAAAGAGGAAGGACAGGGAGTTTAGCCAGTTCTCCACTATTTAAAATACCCGTGTGTGTGTGTTTAATGGAGAGCACATTGCTGTCAAGAACCCCAGCCACGCAGATGATCACTATTTACGCTATTTAAAATACCCATAAATAGTGATCATCTGCGTGGCTGGGGTTCTTGACAGCTATGTGCTCTCCATTAAACACACACCCTTCATGACTGTCAAATAACGGGTGTTCGGCAATGAGCCAAGAGTGTACGCGAGATAGCTAATATTTTTGAGTGCAAGAATGTCTCAGCGTTTTCATTGATACAGTAAATTATAAAAGAACCGGCTTGTTT
Source organism: Rhipicephalus microplus (assembly GCF_043290135.1). NCBI lineage: Eukaryota > Metazoa > Arthropoda > Arachnida > Ixodida > Ixodidae > Rhipicephalus > Rhipicephalus microplus. Next base: position 10,267,958 of record NW_027464591.1, on the reverse strand, counting down.
TTCGACAGCTTATCAACTCAGCGCTAGAATACCCGGGTTGCAGGCATGTGAAAATTTGTTCTGATATTTCAGTACAGTGAAAGTAAAACCACTGTTGTGATTAGAATTTAATTATGTTCGAGCGAAGGTTGTATTGAATGACCTGGGTAGTTGGTAGTGTTACGAAAAACTCTCCTCACCCATAGGTGGCCCATGAGCCATAGGAGTAATGTAGAACCCACGGGGTCCCTAATTGGCTCGCCCAGAATGAGTCATAAGCGAAAGCCGTCTTCTTTTTCTTCCGTCGATCCACTGATCCTTGCTCACCCTCCCAGCCACCAAAAGCTTTCAGCTCCTAACCTGGTTTTGCCCTGACTCGCTCCGAGATCGGAGACATTACAAGCTTTCTACACCCTATCTGGCTTTGCGATGCCTCCATGATCGGCGGGTCGATCCCAATGGCAGTGCAAATTGAAAACGTCATGCAGTGACATCGTGATGACGCCTCAAACTTGGTAGATATTTAACGTCATCACGTGACGACTCCTTGCATCACTTATGTTGACGCCACCACACCAACGGGGAATTTTTGCGTTTGAGGAGGCATTCATGACATTAATGAAACAAAATGAGTTTTCTTTCAGGAGAGTGGTTGTAACCGAGACTCTTCCGTTTGAAAACGAGCGCCTTGAACACTATGCCAAGCGTTCACGCTTCCGCAATATCTGAACTGAACTGAATCACATGAATGCGTTCTACTGGCGATGCAGATACTAACAGGGTCCCTTATTCATTTGCTTCATACGACTGGAAGACGAAAGCCATCTTCCTTTTTTGTTTTGCTCGTCGATGCATTGATCCCCTACCAACCACACTTGGAAAGCTTTCTGCATCTTACGTGGTCCTGCACTGCCTCCGAAATCAGAAGCACTTTACCCGGTTTCACATTACATCACTGATCGGATCATCATCATCATCATCAGCCTGATTACGTCCACTGCAGGACAAAGGCCTCTCCCATGTTCGCCAGTTAACTCGGTCCTGTGCTTGCTGTTGCCAATTTATACCCGCAAACTTCATAATCTCATATGCCCACCTAACCTTCCGTCTCCCCCTAACCCGCTCGCCTTCTCTGGGAATCAAGTTAGTTACCCTTAATGACCAGCGGTTATCCTGTCTACGCGCTATATGCCCGGCCCATGTCCATTTCCTCTTCTTGATTTCAACTATGATATCCTTAACCCCCGCTTGTCCCGTAATCCACTCTGCTCTCTTCTTGTCTCTTAAGGTTACTCCTACCATTTTTCTTTCCATTGCTCGCTGCGTCGTCCTCCATTTCATTTAAGCTGAACCCTCTTTGTAAGTCTCCAGGTTTCTGCTCCGTAGCTAAGTACCGGCAAGGTACAGCTGTTATATACCTTCCTTTCAGGGATAGTGGCAATCTACCTGTCATAACTTGAGAGTGCTTGTCAAATGTGCTCCACCCCATCCTTATTCTTCTAGTTACTTCAATCTCGTGGTGCGGCTCCGCGGTTATTACCTGCCCTAAGTAGACATAGTCTTTTACTACTTGAAGTGCACTATTACCTATCTCGAACCGCTGCTCTTTTCCGAGGTTGTTGTACATTACTTTCGTTTTCTGCAGATAGTTTAAGACACACCTATCTGCTCTCCTTGTCTAACTCCGTAATCATGAGTTGCAATTCGTCCCCTAAGTTACTCAGCAATGCAATGTCATCGGCGAAGCGCAGGTTACTAAGGTACTCTCTCTTAACTCTTATCCCTAATTACTCCCATTCTAAGATTCCGAAAACCTCCTGTAAGCACGCGGTAAATAGCATTGGGGAGATTGTGTGCCCCTGCCTTACACCCTTCTTGATTGGTATTCTGTTGCTTTGTTTATGAAGCAGTGTGGTAGCAGTTGAACCCCTGTAGATTTCTTGCAGGATGTTTATATATATTTCATCGACGCCATGATTACGCAGTGTCTGCATGACGGCTGATATTTCTACTGAATCAAATGCCTTCTCGTAATCTATGAAGGCTATGTATAGTGGTTGGTTATATTCTGAGCATTTCTCTATTACCTGATCGATAGTATAAATGTCGATTGTTGAGTACCCTGTTCGAATCCTGCCTGTTCCTTTGGTTGATTGAATTCTAATGTTTTCTTTACTCTGTTAGCAATTGCCTTTGTAAATAGCTTGTATACTACAGAGAGCAAGCTGATCGGCCTGTAATTCTTCAAGTCTTGTCATCTCCTTAATTATGTATTAAGATGATGTTACCATTCTTCCAAGACTCTGGTATTCTTCCCGTCAGGAGATACCTCGTAAACAGCGTGGCTAGTTTTCTAACACAACACCTCATAAACAGGGTTGCTAGTTTATCTAACACAATCTGTCTTCCATCTTTCAGCAGATCTGATGTTACCTGATCCTCACCAGCAGCTTTGCCTCTTTGCATGCTCTTCAAAACTTTTCTGACTTCTATCATTACTGGTGGGGTGTCATCTGGGTTACTGCTAGTTCTTATAGTATTAAGGTCATGGTTGTCATGGGTACTGTACAGATCTCTGTAAAACTACTCCGCTATTTTAACTATCCTATTCATAATGGTAGCTAATTTGTCTTTGTTGTCCCTTAGTGCATACATCTGATTTTTGCCTATCCCCAGTTTCCTCTTCACTGCTTTGACGCTTCCTCCGTTTTTGAGAGTTTTTTTTAATTCTCTCCATGTTATACCTTCTTACATCGCATACCTTACGCCTATTAATCAACTTCGAAAGCTCTGCCAGTTCTATTTAGTCTGTTGTACTTGATTGGACCACCTCTGACCAAGATATGTTTGTGTAGCACTCTGCAGCAAGCTCTGCCACGTCATGTGAAGACCTCATCATTTAAAGTTTGACAGGGCGTCATTATCACGTCATAACGACGTCACAAATCTTTGCGATATCTGACGCCATCATCACGTCGTATGGTTAGGTCCTCTCGTGATAGTAATTTTAGGGGCGAAGCTCTTCGTAGTTTAACTTGTCTTGCATCGGGCGTAACCGGCAGTATCAGACAGACAGACAGACAGACAGACAGACAGACAGACAGACAGACAGACAGACAGACAGACAGACAGACAGACAGACAGACAGACAGACAGACAGACAGACAGACAGACAGACAGACAGACAGACAGACAGACAGACAGATGGAGACACGGATGGACGACTGGATGGAAGCGTGGACGGAAGCACAGACGGATGGATGGGTGGACGGGCGGACGGACAGACAGACTGATGGACTGTCGGATGGACAGACGGAGGCTTCGCCCAACTCATCATTGTTAACTCCATGAATATGCTGTGCTTTTATTTGCAGCACTTGCCCCCGACGTCACCAACGCGGGAAGCTCGCTGTAAAACTTCGCCCTGGATGAGACGCCTACGGCTTTCGCCTTGAAAAACATTCGGAGAGCAGCACACTTACTGTGGGCACTTCACTGCAATATTTACTATTGGTGGACTACGAGTGACCTACTGGGCAACGCGTACATAAGGTAGATATAAGAAACTGCACATCTAACGGCAATGGCAATGTCGACAACTGAACTAAACAGCGTTTCCATGATAGGACAATGGTCCTCTGGTGGGGCTATTTAACAGGTCAACGAAAACAGGGAAGAACGTGAAAGACTACACACCGATTCCACACAAGAACAGTGTCCTACGTACGCTCCTACCCCTTTGAATAAATAAATATTAAAATAAATAAATAAATCAATAAATATTGTAATAGATAAATAAACAATTAATAAATTATCATTGAAAGGAGAGTACGTAGGGCACGACAACGCCAAGCTTCTTTTGCCCACATATCAAAGATAGCGGAAGAGCTCTTTAATTTCTGTGGTGATTATGGAAGAAAAATGTTAAGAATTCTGCTTTTTAAAGCAGTTTCGTGTCCAAGTCTAAATGGCAAGTTCTGATTCTCACGACTGGCGAAAACTCGGATGACAACGCGGAGTGTGCGGCCGGCAGCCGACGCTGCACGCGGCGTGAAGCACACTGGCATGGCAGCGTCGTTAGTTTTCCCAACGGCCACTGCATCTACCCGAGAGAGCTGGCGTTTATGGGAAACGGGAAAACTGACCTAGTTCGCGAAAAGTTTATCGTGTCTGGGTGATGGAGGAACTAGGTCAGTCCCAGAAGAGAGGCGAGTAAGTAATGAAACAAAGGGGTGTTAAGCACAAATTGGCTTAAAAAATAAAAAAAATGCGAAATGGGCATGGGAAGGGCATGTCGTGCATAAGCAAGATAAGAAGTGGTGGTCATTAAAGGGTCCCTGCAAAACGTTTTGAGCCTGGTCAGAAAACGTTGCCGATCTGTAGTCGAGGCTCCCGAAAACGCGCGAGCTAAATATTGTCATGCCAGCGAAATATGAACACGCGGCCTGAAACTGAAAATAAATGTTCAAGGTCAGATAAAAAATCGCTTTGTCTCCTCTGGGCAAATTACGCGACACGATCCAAAATAACTGCGTCACTGGCCAAGCATGAGCCATTGGCTGATATGAGCATGGTGCACTCGCTCGTTACTGACGCCGTGGCGGGAGGCCACGACTTGTCTACGCGTGCACACGTGATCGCACTGAGAACCACGCATTCGAGGCAAAAAAGAAGAGAAAAAGTGCTTAATGTCACGAGGCACACGTGACATATATTCTTCCCACCGCCATCCCTCTCTGCTTAGCTTCCAGCGCCTTTGTCAGGACGAGAAAATAGAATGCAGTTGCAGCGTGCGACATATATTTGTGGCTTCGCTCATACTGGACAGATTGTAATTTTTTGTAACGGTGAATTCGTTGGCCGATAAGCTCCTTTAGTGAATTCATTCCATAGCTATTTGGAGAAGTGTTCTATAGTCCTCTTAAGAATGACATACAGGAAACGCGCGACGGGAAGACAGAGAGTCAGACAAGCACATGAGATTGGGAAGTTCTGCTGTATGACGTGCCCGCAACAAACACAGTTCTGCGTTGATTGGCGGAACATGCAAGAGGCCTTTAACCTGCAGGGTCCGCAGTCAGGATGAGGGTGATGATGATTATGACCATGACATCCATACTGATGAAACATCGTTATAATGACATCCTCTTTCATCAGGGCCATGCCATCGAGGTGAGGATGTCCTAGTCATGCCACTGGCATCAACATATACCGCCTGCATCAGCCAAGGTTCATCGGCACCATCTCCCTATGTCGGGTCATACTGTGGAGGCCACCACAATGGCGTCATGTTGACCCCTTCATTCTTTTGCTTTACTGTCATCACCCTCTTGCAAAGTGTCCGTGTTGAACACGAGTTCCTCATGTACAAGCCCCCATCTGCTCTGGTGGCTTACAGAAACCACCGCTTTTTGTTACAGAGCACGAGGTGGCCAAGCTGATTCCTGAAAATGATTCCCCCATTACAGGTGTGCTTGATGTGCACGTTAAATAATCCCAAGTGGCTTGAATGAATTCGGTGTCGTCCTATACGACGTATCTCATAACAGAAATCATTGCTCTGAACATCTGAAGCAGCTGTCAAAGTGATTCAATTGTTTAATATGGTGTCGCAAGAATGCACCAAGAATAGTGGCAACTTTTCGGTGATGAGACTGCACATCAGGAGGTATTTGCTTACTTTCACTCGTTTGTAAGGGCCTTTCATTAGTATTTACGTCAGGGAAACATGCCCTTGCGCATATTTTCAAGCTAATGGCTTCGGATGATGATAATGATCACGATAATTGATGTCACGTATGCGGATCACGCCCACCCTGAGTGATTGGCCAAGAAACGAATAGCTCTCAGGAATGAACAGATGAATTGCACGAATATTGAAGACTTTTAAAGGGATCATTCTGTATTATTAGTGCTAATTTTCGAACTTTGTTTGAAAACCACCCCTGTTCAATGAATATTTTTCAACAGCGTAGCAGATATCTCTGCAGTGGCATAATAAAGATCTCAAGGACCGAATATAACAAGCAGCAATACATTGTAAGTAAACGCGGCTTTCAAATTTTATTTTTAAGTAAACAAAAGCAAGTGCACATTTCGCTTGGATGCACATTCGCAAAGTGCATATTTCGCTAATTCCACTGCAGTGTTTGACCACAACCTCTGGTGCGTATAAATCATGCTTGAGAAACAGCAATATGCGAATAAATAGCATTGCAAGTAATTCTTCAGCTTTAATTTTCTATCGCTGCTATTTGCGCCTGATCTCATTCTTTTTTAAATATTTCTCTACCTCTCACTTTTGAATTTTGCGATCTTCCTTCTGGGTAGGTGCCATTATTCGTGACTTTCATCGTCATTACCCAGCAGCCTCACGCTCCTAAAAAGTGCACGCGTAAAGAAGAAGAGATGGAGAAAGTCAAGGCTGTGTTTCCTAAACTGGACTGGCTTAAAAAATCAAATGTGTGAGTTCTTTACTGCATTTGTCGCGATCATGGGAGCACACTTTGGCAGTACGATGTCATAGACTTCTATATGAACGCAGAAAGGTCCCCCTTCCGATAGCAGTTTCGTGTTCGGTATCGAGTCTGCCTTGAGGGATGCTACTGCATTCTGTGTTTAATGTCTATAAGCAATGATTTGATTTTCTATTCTCGATACGGCCAGCAGAAAGGGACTCACCTCACCGCGGCAATACGCAATACGATGTGGTGTTGCTAAGTGAAACACCCAATACATTATTAGGAGCGAAGCACTTCATGTACTGTGCGTGCAATGTACTGTGCAGGTGCTTATAATGCGAGGCACATTTGTATGATGGCTTTTAAGATGTCAGTTTCATGGTACATGAAACGTAAGTTGGCCAAAAGCACTGAAAATGATTTGATAGGGGTAGGACGCTGATCGTGTGCCATTGAAAATGCTCTAGCAGCTCATTCAGAGTCCGAAGATGATTTGATAGGGGTAGGACGCTGATCGTGTGCCACTGAAAATGCTCTAGCAGCTCATTCAGAGTCCGAAGATGTTTTATCCCCCGAGACGTTGGCGAGCTCAAACCATTGGCTCAAACTGATAAACATTTTCCTGCAGTAGAGGTTGTTAAAATCACTCAATATATGGCGTCCATGCGTTGCTCCTGGCGAATTCCCACAGCTTCTTTGTAGCGATCTGAATAATCAGCGAGAAATTCTCTTTCCCCCGCCGCGGTGTTCTAGAGGCTAAGGTAGTCGGCTGCTGACCCGCAGTTAGCGGGTTCGATTCCCGGCTGCGGCGGCTGCATTTCCGATGGATTGATTGATTGATTTGTGGGGTTTAACGTCCCAAAACCACCATATGATTATGAGAGACGCCGTAGTGGAGGGCTCCGGAAATTTTGACCACCTGGGGTTCTTTAACGTGCACCCAAATCTGAGCACACGGGCCTACGACATTTCCGCCTCCATCGGAAATGCAGCCGCCGCAGCCGGGATTTGAACCCGCGACCTGCGGGTCAGCAGCTGAGTACCTTAGCCACTAGACCACCGCGGCGGGGCTCATTTCCGATGGAGGTGCAAATGTTGTAGGCCCGTGTGCTCAGATTTCGGTTCACGTTAAAGAACCCCAGGTGGTCGAAATTTCCAGAGCCCTCCACTACGGCGTCTCTCATAATCATATGGTCGTTTTTGGACGTTAAACCCCGCGTATCAATCTATCAATCAGAAATCTTCTTCCAGCAAACTTTTGGTGTCTCCAGTTTTTAACGCTCATACGAGTTGCGCAGGGAATCTATTTCAGTTTAAAGGTTAAGAAACTTTCTGGATAGAATGCTGCAAGCTGGTATGACGTTAGCCAATGTGGTGTGCCTGTTCAATATCGCTAACTATATTGGTAAGGCGATGAAGGAACAAGCAATGAGGATTAGTTCTGTCTCTGCGTGACTATCATAATCGCCTTCAGGAAGGCTTACGATTAAAAGGTTGTTACTCCTCATTCACTTGTTTGTTAATTACTTCACCTAGCTGTCCACTTGTATTCGAGGGTTTCAACTCGGCAACCACAGACCACAGAATAAAAGGGTGTAGAGAGATATCAAAGACAAAAGGAAACAAAAAATTGTGTAAAAGTACCGGATGAAATAGCTTGACGCTACAGAGCCCTTGCTGATTGGTAGCCTGGTCCGTCATTCAAGAGCACAAAATGCGAATATCCTCCCTTGTACGCGCCATGCTCCAGTGAAACCAGCATGCGTCGAAGTGGCGCGCGGAAGAGAATGTTCCCTTTAGAAACAGGGTATACGTTAACTTTCAACATGAGATTACGTGACAGTTGTTTGTTTGCTAGGGTGCCCCTCAAAGTGACCGCTCTCAGAACAAAGGAAAGGGAAGGCGAGCTCAGCCTTTCAGACATCTGTAATTTGAAAGGCCGGTGCCTACCTCGCACGTGCAATCAATGCTTAGTCCTTTACTTTTTCCTGCTGGCGTAATTACAGTAGTGACAAGGAAGTTAGCACACCCACACTTTTGGAATAATACTTTGTGAGCGTATATTTGAAGAAAACGACACAACAGATCAGTTTTTTTAACACGAAGGTGTTTTATGCCGGGGTCCACCACGGCTCCCCTGACGTATTTCCGTCACGAATATGACGTTGTAAATAGTATTAGCAGATCGGAAAGAAATAAACGAGAAGGCGTATCTCGCAATGCGGGGCGTCCAACCAGTGACCTCGCGCTCCTCAGCTAACGACGCTAACCAACGATCCTTTACGAACTTAATAATGGTGAGCCATTTATATACACAATTTACCACTGGCAATTCTTTGATCTCAACAAACACAGCGCCTTTTCATTATGAGTAGCAAGATGGTACGACGGGCGCGTCTCTAAAGGTTCGTGCCGCGCCACCCCACGGGTCGCGATGAGCACGCGCCTCCACAAGGCATAGTCAAAGTGCGTATAGAAGTTCTCTGGCATGATGGCTAACTCACGCGCGTGCATATCTCTAGATTTGGGCACTCGATACCTTGCAAGTTTACTTCTGAATTTAGAGTAGCTAAAGAGAACACGAACGTCAGTTCGCTCGTTGCCGCGGCCGCGTTACGAAAAGAGCATGCTGCTCATAGGCGAAAAAGTATGTATTGTGACAGTTCGCACTCGTCCTGTGCATACCTGCGCGCTCATTTCATGCGTCTTCCAGTTTGGCCAGCGCGCTTCAAGTGTCTAGCTTTGACAGTTGTTTGTCCACGCTCATCCTGTCTACGCTCATTTTGTGCGTGCTTTATGCTTGGGGTGGGCACAACAAGTTTATATCTTTTTGCCGTTCTTCGTGTGACATAATGCATTTAGTTCCTGTAACATACATTTTTCGCCCTTGGGCTGAAACAATGCGGAATAGACGCTCAAATACCTCTACGAGAACACGTTTCACTTTCGCATTGTACCAATTCCCAGAAAGAGGGATGAGCCACGTTTTTTTTCTCATTAATTGCAGGCCGTCGAAGACAAGACACACATCCCTGGCACCACGGCAGCACGCACAGGGGTCGACGCTGATGAGTCATTCCATGGATGCACTGTCGTCGCCACCGTTCAACACGGCCATGCAAGTGCTGCAGAAGCTGAAGCATCCGGTAAAAGGTGCTACACCGTTTAGCCAAATGGACAGCTTCAGGCCCTGTGGTCACCATGTGCGTGCCATGCTGATGGCTCTCTCAGGCACGTTGGCCGCCGGTATGGCTCTCGGCAACGCCTCGGCCGCCATGCCCTCCATCGAGCGCCGCTTCTGGCGCGACGAACCATCCAGCCCACCCGAAAATCGCTGGATCCCCGACAGCCTCTTCCTGGGTGCCACCGTTGGCGCTCTTGTCTCTGGTACGCGAGTTTCAGTTGTAGATATCTTGTCTGGTATATAGGCATAGCAGTGATGCCATCGTGATAACGGTTTTCCAGATAGTCGTTGCAACATATTCTCATGTTGCGCGTGATGGCAGTGCACAGCTGAAATTTAAGGGGCCCTAGTGGTTATTGTGCAGGGCTCCCCGATGAACCTTTGGGAGCCACGTATGGGCTAACTACAGGGCAAATAAATACTATTGTTTTGTTCTACTCTCTCTGCGTTCTATTCTACGCTTGGTGGTCTGTGCCTCCGCAAGTAAGTTAGTCAGGAACCTTACTCTCCTGTAAATGCCGAGACCATGAAGACTTTCATGGTTGACGTGTTAAGTATATTCATTTCTGAGGATAACTTACACCTTGCACTCTTCGGGGGAAATAGCAACGCTAATCTGCAGATGTCAATTCTAAATACACAGTTTCTTTTTTTTTTCGGTTGTGTCTTGACTCATAGGGGCTACATAGGATTGTTTGTAAAAGATAATACTGACGGCTATTATATCTGTGGAGCTCACCTAGATGCTTTCTGAGAAAATCTTTTAAAGATATATGGCACGAAGTGGTGTGCAGGCCTGACTGCTGGGAGGTGTCGTGAGCCGCATGCGGCCCATGGGTCACGTGATTGAGACCCCTAATTTAGAGAATCAGTTGTTATGACGCCAGGTGTTGCGGTACTACACGCATTTTATAGCGTTCGTTTGTGCGCTCTCGCAAGGCTGCATGCCCACGATGTCGTGTCGAGAGTCACGTTGGGTCATGCAGTAGTGAGGTGACTTTTTTGCCACTTATAACTGTGAAACCAACATTCGCCTATAATCTCCAACACCCGAAAGCATTATGCTATGTGTCAATCTGCAGTATTCGACATTATACGCTTGCTGTGATGGGTGCAACAAAGCGCTCTGCCGTTGGTGTTGACATGTCTTCAACGCATTGAATTCTACGTGAATGAACATTGCCGATTACGTATATATGTTTTCTCGCCGACTTTTCTTTTTCGATAAACGCATGAGGCCTACAAGCTATTCTCGTAAAATTCTCCCTGTTGTGTATTGCTCATCATGCATTCAGTGATTTGTGGCGGGAATATGTATTTTTCACGTTGGTTTTTAATTTATGCTTGTTGGCAATGAAGGAATTCTGCTGCACCTTGCGGGCCACCGAAGGACCCTGCTGCTGAGTTCGGGTGGCCTAACTAGCTTCTGGGTGTCCTTGATGCTGGCGAACAGGGTCAGCATGATAGTCGTCAGCCGTGTGGCCATCGGCATTTGCGTGGGCGTCATGACCAACTGCGTCTGCCTTTACGTCACTGACGTTGCTCCTCCAGCCAAGAGAACACTCTACGGAGGCCTCGTTGAGGTTTGTATCATACCAGCTATATAAAAAAATGCCGCCATATCCACGAAGTGAATGATGATGAGTGGGCGAAGCTCCGGAGGTAAACCTGGTAAACCATGAATCCTCCGTACATTTTGCCCACTCGATTTTATTGCAACGCTCCCACTAGCGTACGTCGCCGCACTATATCGAACGATGACACGCGCCATATGTGGCATCATTCCTATTTTATAACACCTCGCATCTTTCATAATCAACTACACGTACCGCCGTCTAGTTTATAACATCTTGCATCTTTTGGACGGACGGACGGACGGACGGACGGACGAACGGACGGATGGATGGATGGATGGACGGACGGACGGACGGATGGACGGATGGATATGGCTGTACCCTTTAGATCGGGCGGTGGCTAGCGTAATACTACGCTAGCCACTATATGTAGCCACTGTATGTAGTCCCCTGTATGTAGCCACGAGAGGTGGCTACATACAGGGGACGCACAGCCCACGCGTTAAGGAGCTTCGCTCCTAAAAGACACGCATAATGAGGTAACAAAAACTGCCATTTTCTAATTTCTGATGCTCGTAAAGATGCTGGCCCTGGACACTGCTACATAAATCAACTTCAGCGCATGGCACCTAACCACAATTGACGTTAACCCGACGTGACGGCTGTATAAAAGGAGCACATAAAATTGGTTAGGCAGCACTGCAACCACTATTGAAGTTTCGAGAAGATTAGCGTCTATTTCAAAAGTAGTTCCGAGACCTGGCGTAGCTTTATACTAAAATGCTTGACTATCACGCAGACTGCTTGGGTTCGATTCCTGCTGGGATACTGAAATTTATTATTTGCGTTCGTCGGGGGGTCAATGCTGCCAATGTCAGGTTTTTCTTAACACTGACGTTTATTGTATCCCTTCGTTGAATCGACACTACCGATGTCGGGTATTGCTTAACGCGCACGCGTTGAAAGTACCCATGTGTGTTCTCATCGTTGCTGGGTAGATATTAAGTGCCAATCACCTGTGGCACACACCTGCATACCAGCGGCACACACCCGCCAGTAGGTTTATGCCACTGTCTGGCGGGAAGTGTTTGACGACGTACGCGACGGGATAGGGGCATTACACATGTCTTGACTAGCGCGTCATATTTGTCAAACCATGTTACCCTCCCATGCTAATTTTGGTGCACGCTAAGTTAAGGGGGTGACGACGAGAGCACCCACACCTAAGCGGCTATAGAGCTAAATATTCGCTGAAAGTCGCCGAAGTTCGCTGAGAATTCCTTTGTTATTAAAAACAGGATGTGGCAAGTACACAAGCGCACTAAGGAATTCGGCGTGACACGCTCCCTTCGACCGAAGGTCTAGCGACTTTACGATAGTTCTCATGTTTTTTCATCTCAAGCAAATAACATGCGATGCCTTTCTTTGCATACTGCAGGCTCTTTGAGCATCTATCTATCTATCTATCTATCTATCTATCTATCTATCTATCTATCTATCTATCCGCCTATGTCTGGGTGATCTCGTGATCACCCCCTTGGCGTAAACTGAAATTAGTATGGGAGGGTAAGATGGTTTGACGAATACGACTCACTGGTCATGGCATGAAAAATGGCAATCCCGTCGCGTAGGTCGTCAAACGCTTTCATTCAGACAGTGGCACATACCCAGGGGCGGGTATGTGCCACTGGTATGCAGGTACGTGCCACAGGAGATTGACAGTTATATCTACCAAGGAACTGCGAGAACACACAAGGGTAGTTTTAAGGCATGAGCATCAATTAAAAGCCGATGTCGTTAGCATGGACTTAACAAATGCAAAGATTAAATGCAAGGATATCACCAGGAATCAGAGCTTAGCATTCAGCGTGGCAATCAAGTATTATACCACAGAGCCAAGCGAGGTCTTGGAACTATATTGCTACGATACTGAGGGGTCGTGTGGAAGAAGAGGAGAACGAGGTTGGCACGAGCGGTGATCGGCCAGATACCTGGACTTGGTGGTCACGATTCCACTGCCCACAGATCTTGTTTGTTCAAGCGCTGCTAGAACCAATGAACGTCAAAATCAAACATATTTTCTCAACAAGAAACGTTAATTTAGATCTTAAGATAGAATTTGCGAATATTTATCCCTCTAACGCAAAGCAAATGCCATTTCAATATTTAAATGATCGGCTGCAGGATTACTTGGCACATGTGAACATGAACAACATAATTGCGACTGATGCATCCGTATCAAATGAAAAGGCTGGGGTAGGTATCTTCTCACGTTCCCTTGACTGGTCCTTTTCGGTTAGACTCCCAGATTACACACCAATATTCATAGCAGAATTATTTTCTATTGTACTGGCACTACGGAAACTTCCTTTGGGCGAATCGGAAGCAGTCGTAATTACAGATTCTTTTTCAGTATGTGCTGCTCTGTCTTCAGGAGCCAACTTAACACTTATGCACATGTTTCGACAACTCATACCGACAAACTTGAAAAAACTGCAGCTCTTATGGGTACCAGGCCATCGTGGCGTATATCTCATTGAGATGGCGGATGCACTAGCCACAGTATCTCTTAGCGGTCCCCTTATCCCGATTTTGCCTGATACGGCTTACGCGACAGCAATAAGGTTTAGAAACCTCTGTTTGCATGAATACGACTGCTACTCATTGGATAAATATCGAGATTTTGCACATCTAAGATGCTGCTGGAATAGACAGTGGTGTGCAACACGGCACTTGGAAGTTACTTTTACAAGATTGCGTTGCAGAATTCCGCAACTGAATTATTATTTGCATAAAGTTGGTCTAAAGGCGTCACCTTTATGTCAGACTTGCGAAGAAATGGAAACGATAGCTCACTTCTTTTTGTTCTGTCGCCGATATTCTCATCAGCGGAAAAGATACCTGGTAGCTCCACTTGAAAAATTGGGATTAGAATTAAATGAGGCAGTAATTTTGTCGTTTGGCAGCATTAAATTCGGTTATAGCCACAGGGACGTCTGCTCTGCCGTATTTGAATACATAATTGAAACAAAGCGATTGCCATGTTAATCTGCTTATATATATATATATATATATATATATATATATATATATATATATATATATATATAATCATTTTAGACCCACCATTACCTCTGTCTCCAATCGCATCTGATAGCCTGCACCGCTCCCTGCTCAGATATACTCCTTTTTCGATTTTCGGCTTTTCTTTCTATATTTTTTTTTCAGCCCAAAATTACGTTGTGTTTGAAAAACCATTAGCCTTTTAGTTAAGATCCTGCCACCCGGTTCTTGGCCAATCCCCCTTTGTGGGTGTGCGCCAGAGTATCAAGGATCATCATCATCATCATCATACCTGGACTCTCGCATTCATCATCTCCTGTAAATAAAGGCATCTCACCGTAACAAGATTGGTGGAAGGTGCGGGGTACAGCGGAGCGATCCCAGGCGAACGATCACGGAAGCGCTACCTCAAGAACTACGCCGAAGCCGCCGACTGGCTGGTCTCACCGCTCTCTATGGATCCGATTGCTGACGGCGACACCACGCACTCTTCGTCTGGCGCTACGTGGCCCCGACACATAGTACCACGAAGCTTCTCTGGGAGGGTCGGAGAAGACGTCGACGAATGTCTGAAACACTTCAACCTTGTGAGTAAATACAATTGTTTGGACGCGGCCTCCCGGTTGTCCAACGTCGGATTGTTTCTTCAAGGGACAGCGTTGGTGTGGTTTGAAAACCACGAAGAAACACTAACGACCTGGGAAGCGTTTGAGAAAGAAATAGCGAGCTGCTTCGGGGACCCATCGATGAAGAAGAAGCGCGCTGAGCAAACTTTGATGCAGCGTGCTCAAGTCCCCGGTGAAACATGCACAACGTACATTGAAGAGATTCTAAAATTGTGCAAGTCTGTAGACCCACGCATGAAAGAAGATGACAAGGTAGGGCATCTCCTCAAAGGGGTTGCTGAGGATGTCTGCAATTTCCTCATCGGCAAGGACACCTTGGCGTCTGTAGCGGACGTAATACAACACTGCCGCACGTTTGAGACCCTGAAGGCTAGGCGCATCACTCCCAAATTTGGTAGACTTGCCAACGTCACCACCGTTGCAAGTGTCGACGTTCCTCCAACATCCTCCTGTGATCTTGCCTCAATGATCAGGCAAATCGTACGCGAAGAACTTGGACGACGTGATGCTGTCAACCCGCCGAGAGCACCTGCTATCAACACCTCCCCGCCATACGATGCAATGTGTGCTGCCGTTGATGCCACGCTATATGATGTGCCCCAATCAAGAGCACCAGAGCCCCCAACCGACAACTTACATCATCGCCGTGGTTTCCAGAACGCCTCCCGCCAACCACCTACAATGCTGTCTTCGTGGGACGATCATGGGCACATGATGCCTCGTGGAAGGTTTGGCGACGTGCGTGAGGCTCCTGTGTGCTATAACTGCGGTTTTCGTGGACATGTGGCTCGATTCTGTGGTAAAAGGCGTCGCCCCTAGCAGCGCTACTACGAGGGATCATCAGCTTCTTCTCGACAAAACCGCTGGCGTGGTGGTATGCGTTCAATGCGGGACGCGTATGTTGGGGACGGCTTCCAGCAAACGACCCCTCAGTATCGTAGCAATATTTTTAAATGTAGCGTAATGTACATGAGACGACAATTTTGGCTATCTAATTTTATAATCATCCTATATATACTCTTATGCTTTAACCGTCATGTCCGGTTAATGCCAATTGTAATTATGTGCAAACTGCTGACGTTGATTTATGTAGCACTGTTCAGGGCTACCATCCTCGCGAGCACCAGCGCAAGCACCAGCGTTCATATCAGCTGACCGCTTGTGGTGTTGGTAATATCCAAGTAGCTGTTGGCATCCTTGTGAAACAGTGAAGAAGTGCTAGTATAAATATTATGTGGCTATCTTACGTATGTGTGTGCGTACTTATATTTAACGCCACTTCGTAATGTTTTGCTGAATATAAAAATCACAACACAGTCACCTTCCATTCGCTTGCTTCGCATAACATCAATTAAGGTACGTGGGATATGCTGATCTTTTTTAAAGACGATAGTCTTTCTTGGGGACCTTCGACGAAAAAAATTTGGTCTGTCTGTCTGTCTGTCTGTACATTTGTCTATTGTTAGGTTTGGCCTGGAGATTCGTCTCTCAATCCCGTCGGCGCCCTGTCTGACGGACGCTGTCGGGTATTTGAGCGATTATCCAGACCAGGCGGCGGGCAGAGGCGAGTTCCCGTCCTTCAAGTGCGGACGCCTTTGTCGTCCCTTCAGGCAGCAGCGTGACTGATGGCCTCGTCGACTCGTCGGGCGACAGGAGGGCTGGCGTGGCCGGCGCCGGAGCTGACAGAGGAGCGGCGCTCCCTTTTGATCCCCAATCACCAAGCCGACCGGCCGACTGCCTATGCTCGTCAGGCATTGTACGTGCTAGCCGGAGGACGAGACGTCGTGTCGCCAAGACGCTGTTAACCATTCGAGAGAGGCCAACAAAGCCAGCATCTTCCTGGAGGAGACCGACGGCCACCGCAAATCACCCCGCTAATTGAGCGAACAAAATCGGCGGACCCTTTGAAGTATGCTGCCAGGATCGTGGGAACTCTCGAGTAGCGGCACACACACGACGAGGAAGAGCCCTGCTGGCGCCACCACAGTGCAGTGTTCACGTGGACCGTGCATGCTCGCCCCCCTCACCTGTGTGTGCGTGATTGGTGTTCGACTCGGAGAGGAGGAGCCTGACAGGGCATAAAACGACGCGACAGAGTGCTGGACGTCGCTCTGAACTATGTATCGTTCAACCACCACGCTCGTGGTTTGTGAAACCACTAACCTTTTCCTTTCTGTAAATATGTGTAAATAGTGACATAAACCCATGTTTTGTTTCTCGTATCCTCCTCCGTTCCATCAGCGACCCTCCTTCTTTCCCATCCCTTACAACTGGTGACAGCGGTGGGATGCCATCACCTGCAACTTCCTTCGTCCACTTTACAACTGGTGGCAGCGGTGGGATGCCATGAGCGACCGTCTTTCTTCCTTCAACCTTAACACTATTTGTCCGCCCTAACGATACCTCAAACGGCACCGAACGGCCAACCCCATCCGCTGCGCCCACCAATATTGCTCAAGGTTTAGCGTTTATAGTTGTGCGATTGTCAATTAAAAATCAAATATTGCGCATATTTGAGGCACTATTACAACATGTCTATGTTTTGTATGTCTGACTTTATACTAGAAGAGGACACACACAAAATACTCTAAGGACTGTAGCGTTTATCGCGCTGCGCTAACAGTGCAACGCGATGATCAAGAAGGTGTTTCCAACGTTTTGCTACGACGGCACGGTGGTGGCACCTGCCCGTCGCTTTCCATTCTACACCTTATCACCTCCGTGACTGGCGCGCATCTTTCTGCGCGGTCGCGCATGCCTACGTTTTCGAAGATAACTGCCAGATGGCGCTGGTGTTTAACGTGCCTAGATGCGCTTGTTCACCTCCGTTACACGCTCGAGGCACTCTAACGCAGCGCCTTCAGAATACCATTCAGCGATTTTCTTGCGCAGAACATCAAATAAACGTTTTTGATCACTCTCTCCAGACGCAAGACGTCTTGCGTCTGGACGACAATTACTGTGTAACGTGTAGATTCGGGCCAATTTTTTTTTTCGAGCTATTCTGTCGTGCTTTTTTTACCGCAGCATCTGAATAGTATGGCGGCCCACAACAACAGGAAAATGCTTGGTAAAGTATGAAGAAATCTAGCTTTGAAAAATATGCCATGACAACTAATTTCGCTTTATGCAGTAACATATACGGCATTGACTTGTAATTTTTGCGCTAAGCCATTAAAATCAAATAATAATAATAATAATAATAATAATAATAATAATAATATTAATAATAATAATAATAATAATAATAATAATGAAGAATGATGCCACCTACGATTCTCGGTCACGTCGTATCCAAGCACAGTATACATCCAGACCCAGCTAAATTACCTGCTCTAGCCTACTTCCCCGCACCAACGACTGTGAAGCAGGTAAGCTTCATAGGGTTATACTCCTTCTTTCGCCGGTTCGTGTGCATTTTCGCCTCTTCTTTGCGCCTCTCACCCAACGTTTAAGCAGCGCCACCGATATTTCGTCGCGGTCTTCCAAGCGCTGTCCCACCTTCTCTACCGTTCGATGTGTCCTCACTGCAGCAACAATATTGCGTCACTACGATCCTATGGCTGGCTAGTGAGGTCCACACCATCGGTTCGGTCCTTGCGCAACAAAATTCTGGATTCGGCGAGTATGTCATCGCATACGCGAGCAGAACTTTGACCAAGGCGAAGTCCAACAGTATAGTGTCACCGAGAAAGAAGGCCTGGCGATCGTTTGGGTTCTCGTCAAGTTCCGCCCTCATCTTTATGGCCGTACTTTTGATGTAGTAACTGATCGCAACGCAGTATGCCGGTTGTCTTCGCTCAAGGATATATCGGGACACCTTTCCCGTTGAGCTCTTCGGCTTGAAAATTATGACATCAGCGCTATATATTGTTCCGGTCGCAAGCATACCGATGATTATGCTCTGTCGCGGTCTCCACTATCTACAGACATTGCAATAATGAGCCAGAAGACATTGCGCCAGAAAGACACCCACGACGACGACCATCCTCCTGCAGCAAGGTTCGTTCAGGGGCACTTGTTGGCTCCATGTACCATCCTGCACTCCTGTTTTAACGCCCAAGTTACTCTCCAATTATTATGGTCCCTACCGCGTGGTTGAGTGTGCATAGCCCGTGAACTACGCCATCGTACCTCTCAAGCCACCGAGCGACTATCGTCAGCGTGGACGTGATAACGTCCACGTAGACCACCTCAAGCCGTACTTCAAGCAGCTTGTTCCCACCTGTTAGATTGCCAGGATGGGTTCATATTTTTCGATGGGGGGCAATTATAATGTAAAAAGACGTTAATATGACGGTCTAAATTATCACCGCGATGAGACGAAGGCACGAAATTGGCACTCGAGCACCACAATCACGGCCTGCCTGCGTACATTTCGAGCTACCACCCGCTTTCTTGGCTTGCTCAAAAACAACGACAACAACAACAACAACAACAACAACAACAATGATATTAATAATAATAATAATAATAATAATAATAATAATAATAATAATAATAATAATAATAATAATATTAATAATAATAATATAATAATATGGAAAGCTGTGACACGATTTTCGGCGCAACAATGCGTACTGTTGGTCCTCGGAAAACGGCGGGAAGTTCAGGAGAAAACATTCGCGATTAACGCCTGGTTTTTCTCAGCGCTCTTTCGCCGTCTGCAGTCAGCCAACTGTAGCTGAATGTCTACACCACTGCGCTATGTGTGCTAACACTGAATTGCTTTGTAAAATGTTCCTAGGAGTGATTGCTACACTCTTGCAGCTGCGTGCTGATTAGTAAGCCTTCTTTTCAGATGATGAATGAATGAATCATTACCCAGGGGTACCTATAACCAGGTCAGTGTTATTCTACTTATGGGTTGTAGTATTCGTTGGTGATCAAGCCAAAATACAAATTTTCCTTCCTGTCATCGCCATCTGCTCCTTGCGAATAGCACATTTTGTGATCTCTCCCATAGATAGCTGCTTTGTGGACAAGCCCTATAAAGCTCAGTGTGAACCAATCGCTTCCCAAAGTGAGCAACCTGTCCAAGTGTTTCCATCTATTGCACACTGTTATTGGTAGGGTGGCTACAATGAAATGAATCGAACAGATGATTAGCCCAAAGAGAGAATGTAGAAGATTCATTGTTATATTTAGTTTTAGTGTGACAATGATGGTGTAAATTGGCAAATTACCTTTACCGTAAGTGGTATCTAAACCCACAACCTTCAAATTACGAGTCTGAGGCTCTACCATTTGAGTGGATGTAGTATAAACTATACATATTCAAACAAAATGTTCAATGTTGAAGTTGGATGAATCGGAGGGAAACCACATTTTAGGGACTTTTTCGAAGTTTTATAGAACCAAGATATTCTAGTGCTATAATGAGAAGCATGTGCAGCCGTTAAAACAGATTCAGAGCCAATTGTATATAATAACACTCAGCTATTTGCAACATAAATAAAATCAGCTCATGCGTGGATCGCATACAAAATTAGAAAATAAACTGTAAACAATTAAAATCAATTTGTCTTGACAGTGCTTGCGATGTTTGTGGCATGTAGGTGTCGACAAGTGTGGGCATGCTGTGTGCGTACGCCATGGCTGGCTTCGCATGGCAGCAACAGGCGGTCGGCTGCGCGATGGCCTCGGTTCCCATGCTGGCTTTGCAGCGCTATGTGATCGAGAATCCGCGGTGGCTGATGTCCAAGCACCTTTCACTGGACGCCGACACGTCCGTGATGCGCCTGTACGGTCTCGATCCTCCACCCGACCTGCGCGAGAGGAAGAAAAAAGGAGCCGAGGAGCGTAAGCCAGCCTCTACTTCCAGCCGCCTGTGGCCCAGTGACGTAAGGTAGGGAAGCTGTGCTGTGGACATTGGACTGGTCAAAATCGAATTCTGTGAACACACTAACATGTGTTTTTTGACTACTCATTGTTTTATGCCATAACGTAGGATGTGTGAGCGTTTTCAGGCTCTTCCGCGCATGGCTCATGACGGTGATTTTGGCATAATACTGGTCACGTCGCTCCAACCGCTTCCTTCACTGCAGGGGTCTCACTCCAACTCAGCTCAGCGAGCAGGACGCAGTACCAATTTA
Organism: Rhipicephalus microplus; assembly: GCF_043290135.1. Classification (NCBI taxonomy): domain Eukaryota; kingdom Metazoa; phylum Arthropoda; class Arachnida; order Ixodida; family Ixodidae; genus Rhipicephalus; species Rhipicephalus microplus. The sequence continues at coordinate 10,246,976 of NW_027464591.1, read as the reverse complement.
GTCTCACAAGGCCCGGGACATTGAAGAGGTCAAAGTGAGTGGGAGGAGGGAGGTCGAAGTTTTAAAAAATGGCAGCATATCTACAGAGTGAATGATGGAGCTTTGGGCGAAGCATCCGTCCGTCCATTTGTTCTTGCTTCCGTCCGTCCATGCGTCCGTCTGTGTGACCGTCCGTGCGTCCATTCGGCCGTCTGTACGTGCGTCTGTTCGTGCGTCCACACGTCCACCTGTGCGTCCGTCCCTGCGTTCGTCCATGCATCCGCCCCTGCGTCCGTCCATGCGTCCATCCGTCGGTGCAGCCATCCGTGAGTCCGTCCATGCATATCTCTGTGTGTCTGTTCGTCCTTCTATTCAACACTCCAAGTACCACCATCTCGCATATTTTCATCATATATTCCCGATATAGAAGCACCACCATACAGCGGACATTCCAAGGACTAAACTAGAGGTGGCACACGCACACTTTCGTACGGCTTGCGCATCGGGTCTACTTCCCACCTTTAACCACCTCGACTTCATGGTATATACTAGTTCACTGTATTCATGACACTGCGTCCCAACGCTCGCTAAACCTTTCTAAAACGAAGGAGGTTACGCCCAGCGAATATAACGTAGCAACCCTTTCTTGTCAGATAGTGCTCAACGTACATGCCAATGGCTGCTGATTGGGAATGAGAGACAGGAGAATCCGGCTTTTAGTTAACGCGCACGCTACGAATTTTTTATTGTTCAACAACGCAAAGGAGAAATCTCCCACCGGCACCACTTTACAGGTCAAAATGTAAGACTGGTTACACACTACGACTACGACGAGGGATGAACGGGTGCCGCTTTAAGGAGCTTCGCCCCTAAAAAAAGTATACATATTGTCACGACGCTCCAGGTGTCTAGAGAAAGTGTATTGAGTTCGGAGCAACAGGGCTCTTACCAAACGCGTTGGTTGGGCTCGCTCGCCAGAACTGGGGCAAGCGGGCACTTCTTTTTTTAGTGGTGTGAGTCTTCGCCTTGGCATACGACCCAGTACTAGAAGTAGGTAGCAATATTCCTCCTTCACAAACAAAAACGAGCATCGTCTCAATGGTGTAAAGTTATTGTAAAAACGAAACAAAAACGAAGCAGCTAAAGCTATAGAAAAGGACACTAATAGTCAAGTGTTACACGCAAACAGTTCACCAATGATAAAGCAATCGCTGTAGCACAAATAAAAAACACAGGAAAAGGTTCTTTTATGAACGCGCAAAATAAGGCATCATGCGCACCACACGAACTATGTCAGAGCTTGGTTGTCTTCGTTGCACCCATGTTGACGACGCAGGGTCCGGAACGAATTCGCAGTTTGCGTCACTCACGCGGCGCAACACTTTATACGGACCGAAGTATCTGCTTAGAAACTTTTCGGAGAGGCCACAGCGACGAACAGGGGTCCAAACCCAAACTTGGTCTCCCAGACAGTAAGATACGTCATTGTGACGAATGTTGTAACGTCGTGCATCGACCTGTTGCTGCTGACTAATGCGTAGTTCTGCGTGCTGGTGAGTTTCCTCGGCCAGCTCTGAAAATTCTTCGGCGTCATTTATTAATTTATCGGCGTCTTCACAAGGAAGCATAACATCCATCATCGTCTGAACTTCGCGGCTTTGGAGAAGGCGAAACGGTGTAAATAGCGTTGTTTCTTGAACAGCGGTGTTATAAGCGACCGTCACATAAATCAAAATGGGATCCCATGTTTTGTGTTGGACTTTGATGTACATGGTGAGCTCGTTTCTGTGCGAATGGTAAGCAGTCGTCGTTTCATGCCTAGCCTTTCTTAGTCGAAAACCTTCATCCATAAGCTTTGCAGTGAACACTGTTCCTCTGTCGGTTATCACTGCAGATGGAGCACCGTGGTACCGAACAATGTGGTACATGAATAACTTTGCTACCTCAGAAACCGTGGCTCGTGGTATCGCCTCTGTTTCAGCGAATCATAGCGAATCAGATAGTCAGTTGCAACAATGACCCATTTGTTGCCGTCGGCCAATAAAGGAAAAGGGCCGAGAATGTCTATGCCGACTTGGTCGAATGTCTTGTGGGGTGGATCAATTGGCTGAAGTAATCCAGCCGACTTGCTTGGTGGCGACGTTCAACGCTGGCATTGACGACAGCTTTTAACGTACTGCTTCACGCTTCCAAAAGTCAAGGCTAGTAGTACGTCCCGCTTGCTCTGGCGAGCGTTCGAGAGTAACCTAGATGACCATATGTGGGCTCATCGTGACACGCGGAGAGGACTTCGTCCCGCATGTCCTTCGCAACGACGAGGAGGTATACGCGGCTCATAGAGCAGGCGTTTTATTGCGATAGTAATTAAATGCACACTCTCGGCTGGATTTCACCACCGGCGTCGGCGTCATGCATGGTATATTCATACGTGTCTATATATATAAAAACGCAAGAAAGCAAAATCTATAAAAAAGACTCCGGCACGCTGAATCGAACGAGGGACCTCTGCGTCTATTGCGAGGTGTTAATCACTTTGCAACCGGAAGGGACCTCTTTCGACGTCCAAACGGCAAGCTATTTATATTTATCACTTACCCCTGTTAGCGAACATTTCGGGGTGGGGGGGACTAGTGTTTTCAGCCTTATCAGCAAGATGGCACAGTGAGCGCACGGCGGCTAGAGTGCCTCGATACCCGCTCCTCTGCTCGGGGGTGCGCACATCGAGGCACCCTAGTGGCGGCTCTCATCTCTCACGCGAACTTTGGCCCCCGTAGAGAATAAAGGGGTGTACGCTCGATCACGAGCCCTTATCTTGCAGTGGTGAAGATCATGCGTCTTGGCTAGCCTTTGAGTTTCACCGGAACAATTCTGTTGTTACCTGGCGCACAACGTGCACCGCAATCGCCTCCGTTTGCGAAAAGGGTGCGCTGTTCAGACACAGCGAAGTATCAACTGAGATGCTTATACGTGTTCACCTGTACCTGTGAGTACGTTTCAAGCGTTATTTGGGCGTGAGAAACGCGGGGCACGTTTCGATCGCTTGCCATTCTGCTCGTGACCTTCCAGTTTGTTGATATCATGTTCATTGCTTCGCCTTTTCGGCAAAGCTGCGACTTCTAAATGCGAAGCATTTCTTAGCAAACTTCGGCGACTTTGTGCGTATCTATCTATCTATCTATCTATCTATCTATCTATCTATCTATCTATCTATCTATCTATCTATCTATCTATCTCTCTATCTATCTATCTATCTATCTATCTATCTATCTAGCCACCTACGATCTTTAGTTCTTCTGGCCGTTTCAAAAATGGTATCACTACCAAACTTGGCATGACATAACATGACTGTATCAAGCACATATTTGACTAGTCGCAACAAGAAAATCATGACATGGATGCCATGAATTTCATGATTTAGATTTCATGGTCCTGTCGCTTTTACGGTAGTTTCGTTCGCATGGCAGGTTGCAAAACTGGTATGGTATATTATGATTGCATGGTGAACACAAGCGACAGACCCTAACATGAAAATCATGACATGGGTGTCATGTAACAACGTGAATACATGCCACGCTCATGATGCGCTGGCGACCGTTTCACCAGGTTCACTTATAACAAATTTGGTATTACTGGACGTCAACGGATGACGAAGGTTTATTACTGGTGCAGACATGATAAACAAGAGATGCGTGTCATGTATCAACATGACTACATGTCACGCTCATGATGCGCTCGCGGCCGTTTCCATAGCTTGGCATGCACCAAAATTAGTATTGCGCGACGCGAACGGACGACATAGATGACACATACAAACTTGATAATCACGACGTACGTGTCATGTAAAAACATGACTACATGCCACACTTATGACGCACTCACGGCCGTTTCGCTAGCTTTAGATATACCAAATTTGGTATTACGTTACGTCAATGAATGACGAAGCTGCCTGACTTGTCCAAACATGATAATCATGAGATGTCTGCCATGTGAGAACATGGCTACATGCCACAGTCAAGGCGCCAATACATTTCAACGTGACGTGGTGTGCGTGCTCACCGGCGTTCATTTCGTCGGGTCAGGCCAGTGTTGGCACGCCAGGCACTGGTCCTGCCATATTCTCGAAGGCGCGCACCGCGCGGCGTTGCTTTGACGCATGATTCAATACCGTACTTACGAATGACTAAACACGAAGAGAACAGAGTCGATGCTATTCTTAAGAAAGTAATTAAGCGCGCACTTGATTTACCCATCAGCACTTCAAATCAGAAACTCTCTGCCTTGGGAGTCTTTAACTCTATACAAGAGCTCCACGAAGCCCACCTCACAAATCAATATACGCGTCTTACGTAGATGCCCCCCGGGCGGCGCCTACTGGACCGCCTCTTGATCCGGCACGAATGCGAAATCGAAAACGCGGAGCGTATTACTGAACTTTGGAGAACAAAACTCTGGGTGTTCCCGCTTCCCCGCAATATGACCAGGGAGGCGCACCAGGGTAGAAGGCAAGCGCGCGCTGAGGCACTTGAACAACGGCTTGGCTCCCGTAATGGGGTCTATTACGTCGATGTGGCCGGGCCGTCACCAAGGGATATTACACGGCGGCGGTAATACATCAAGGAACGCAGGTGGACGGCCTCACTTTCAGAGCCACAAGCTCAAGTAAGGCGGAGGAGGTGGCAATTGCACTCGCAGTATCCCATCCAAACTCAAAACAAATAGTTACAGACTCTCGAAGAGCCTGCGAGAGCTATCTTGCAGGAGAAATCTCTCCATTGGCTAATAGACTTTTAAAATTCCGCATCAGGAACCGCGATCCTACCCCAAAACGTCTTATATGGACTCCGGGACATCAGGGTCTACAGGGTAACGAGGCTGCACATGCAGCGGCCCGCGTGCTTACTTCCCGGGAAACTCCCTGTTCCCCTGATAGACCTGAACGTCCCACACCTTTAACACGGTTTCGAGAAATCAAAGAATACTACATTGAGCAACGCCGCTTGTATCCCGCACCAGTGAAGGGACTCTCGAAAACGGAGGAGCGCGTCCTGCGGTGCCTACAGACAAACACGCTGCTCTGTCCAGCCATACTCAAATATTACGACCCAAAAATAAGTGGGCAGTGCCAGTACTGTGGGGAAGTGGCCAACACTTACCATATGGTCTGGGACTGCCAAATGAACCCAAAATTAACCCCCTTTCCCAACCCCACCAAAGAGGACTGGGAGACGATCCTACTCAATAGCTCCACACTAGACGAACAGCGAACTCTAGTTCAGCGGGCTCGGGTGGCGGCCTCGACTAATGACGTCCCGGACTAGGGATGTCAACCAGCCCGGTGGGGATAAGGGCTATCTGGCACAGCCGGCATCAATAAGGGTTTTTTCCTCCTCTTCCTTGATGCATGCGCATTTCAGTGCATCCGTCATCCCTACGTCACGAAAAGAGGGAGACGCAGTGTTCTCTGGGAACACATCGGCGCGAAATGCAGCAAGTCGCATTTCGCGCTGGTTGCCGTCGGTCCGCGCCGACGGACGCTGGTCGTGCCTGGTGTCAGACTATCCACCTTTTCACAGAGGGAAAAAAACCCCGCCAAGATGGGCTGTGCGCGGGAGTACGAACGCTGAGGGCGCAGTCTTGTCAATGTATTTTTTAGGAGAGACGCCAATTTGCACAGCCCAAAGAGGACTATGGCGGTGCCCAGGGAGGCATTTTTTAAAAGGTCAATAGAGTGCTCGCGTTTTGCTAGCGTAGCGTCGCTGTGCCCAGCGTGCGCGCGCGTCAACGGCACATTGGAGTATATTGAGTCCTTCATGACACGCTTTTTATATACAAAATTTGGTGTCACGTGACGCCAGTGCATGATGAAAGTATATGACTGGTGCAAACCTGATAATCCTGACACGCGTGTCATATAGGAACATGACAACATACCATGCTCACAGCGTGCTCGTGGTCGTTTCGCTAGCTCCACATGTACTAGTTTTGGTATCACGTGACGTGAATAGATGACGAAGGTAAACGACACATTCAAACATGAAAACCATGACACGGAAGTAATGTACGGCATCATTAACCTCCACCTCAAAATGTTGTGCTGATTTTAAAGTGACTTATTAGCTTTTCTTATTCGTGCTTCGCATATCATTGATTCCCACCTTACGCGGAATCTGCCAATTTTTCTCTCTACAGGATGTTATCTCGAAGGCAGAAAGACGTCGCGATGCGAGATAGATGGCGAGGTATAACGGTGCTACGACTCTCTAAAGAATTGATGTGCGGTCGAATCTCTTCATTCTCTCGCTGCCGTCTGCTCAAGTTCGATGAGCTAAGGGCGCCCAGGAATTCATCATGGTTCTCTTCTTTCTGACTGACTAAATGTATGGGCGAATGAGACAGTGTATCAGCGTCTTCGTGCTTCCGTCCAGACTTATAGACGATGGTCGCATCAAATTCCTGTAGACGCAAGCTTCACTGGTGCCAGACGTCCTGAGGGATCACACGTGTTCACCAACCAGCAGAGGGCATGGTGGTCCGTTACCACTTTGAAAGGATGACCATAGAGGCATGGGTGAAACTTGGGGATCGCCCATACTACTGCGAGGCACTCTTTCTCTGTGGTCGAGTAATTCACCTCGGTACGGGACAGTGAGCGGCTGGCGTAGGCTATGACCCCTTCTTGGCCGTCTTGATGCTGGACGAGCACTGCGCCGAGGCCGATGTTACCGGCATCAGTGTGCACCTCTGTGTAGGCATCATCGTCAGAATGCGCAAGAACGGGGGCTTACTGCATCCCATGTCGTAGTTTGGCAAAAGCAACCTGTTGCTCGGTAGCCCTTACAAACGGTGTGTGGTCTTGTGTTGATAGCAGTCGATAGTAGGCGCACAAGCCCAAAAAGCGCCGAACAGCCTTTTTGTCTGTAGGAGGCGGAAACGTGGCTACAGCGGCAAGTTTGGCAAGTTTGTCGGGATCGGAGTGGAGTCCTTTCGCGTTCACTACATGTCCAATGAACTTGAGCTCTTCGTAACCAAAGGGACACTTCTCCGGTTTTAGGTTAAGATCTACTCATCAAATAGCCTCTAGCGCACCCCTAAGGTGGTGAAGATGTTGCTGGAATGTTTCAGAAAAAACGACTATATCATCAAGGTACAGGAGGCAAGTATTCCACTTCAGACTAGTTAGCACAGTGTCCATCATTCGCTGGAAAGTTGTGGGCGCTGAACACAAACCAAAAGGAAGGACTCGAAATTCATACATGCCGTCCGGGGTACAAAGGCCGTTTTCTCGCGGTCTCGCTCGTCAACCTCAATCTGCCATTACCCGCTTTTTAAATCCAAAGAGGAAAAGTAGTGAGCGCGGCATAATCTGTCTAACGAGTCATCGATGCGTGGCAGCGGGTACACGTCCTTTTCAGTCACGCTGTTCAGCTTTCGGTAATCGACGCAATAGCGTATCGTTCCGTCTTTCTTTTTGACTAGGATGACCGGAGAGGACCACGTGCTGTTGGTAGGCTAGATGATGCCGTCGTCAAGCATTTCTCGAACTTGCGTACGAATGGCTTCTCGTTCCTTCGTTGACACGCGGTAAGGCTGCTGGTGTACTGGGTGGGAGTCGTCGTAAGTGATGATTCTGTGCCTAGTGATCGAAGTCGGGTGCACCTTAGAGGAAGCAGCGAAGCATGACTTGAATTCAAGTAAGAGTTTTCGCAGTGCTGTTTGGTTTTCTGACGAGAGGTCAGAATTAATGTCGACATTGTTTAGAGACGTATGGGCGGCCACCGCTGCATCCGACGTGAAGCAGGTGGGAACGGTTCCTCATTCATCGGCAAAGGCTAGCGAAGTGCCACGAAAAAGGTGTCGATATTGGTTACTAAAATTTGCAACCAGTAGTTGAAATCAGCCATCCCGGAGCTGTATGATACTCCTAGCCACACAGACACCTTGAGTCAGCAGGTGCTCAAAATTACTTTCCGCAATCGCTTCACCAATTCGCAATCCACAGCATGTGACATCAACTACAACACTGGTTCTTGCAAGGAGCGTTACACTTTCAGCAAAAACACGATGAATGTCGGCAGTTGGTACGCTGTTGGTCGTCCTGCTTGTCAATTGCTCGGTCGGCTGAGAAGGTGATGCGATGTTCTTGAAGATCACTGACATGTCCATGCTCCTGTAGGCAGTCAACACAAAGAATGGCGTCGCGTGAACATTCACGGAGCACAAGGAAACTTGCTACGAAAGTAAAACCGCAGACCCGTACTCTACTTGTGCAGGTTGGAAGTAGAGAGACGGTGTGGCCACCAGCCGTTCGAATCACGGAGCCATGCCAGGGCATGATTGCCTTCTTTAGTAGTGTGGTTATTTACCCGCTTAGTATCGAATAGTCAGTGCTGGTATCCACTAATGAACCAACTGCATAGCCATCGATTAGGACCAGTGTATCCAGAGAAAGCTGCACATACCGTTCAGTCGAATCTACAACCTTGCCTGTCAGCGTGGATCGGAGGTCTTCAGCATGTCTACTGTCAGCGACCTCACCTCCAAAGGTCGCTTTCCTTAGTTTTCTCGGCGGGGACCGCGCGCCAGTATGTCGCAGGGGCGGGGATGAAAAGCCCTCCTGCGACGGTGAGCGCGTCTGCCGTCCAGATGGCGGTGGCATGCACTGCTGAGCCAGGTAGTTCCCAATGTCCTGGGGTCAATTTTCATATCGAAGAGGCGCTGAATATACTTAAAATCTCGCAGCCCGAGCCGCCGGTATGGGCACTGGCGGTACAAATGGTCCGCTTCACTGCAGTGGAGGCACAGAGGTCGGCGATCAGGAGTGCGCCAAACATGAAATTTCCGAGCCGAAGCGTGTCTAGCGTCAAGGTAATGCGCTGGTTGCTCGGCAAAATGTGCAGGACTGCGGTAAACGAAGGGCGGCGGCGTGCGTGTGTTCTCGTAGTACCGGAGCGGCTGCACCGGCTGAAATGAAACCGAAGGAGGTGCCTGAACGAACAGCGGGGAAGAGGAAGCAGGGCGCTTCAAGGCTTCCGCATAGGTCGCACGGTGGAAGTCAACTGAAGCGGGTGTGGCGTTATCCAGACTCACTGGGTCACAAAGGGCCTAGTGCAGCTCGTCCTTGGCGATGCCTGCCATGAAACTCACCATAGGAGGTGGTGGTGGGGCGGCAGCCTTTTGCAGCTTCTCGCATAATATAGAGAGGTCGAGCAGACACTCGGCGTTGCTTCTGATAGCCGTGAGAACTTGAGCAGCTGACGTGTTGTTCACATACCGTTCATACAGGGTGGATCGATGCTGGTGGTGGTGGTAGTAGAAACATTTATTGCCACTTTAGAGCGCGGGGGCCGAGCCCCCTCATGGCACGTCGGCGCTCCCGCACGGTGAGAAGGCACCCTTACAAAGCAAAAGAAAGCCCATGAAGTGCGATCCTCTTCATGGCGCACGAGATGACCCGGCGCTGATAAAACGCAGAAGTGCTGGTCATCATGGTCTCCCAGTATGACACTGCCACAGGTAGAGGTGGGGGATGTGGGACATGTGAGGAGTATGTGGAGGAAGTCTCCTGGTTTGCCGCGCAGTTTGCACGAGGAGGGGAAGTTGTCTAGGTAACGGGCGTTTAGTAATAAGAGGTATGGAGCAGTCCGAGTTTGTAGGCGTCGCCAATGTGCAGCCTGCGCTATGTTTAGGGATGGGGCTGCGGGTGTGTATATTCTTCGTTGAAACCGGTAATACGTTAAAATTTCATGAAAAGAGAGCAAGCGCTCCTCTACCTGTGGAGGGGGCTCCATTTCTCCTGCCCGGAATGTGAGACCTCGGGCTATAGAAGGAGCCTCCTCGTTGCCAAGTAGGCCGGCATGTGCTGGCATCCAGATGAGGGATGTGGAACGCTGATACTGCCAGAAGCGTAGCAAGCGAGCAAACGGTACGGGATATCAAGCCATTGGCGTAGTTCAAAATAGCTGATTTTGTGTCGCTAATGATTATGTTGGCGGATGCTGAGAAGAGAGCAAGCGCGATAGCTGCCTCTTCTGCCTCTGTGGAGGAACTTGTGACAATTGAGCACGAAGTTAGAAGATTTGCGTGATTGTCAGCCACCGCAAGGGCCATGCGTGATCCTGACGCATATTCCGCTGCATCCACGTAGACCACGACCTGGTCCTCGCCAAATTGTCTCTGGAGGGCACGAGCCCTTGCCTTTCTGCGTTTCTCATCTCGCACAGGATGTATCTTCCTCGGGATGGGAGTACGTTTTGGTGAGAGCGGAGGTTAGAAGAAAAGGGGACCCCTCAGGTGGTTGTGTAACTGCGGCTAAGTTTATTTGGGACAAAAGAGCACGGCCAGCCACCGAATTAGACAGACGACATCTTCGTGCCATAAAATTGGCTTCAGCGAGTTCCTCAAATGTATTATGTGCACCAAGTTTGAAAAGTCTGTCATTGGATGTACTTGGGGGAAGGCGCAGAGCCGTTCTTGTGCAACTCCGTAGAAGCGCGTTAACCCGGTCTCTCTTCTTCTGTAGGAGAGGTATGTAAGGGAGGGCATACGTGGTGCGGCTTACCATGTAAGCCTGGGTGAGGCGAAGCGTGTTTCGCTAGAGTATACGCCAGCCCGACTGTTCGCTATGCGGCGAATCAGTCAAGTGGTCTGCTGAGCATGTGTTTGGAGAGTCCTAATGACTTCCCCATGTGCTCCATGTGAGTAGAGAACTAGCCCTAGCACCCAAATTGTCGAGACAAGTTGGATGGGGTGGGAACCTAGCGCGAGAGAGATAGGGGAATGGCTCAAGTATGTTCCTTCGGTCGGTAAAGAAAGAGCTCCGATTTGGAAGGCGAACAGGTAAGGCCACGTTCTCGAACATATGTGTCGATGGTGATTAGTGCCAACTGTAAGTGTTCTTCTATTTCGGCGTCACTACCACGGTTTGCCCAGACGGTGATGTTGTCGGCGTAGAAGCTGAAGTGGATGTCGGGGATATGACCAAGTTTTTTGGGCATAAATAGAATAGGTGAGAGAACTGCACCCTGAGGCGTAACAAGTGCACCAAGCGTGATGCCTGGCAGGCTGTGATCGCCAAAGGTATGTGTTGCTGTGCGATGGCTAAGGAAGTCTCGGAGGTAGTTGTACGTCTTTGCGCCGACTCCCAGGGTTATGGGGTTCTCTAGGATAGCTGAGTGCGCAACGTTGTCGAATGCCTTTGTTAGACCTACTGCTAAGATAGCTCTGGTATGAAAAGTTTGAGAGTCGAGAAGGTGGTGTTTCAGTTGCAGGAAAACATCCTGCGTGGAAAGCCCAGGGCTAAATACAAACTTGCAAGTAGGCAAGAGATTATTGTCTTCTAAGTACTGGCAAAGCCTGGTTTGGAGTACATGTTCCATGAGTTTGCCGACACGAGAATTGAGGGATATGGGCCTGAGGTTAGACGTAAAGAGACGTTTCCCAGGTTTAGGTGTAAAGACAACCTTGGCCTCCTTCCATTGTGTTGGGAGGATGCCCCTTAGCCAGCACTCAATAAAGTATACAGTAAGGAAGGCAATTGATTGGTCGTCGAGATTATGGAGTGCTTTGTTGTGAATACCGTCTGGACTGGCGGCTGAGGAAGTGCTTAGTTTCTGTAGTTCGGCTCCTGTAATTAGTTGGTCGAGGAGCTGATTAGGAGGGCCTGTATAGTCGGGATGCAATACGGCAGTTTATGTTGTGAAGTACTGATTTCGAAGTTCCTGAAGAAGCTCTGGTGGAGGTTTATCGCAAGTATATAGGAGTTTGGTGAGGTTGTGTCTTTGGTTAGTCTTTGAGTTGGATCAATTGAGTGTCTGAACAAATTCGAAGTCTGAGGCAAACTCCTATTGTCATTTCATTTGTTGCAGAGCGATTCACAGTTCTGTGTGAAAGAGTGGCTGCATGGGTCTCTATCTCTTTGGTCAGGCGCGCGAGGCGACGTCTCAGAGTTCGGTTCCAACGCTGACTTTGCCAGCGTCGTTCTATAGGCTGGCTTTAGCGTCCCATAAATGCAGAAGACGGGAGTCATTTGTGTCGCTTGGGCAGTCTTCTCGTACTAGACGAGTTGAGGATCGGACATCACTACAAAGTTGTTCGGACCATTCAGTGATGTCCATGATAGAGGCGTGGGTGTGCGTTGTCCTATAAGTGCGGAAAAAATCCCAGTTGGTGAAAGTGGAACCTCTGGGAACCCTGTGGGGTAGTTGCATATTTAAGAGAATTTCGATAATGTAATGGTTACCACCCAAATTTTCTTGTGTTGCACCATGTGGTATGAGGGAGGCGATGTGCGAACGTGGGGTCTGGTATAGTGTATTTGCAGACACTATTCCCCATGCGTGTCGGAAAGCAGAATCAGTGAGCTGGGAGAGACCGGCTTGCTGCGCTGCTAACCACACCCGACATCCTTTTGGTGTGTCGGGAGGGTAACCCCAGGCCATATGTGGGGCGTTAAAATCTCCCACGACAAGTAGGGGGCACTTATTGGCTATGCGTTTCGCGAGCGGAAACAAGCGCTGGAAGTTGCCTTGTAAGCGCTTAGGGCTGCTGTATACATTCAGGATGAAGAGGCTTTTAGCCCTAGCGTGTTGCGGGACAAGCTCAATTAGGTGGTGATCAATGTCTTGGACTGCTAAACAGTGGGAGATGGTGGTAATTGAGCAAATAATTAGAAACGACACCCGAGAGGATATAGGGGATGTGGGTGTAATAGAAGTATAGCCAGGTAAGGTTATTGGATTGGAGGGTTCTTGCAGGGCAAGGATATCGGGTCCCGCAGCGTACGATAGCAGTTGCACAACATGACGCTTTTGGCCAAAACCTCGGCAGTTCCACTGCCAGAGTGTCAGGTTACGGTATGGAGCTGCAATCATGAGAATTGAGAAGGGGCGTAGCTGCCGCATAGAGTTAAGAGTCGTTAGCGACTTCAGAGAGCGGGTTCTCTTGCCCTTCAGCTGCTTTGGGCTTCTTGCGTTTACTAGGGGCGAGATCTCGCTTTGGAAGGCGTGTTGCGAACAAATTGAGCTGTGATTCAAGATTGTTGTAGCGGTCAGTCAATGATTGAGCTAACGCATCAAAACGATGATTAAGCGTAGCATTGTCTGTTGTTAGACGGATTCCCGCATCTTTGAGCATTGTGCATTCCTGGTTGATTCTAGTGATACCGTCCTGCAATTTCGCCTCAAAACGAGCAGTGAAAGACTCGAGCAGGGTCGGTATATCGGCTAGTGAGCTGTGCGTGGAGTGTGCGGTGTTGTGTCCCGATTTGTGTGCCTAGGAAGTTGCGTGTCGATATCTAACTCGACTGAATCAGAAGATGATGTGACGTTGACATGGCTGGGTGTAAAAGATATGCTAGAGGCGGTGGGTGGGTTGGGCGCAGGAGGTTGGGATGTAGTAGGAGTTGGTGTAGTTGGAATAGCATGGCTTGTGTGCAGGAGTACGTATCTGCGCTTCCAGCTTCGCGATGTGTTCTCGAAGGGCGGCGGCTTCAGCTCGGGCTGCTTGAGCTTCAGCTCTGGCTGCCACTGCCTCCTCCCGAGACTTGGTCAGAGCGTATTGTAGACTGGAAGTCGCTGCTGATGATGGTGCGTGCTTGGAGGAAGAACGGGGAGGGCCCCATTCTCGTTTAAGCAGCTTGGTCCAGGCTTGGTTTTGTTGGCTGGGCTGAATGGGCCCCGGCGACATCTGGGGGAAGTTGACCCCGTGTGCAGCCGGTTCTTGTCGCTGCGTTTGAGGTTGCCTTGTCTTTTGGCGTGGCTAGTGAAGGTTGCGTCTTTTACATGATCCAGTGCCGGTAAGATGAGAGCCCTCGCACAGAATGCACATAGGCGTGCAAGGAGGTTCCCGGGGTGAATGTTGGATGCCACAACGTAGGCAAAGATTAGTCTTTGGGCTTGGGCATACGTCATGACGATGGCCCGGTAGTCTGCAATTCGTACAGGCATCCGGACTTCCACGGTATGGACTGCGGCGGTGAATGGCTCCAATGTATTTAAGGGAATGCAATACCTCATTGGCGAAGTTGATGAGAATGGAGTGCGTTTTCCCGATTCGTCAGGCTGCGAGTATTGAGTATTCGGGATTCCGTTCGACCAGATCTTCGTACAGCTGAGTTGGGGTCTCGTCGTCAAAGGCGTTTGAGATGACTCCTCTTGTAGCTCTTCGGGGGGGGGGGGGGTGCCACGTAAGCCACGCAAGGGTAAGCATGGTCGCCAATGGTGAGTGAAGTCAGCGCCTTTAGGAGCTCAGCTGCTGCGGAGTGTGTTGTAGCTGCAGTGAATGTATTATTGGTGGGGTGTATGCGCAGACATAAATCATTAGGTAGAGTGATTTGGAGTGCAGCCTGCACTGTCTTCATGAGTCGAGGCGTTGGGACATCTTAGAGTCGCAGTTGACCTCACGGACGAACGACGACGCGAATAGCGTTTGGTGGGAGTGGTGGCACTTGCTTGCTGCGTTGTACGATGATGCGCATCTGCTTCGTAGCAGGTGGTAGGTGGGCCGGCATTTTGCCTCTGCCAGTTACGGCTGCTTCGACGCACGCAATGTTCCTGGTGTTCGGGTTGGCCGCCTCGGAGGTAGCGTTGGGTTGCGAAACTGGTTTCTGTAAACAAGCTGGTCGAGACGCATAGTCTTTGTAGAGAACTGGTGTCCGATTGCCGGCCTGGAACTCTTCAGCAGAAATGGTGATGCCCTCAACCGTTACTTCCATGATAACGGGAGGCGTCGCTGGCAGTGTCGACGAAGGAGCGGAGTCTCAGAGAGGCTTAGCTCGGATGCTCGGCGTCTCGGTTCACTAAGTGCCCGTTGCACACAGAACGTCGGAGCTGGCCCGTAATGGGCGTCGTCTCTGTCTTCCTCAGACCTTTATGTCGCTGTTCGAGCAGGTTAGTGACCGTAGAAAAGGTTGGGTAGGAGTGGCACGTACCGTTTGCCGGAGCCCACATTACAGGCATTTGCTCACGCTGGCCCTCTAGCGGCGAGTTCGATCAATGCTGAAGCATCTTTTCCATCGTGACGGCCTCGAACAAAAACTCGGCGGCCGTTAACGGCGAGCTCCGTACAAGGCCAGCGAAAAGCTGCTCCTTAGCTCCCCGAATCAGCTAACGCAACTTCTCCTCTGTCATTTCCGGATCAGCCCGTCGAAACAGGCACGTCATATTTTCGACATGGGTCATGACAATTTCCTTTGGCATTTGAATGCGGGCCTGGATCGCTCGTTCTGCTCGTCCGTGGTGATCAGCACATGTGTAAGTATCCAGCAGCTGGCGGTAGACGTCATCTGTTCCCCATGGTTCAAGTACCACGTGCGTGCTCCATCCTCCAAGTAGAAGTACACACGCCGTAGTTTGGATTCGTTCAAGGTAGCCACGCACTCGAAGTCGACCAACCAGTCCTCGATGTCTTCAAGCTCGGTGCTATGAAACTGTGTCAGCACCTGTGGACTTTTGAGGAGGTACCCAATCGCCTTTGGTTTTTCCGTACCTGTTGAAGTAGTTTGAACGGACGTGCTCACCATACTGGTGTGAACTGTAACGTCAGCTTCGGGTGGTAATCCCCTGATGCTGCGGCTGGTCAGATGAACGGGAGTGGTGACTCGCGCTGAACTCGTGGTGCTGCTTCCAGGAGGGGCTTGAAACATCCCCGAGAGGACACCCAGGACATCCACCAATTGTCACGTCGCTCTAGGGGTCTAGAGAAGGTTCATCAAGGTCTGAGCAACAGCTGGATCTTACCAAGCGCGTCGGTCCGGCTTGTTCACCAGAGCTTGGGCGCGAGGGCACTTCTTTCTTTAGTGGTGCGAGTCTTTGCCTTTGTATACAACCAACTACTAGATGGAGGTCGAAATATCAAGATTTATTTCCGCAGTGACTAAAACCTGGAAGCCGACTTTGAAATGAGTTTTTTTCCATGGTGATAGTGACCTGTAGAGTGCCTGACGGAAAAAAAAAACACTTTAGACCTGCCCCGTCTCCCTAGCTTACCGAAGAAAGTGCCATTAATCAATTGCAATAGGTAGGAAAATTCGACACTATTTAATGCGAGCACTATTTAGCAAAGTCGCGTAACTTTATTTCACGTGAAGCAACGGGCCGTAAGCAAAAGGTCCATGGGCTGCATGTTTGGGACCCATGCTTGATCGTGACGAGAGTTGCTGTGTTACGCGTGGCGTTTCTTCACTGCCTGCGCAGTTTGTCTGCGGTAGTATATGCGTTGATGTAATCCCTCTTCATTTCACCGATTGCTTTGGCTATCACGGCACTTTAGACTCGGACACTCCACCTAAGGCTTAGGTCAAGAGCAGGCTCCGCATTGTTGCAGCTGAAATCGAGACTTTGCATCTACTAGCCGAATTTTCAGTTCAGCTCAGTCTATCATTATTCATTCAAATACAAAGATTTATGATTTGTAGCATGCAATAGTCATAATATATCTCACTCTTTTCGCCCGTCATGATCAATGACAGTTATAACGAGCATTTGCTTGCTTAGCTCATGATGAAGTTTCCTAATTGTTCTCTTTTATTACGCGCTTTTTGTGGGTTCTACTAATGCCGCATGTATGACGAGTTTACCGAAGAATCGCATTAATACAACATTCGATATCTTTCAATGATGGCCTATTACTTTATTCTATTGGTCTTTCATTCTCGCTATGCTTCTCAGTGATGACTACCATAGGACAATGTGCGTGTGTGTTACTCTCCTGACATTTTACATATTATTTAAAGTGGTTTGAGAAGTGCTCTTTTCGATACCACTTAAGGAACTGCTTATTCATACATGTTACTTATTATCAAGACATCGAAATAGGCACAGCTCTAAATGTCACGTGTATAGAAAGGTACCTCAGACACGGGTGCAGAAATGACACAGAAGGAATGAAGACGACGATGTTGTTGTGGGGCTGTGTCTGAACTGCCCTCTTGTCCTGCATCCTTGCATACTGTGTCCAGTGTTAGCCACCCGGCGTTCACTTATTAAATACTCCCCGTTACATATTTTTGGTGGATGCGCGGGGTAATATTCCGACTCTGGATCTCCGTAGCGGACGTCAGCTTCGTCCAGCCACGATGCCTGAAGGCAGTGCGCCATCCGTTCAGTCTACGCCTGCTCCGTCACCTGTGATCCCTTCCGATCTTCTCGATCCAGGTACATTTTGCGGCACCGACACAACTGACGTTGACGAGTGGCTCGTCTTATACGAGCGCGTCAGCAAGCAATACAGGTGGGATGAGACGCTTATGCTGGCCAACATCATCTTTTACCTGCGAAGTAATGCACGCGCCTGGTACGAGACGCACGAGGAAGACCTGACGAGTTGGGACGTGTGCAAGCAGAAGCTCCGTGACTTGTTCGGCTGGTCAGTTGCTCGACAAATGGCAGCCAGGCAGGAACTCGCGTCACTAGTTCAATCTTCCACTGAGTCGTACGTCACCTATATCCAAGATGTGCTCGCCTCTTGTCGGAAGGCCGACAAAGACATGACCGAACTAAACAAGGTCGGCAATGTGTTGAAAGGCATAGCCAACGATGCCTTCAACATTCTGATATCCAAGAACTGTACCACCTTTGACTCAATTGCCAGTGAATGTCGGCGGTTCAAACTAGCCAAAAGCAGGAGAATCACTCAACGTTTTTCCTGACTCCCGAACACCACTGTGACATCTCCCTGCGAGGATCCTGTGGCACCACGTCTATTCGTGAATCCTCCAAATATCACAAGAATTGTCCGCCAGGAGCTGGAAGCCATGGCTCCTTCCACTTATGAACCCCCTGTGCCTGACAACTCAGTCCCAGTATCTCTTATTCAGACTGTTGTGCGACAAGATTTTGCCAACATGGGCGTCTTAGTTCCCCAAAACTCCAGCCTCACACCACAGCCCATAAATCTTAACGCTCACTACCACGCCGCCACACTTGTTGCTGATGCCGCGTCGGTCCCGCTGTTCTCATCACACTACCGAAATCCATCTGAGTGTCGCACACAAGATGATCGACCGATACGCTTCTCTTACCATCGCGTTGGCCACATTTCCCGCCACTGCCGCAACAGATGGCCTTTCCGGCAACGTTTTCTAGACGACCACCGACAGGATCGTGGGCAGTATTCGCCACCTCGTTTTACCGATGACCACCTTCAGGACGTTTCACCTAGTTATTCTACGCAACGCTCCGAACCATCCTACGCCAATGTCGGCGCCCAGGGAGCCCGATCCAGTCGCTCGCCGTCGCCTCAGTGTCACCAGCCCCGCTCCTATCAACGCCGTCGCTCCCCGTCACCGGCGTATTCTGGGCAGTTCTCGGGAAACTAACAGATGAAGCTCCTGGAGGTGGCGCTGCATCGAAACCTCGGACCGAAAACCTCTACCGACCACTAATTTCAGACGAAATTTACTTGGTGATGTTTATCGATGGCCTGACCGTTACAGCTACAATAGAAACTGGTGCCCACATATCCGTTATGAGTTCACGTCTTCGGTCCCACCTGAAAAAAGTTCTTACCCCTGCCATGTCTTCGACTGTGCGAGTAGCCGACGGCAGCCGAACATCAATTCTTGGTATGTGCACTGCCCACGTCACTGTTGCCGGCCTTCACACTTCAGTCCTCTTCGCTGTTCTAGACGCTTGCCCACACGACGTGATTCTCGGCATTGAATTCTTGACCGCGCATTCAGCCCTCATTGATTGTTCAACCGGCACTTTAGAGCTAGAGTTGCCTTTGTACTCTGATGTCCCTCCTGCAGCTCGCACACGGCTACGGTCCGTGGAGTGTCTGCGATTACCGTCTCAGGCCGCGGTATACCTTTCTATGTCGCCGTTCCCACCTGTTCTTGATGACGACTACTTGAGAGTTCCACTCATTGACCTGACCCTTTCCCGCAACATCATACTTTTTCATAGTATAGTGAGGCTTAGCGACATCAAGACGCTTCTTCCTGTCCTCAACTTCTCCATGTCGACCCAGGTCATTCCTTAAGGTATTGCCTTAGCAGAACTCTCCACTCTTGACCAATGTACAATTTCATCTCTTACTCCTGACATCAAGACCGTAGCCGAACCTGTCGTAGCTGCACAGAATAGAGCTTTCTTAGACAAAATAATATCAAGTGACCTGTCGCCGTCCCAAGTTGAAGCGCTCCGTGGTCTTCTATTTTCTTAGCTCGACATTTTTGATATCGACGACCATTGCTTGGGCCGCACGAACGTCGTAACCTACCGTATCGATACTGGCGACGCCAGTCCCATTCATAAGCGTCCTTACCGTGTGTCTCATTCAGAGGGCCAAATAATCCAGAATGAGGTAGAGAAAATGCTCGACAAAGACGTCATAGAGCCTTCAACCCGTCCTTGGGCATCACCTGTAGTGCTTGTTAAAAACAAGGACAACACCTGGCGGTTCTGCGTCGACTATCGTTATCTCAATCGAATAACCAAGAAGGATGTCTATCCTCTACCTCGAATTGATGATGCGCTTGACTGCCTTCATGGTGCCAAGTATTTCTCTTCCCTGCACCTCTGATCCGGATATTGGCAAATTTCAGCCGATGACCGCGACCGCAAGAAGACGCATTCATAACACTCGACGGGCTTTATCAATTTAAAGTCATGCCTTTTGGGTTGTGCGATGCGCCAGCAACTTTTGAACGCATGATGGACTCCCTCCTTCGCGGTTTTAAATGGTCGGTGTGCCTGTGCTATCTAGACGATGTCATCGTTTTCTCGCCAACCTTCGAGAGCCATCTTCCACGTCTGTCGGCCATCCTTGACGTTTTTCGCTGTGCTGGCCTCCAGCTTGACGCGTCTAAGTGCACCTTTGGGCACCATCAAATAGAGCTACTTGGCCACCTTGTTGACGCTGCTGGTGTACGACCCGACCCTGATAAAGTCCGCGCGGTGCGCGAGTTTTCAGTCCCACGTTTCACGCAAGAAGTCCGAAGCTTTTTGGTACTCTGTTCGTATTTCTACCATTTTGTCAACAACTTCGCGGAAATTGCTCGGGCCCTCACGGATCTCCTTAAAAAGAACGTGGCTTTTTTCTGGTGTGAAGACCAAGAACATTCCTTTGCATCGTTGATTTCTGCCCTCACATCACCACCTGTGTTGGCTCATTTTGACCCAGCCACTCGAACGGAGCTACGCACTGACGTAAGTGGCCAATGGCATAGGGGCAATACTCGCACAAATGCAGAACGGCACAAAGCGAGCCATAGTGCACGCAAGCCGCCTACTTTCTCAGTCGGAAAGGAACTATTTAAATATTGAGCGAGAGTGCCTGGCTCTCATCTGGGCTATCGCAAAATTTCGTCCGCACCTATAAGGACGCACGTTCGCAGTCATCACAGACAACCATGCGCTCTGCTGGCTCTCAACCCTTAAGGATCCCACAGGAAGACTTGGGCGATAGGCATTGCAATTGCAAGAGTACACATTCTCTGTAGTGTACAAGTCTGGCAAGCTTCACAGCGATGCCGACTGCTTATCTCGACACCCTGTTGATCCACCTGACTCCTCTGAGTTAGAAGCTGATGCCAACATCCTTGCCATAACAGATTTTCTGCAAATAGCCGACGAACAACGCTGAGATCCATCGCTCCTATCGATGATAGACCGTCTTCAATCCGGCCATAAAGACCCTTCAATGAGCCTATTTTTTCTTCAAGATAACGTTTCGTACCGCCGCAACTTACAGCCCGATGGCGCGGAACTTTTGCTAGTCGTCCCACGTCATCAGCGCAAGGACATTTTGCAAGAACTTCACAACACCCCAACTGCCGGACATTTAGGTGTCTCCAGAACCTATGATCGCGTCCACCGACAGGTATTCTGAAAGGGCCTTTATCGTTCCGTTCGCCGCTACGTTGCAGCGTGTGACCTGTGCCAGCGTTGGAAGAAGCCTACGTCGTTCCCTGCCGGTCACCTTCAACTATTGAAGTCCCAGCCGAGCCGTTTCATCGTGTGGGTTTGAATTTGTTAGGTCCCTTCCCAATATCGGCAATGGGAAACAAATGGATAGCAGTAGCTACGGATTTACCACTCGATATACAATTACTCGAGCGCTACCGACCAGCTGCGCAACGGACGTCGCAGATTTCCTACTCTATGACATCATCCTTTAGCATTTCGCTCCTTCTCACCTACTCACGAACCGTGGCCGCCGCTTCCTGTCTTGTGTGGTTGACGACCTGCTTAGATCCTGTGCTACGCGGCACAATTTTACGACTTCTTACCATTCTCAGACCAACAAACTTACTGAGCGCCTCAACCGCACACTGACAGACATGCTTGCTGTGTATGTTTCTGACGACCACACCGATTGTGACACTGCCCTTCCGTTCGTAACCTTGATTGATTGATATGTGGGGTTTAACGTCCCAAAACCACCATATGATTATGAGAGACGCAGTGGTGGATAGCTCCGGAAATTTCGACCACCTGGGGTTCTAAAACGTGCACCCAAATCTAAGCACACGGGCCTACAACATTTCTGCCTCCATCGGAAATGCAGCCGCCGCAGCCGGGATTCGATCCCGCGACCTGTGGGTCAGCAGCCGAGTAGCTTAGCCACTATATCACCGCGACGGGGCCAGTTCGTAACCTTCGCCTACAACTCGTCCCGTCATGAAACTGCCGGCTACTCACCATTTTATCTTCTCTTTGGCCGTGATCCCTTACTACCTTTCGATACCCTGCTTGCGCATGGCCTTCCGTCCACCACTTTGTACGCACAAGATGCCATCTCCCGTGCTCTGATCGCACGTACAATAGCCCGCGCCAGATTCTCATCGTCGCAGAGAGCACAAAATTTGCTCTACGACAGCCGACATAGGTATGTCGATTTTTCTCCGGGCTCTCTCGTGCTACTGTGGCTGCCATCCCGTCGTGTCGGCCTGTGCGAGAAACTTTTATCGCAATACGTTGAGCCTTACCGAGTTTTGTGCCAAGTCACACCTGTCACCTATGAGATTTATCCTACTACGAACTCCACTGTTTCATCCAGAAGTCACATTGTGCATATGTCTCGCCTGAAGCCCTATCACAGAGACCCGTCTGTCGAATAACAGCACGCACCGGGACGGTGCTTTGCCGCCCGGGGTAATGTGACGGGTATAGAAAGGTACCTCAGGCACGGGTGCAGAAATGACGTAGAAGGAATGAAGACGACGATGTTGTTGTGGGGCTGTGTCTGAACTACCCTCTTGTCCTGCATCCTTGCATACTGTGTGCAGTGTTAGCCACCCGGCGTTCACTTATTAAATACTCCCCGTTACAATATTCTTGCTCGAGCCCTTTACAAAATGTAGGAATACGCCAGTGCTATACTCAGTGGGAAGTCACACGTAGCCAGCCAGATTTCATTCATTTTGTATCTTCCATTTCTCTATTTCTTTCCACATTGACAGGGTGGTGTCGACATGCCTCCTGCTGTACCTCCTTCAGAACATCTCAGGCGCCCAAATGTGTCTGCTGCGTGCTGTTCAAGTGATGAGCAACGTGGTGGTAGAAGTGCCACCACAGTTCCTGGCCGTTGTGCTGGTTTTCTCGCACCTCGCATGCACCACCCTGGCCACAGCCTTAACGCCCCTCACAAATCGTCGCACGCAGCTCGGAATCTCGGCCTTCCTGGTTGCAGTCACTCTCTTCATTTTTCGACCGCTGGACCACCTAACATTCACGTGAGTCCCACTTTCTTAATGTGCAAGAGCTTACCGAGTGCATGACAGCAATGCTGTCTTACCATTCTGTAGCACAGGGTTGGTGTAAAAAAGGAAACAGAAAAGCAAGAGCACAAATGATTTTCTGTCTCTCTTTTTTATGTTTGCTTCCTTTCCCGAAATTCGCGCTACCACAATACGTTTAGTAAACACGTCCAAGAAGAAGTTATCCTGTGGCTGTCTTAGTCTACGGCGTTCCATCGTTCCCGTAGTCGTAGTCATAGTACTAGTACTGGTAGTAGTAGTAGTAGTAGTAGTAGTAGTAGTAGTACATCACGCAGATTGCGTGACAAGGGCTCGCGGTGAATGAAGAAATAAAATAAATAAAAAGTAAATCAATTTCCCTGGCAAGGCAGGGTTTGAACCCAAGCCCTCACGGTCTGAAAGCAAGTGTCATTACCATTGGTCTACTCACTCACACTTACCGAGTCATGTGCAAGCGGATACATACGAAATTTAGCGGAGAATTTCCGAAACCACATGATCTCGCCAGCCAAATACACACACTTCCCTATTTACAGAATGGCTGTCCGACTATATGCACAACGGGGTATTTGTGCTGATCCATGGAATTAACTATGACAAGAAGTTTAATTTTGATGCAGTGGCAAGAAAGCATGATTGACTCTTACGAGGAATGTTTCGTCGTAGAAATCGGTGGCCAAAATAGCAGAACATGTCTGCACGTCTGACGTATTTTTCAAAAACAACAACAAAAACAAAACAAAACAAAATCAGTCACACAGGCATCAGTCAAGGGAGGTGGTACATTCACCGCCGTGCCAACAACAGAAGCTGCGCAAGCCACTTCGCTAAATTGCGGTGCTAGATCTGCTAGATCCTGGTGGCGCTGTGCTCTGCTAGATCCCTATGGTAGAACTCTGCTAGATGACGGTGGTGCTCCGGGCACAATAGTAGACCGTGGTGCCCCGGAAGAAACCCATGGTGCTCACATTGCCACAATGCTCTGTCGTGTTCTCAAGGAGCTAATGTGATGTACAATGAAATATAAATGATAATGGGGTTTTCTGAGCATGTAGCGGAGTGCTTGAGCTTTCCGGAGATTCATTTTTAGTAGTTATACCACATTTGAATTTGTAATGCGGTCATCTACAAATGCACTATGAACGATGCTACTACTTTCGTGTTTGCGAATTCTATTAACGCGACAAAAGCCTTCTAAATTTTTGATAATAAACATATGTTGATTTATTTATTTGCACTTCGCGCACCAGCACCCTACAACAGGAAATCAAGAGTACTTGTTCTCATAAAAATTTGTACACAGTATACAGACGTCTCGGTCATATGCAAGCACACGTTCAAACATAAAACGCAAACGTACCAATGTACAATAGGCATACATTTAAGTCTTGTTAAAAACAAAGGTATGGGCACATGTTCCCTAATTTTCAACGCAGTTTAATATAACAAAGGATATTCTCGGATATCTGCAGACTAACAAAAGTAGCTAAATATACATCGTAGCATGCCACTGTGTAGTATCAGTTTGTGAAAGCTCGTACGTGGCAGTTGGGATGGTGGTTTCGCTATTCATGAACGCTGACAGAAACTGTGCCCACTTCGTAACTCGCCCAGCCACTGGTCCGTGACTGAACAGTCCGGCAAGACGAGCTGGAGGGCCGCGATCTCCATCGGAATGCTCGTCGTGGCCTACTCGGTGGGCGTGTGCCACCTTCCGACGCTGCTGACCGGCGAGCTCATGCCTTCGAGGATACGTTTGCTGGGCTCGTCCATCGCGTGGTCGTCGCGCTGGCTCTTGGCATTCCATGTGCTGTACTTCGACATCGACGTGCTCACCGCATTCCAGCAGAAGGGACCGCTGCTGGCGCTAAGCCTTACAGTGGCAGTTGTCGCTGCGACCACCATATACCTCATCCCCGAAACTGAAGGCCGTTCGCTGGAACAGATTGAACACGATTAACCAGCGAGCCCCGTATTCCTGATTTAATAGCTAAACAACTGCAATCATAGTGTATTGTATTTACATAATTAATAGCTACTACACGTTTATTAACGCTGTATGATCAAAAGATATTGCATCAATTTCAATCCGAATAGTGGCTCATCGAAACGTAAACATTGATAATATAGTTTTTTACATGATATCGCGGCTCGTATTCGCGTTGTGTACGTTGGCTATCGACATATATGGCGTTCTTTTTAGACAGACCTATAGTTTGCTTACTTTATAAAATCTGTGCTGATCCTCTAAAACTTTGGCGTTGCATATTTTGTTCCTCATTTTTTATTTTCCATATTCAGGGATATTAAAGCATTGCAAAGAATCAATGCCACTGCAGTGTTTGAACTTTTGATTTCCGCAATTCTTCTCGGTGGAACAGGAACAGTGGCTACGGCTGCTGACCCTAAGGTCACGGATGTGAGCCCGGCTGCTGTGGTCCCATTTTGATTAAGGTGAATTCGTAGAGGCCCGGTACTGTTGGATGCCAGTGCACGTTAACGGGGCACTCAAGTCAAATAATAATTAACGTCAGAGTGAAAGCTCAACGTATAACAAAATCCAAAACGACAATTTTATCAACAACAGTGTCTTACTTACCGAGAAATTAAGGTAAATGCACAAGAACACAAGCGCCGCAGTAGGGCATTCTCAAAATGATCCCGATGACATCAGACGGACCACCTACAAATTATCAGTAGTAATCGATTTATCTGCACTAAATAAAGAACCTTCCGTGCATCGAGAGACGCAATAAAATGATGCTTGTTCTGTTTCGTTTGATTCATTGAAAAAAGAACCGCCGGACGTTACTAAGGAGATGGCGCGAGTAGTTTAAAAATTCAGTTTTCGTGTAGTTACATTGGACAGGTGCTGTCATCTAGCGAGGCGCAGCTAAAAAACAAAACAAAAAAAACGTCCGCTATGGCCTCCGAGATAGCAGGCGTGCGCACCCGCCATCTCGAAGGCTATGGTTGTTGCTGTTGTGCCTCCCGCTGCTCTCGGTTTGTTACTAATAGCACAATAAAGCCGGACAACATTGTGTCTGGCAACAGTGACGTGAGTCGGTCCGGTCAGTCCGCTTCTTAAGGCGGGTACTTTGAAGTGCGCTAACCCGATGCGAACCACTAAAACGTGATTTTCTTTCAAAATATGCCTTTGCTTGGCACAAAAGTAACACTACGAGCATTCTGGACCGCTATTTCAACAATCAACGTTGGCTTAATACTTGCCGTTAGTGTCCCTTTAAAGGGCACCAGATGGTCATAATTTCCACAGCCGCCCATTTCAGTGTCTATATTTTGGTTTTGGGACGCAAGACCACATATTACAATTTCCGAAATATCAGCCTTCTGACACCTCCATATTGGTTGCGCAATAAAGACTCGTGTAAAAAATGAAACTCTTCGGCTGCTTCATTAAGGATTATACAGGCTGACTCCGAAATATTTCGGCATAGTATCCTGTGGTTAATTAATGACGACAAACTGAAATGGTGGTTTTCTAGGGCTTCTAAAACGACCATGCGGCGCTGGTTGTGGCCATATACACCAATGTATGACGTCACCTCAAGACAACTGAAATTGTAGTCAACCTAACCTTTCTTCTGCTCTAACACTTCATCTTTATACGAAAGGTAGAAAAGCAAGAAAAGTTCCTAAGAATAAAGCTTTATTGAAGCAATCTACTAATTTTTGTAACAAATTAAATTAAACTATTGAAAATAAACGTTTAAATATTTTTGTTTTCATTATTTCTCCCCTCCTCATCCAGTCACGCTTCATTCGTCACGTGGTTGTTGATGTCGGTCGCGATAGGTTTCAGACCAGTTTTCGTTCCAACTTTCGCGAACTACTTGAATTGACCTTGCCTAAAATTTTCTCGAAGATGGCTGGAAAGATTGTGAGACTACGATGGCAAGACTACGATCCCCTTACGTCCTCCCGGCAGAGTCTTCCCGTGTGTATACTCGCAGGTCATTCAATGGAATCTCTCGAAGATGACGTCCGTGATAAGTGGCAATCAATTAAACATCATTTCACGCTTAGCGTCCGGCACTGAAGTAAAGCTTTGCTTAGTACACTTGCTATCCTGGCAAGGGCAGCATTCGTCGTAAATATTGCAAATACGTAGAAGTTGCACAACGCTCACTTTTTGAAACACAATTTAGCGCATAGTAACGTACATACATCTGTTTCCGCTGTCTCTAGTTCGTATCATGTCGGCTTAATTTTAAATGGCGCACTTCCATTAGAACCAGAATTACCTTTAGCGGCCAGACTCGTGCTGACATAACGCGGCTATTTCCAGAAGTGGCGCATGCCAGTCGTTCTTGTATAACTTTTTATGTCGCGTTCCAATTCCTGGGCACATTGCATGCATACGCATGTACCATCATAGTCCGGTAATTTCTCCCATAAACACGACAAAATTTATAGTGAAAGCTGCGATAACTAAATTAACATCTAATGGGATTTTTAGTCAAATGATGCGTATGTGATTTCTCTCGCATTAACACTGAAAATCACTACGATAGAAATGGCGTAACTTTTCCTGATTGCTTTTCTCGGCGAGTATTAGGATTGCTTCATAAGCATCTATTATTCTTACTGCTTGATGTCACCACGTTGCAAAGCACGGAAGTGTGGTGGGATACATAATTTTATTGAAAACTATTTCCTCTAGGATTCCTTGACATCCGTAAGTACGAAAATGAGCTACGACGAACTAATTCAACAAATATTGTACATTCTCACGCAGAGTGCCTAAGCTAAACTGGCCCTGAGTTCTCCGGCAAGTTGCCCATGGTACATAGAAGAATGAAAGTAAATGCCCAGTTCATTTTCACAAACTAACTTTCTTATATTCTGTCCAAGCAGTGATTCAGCCAAAAGCCAGTTCCTTAACTAATTCCTAAATACTTCATGTATGACCCATTTCTCTCAGCTGCAGCCAGCTGAGGCCCTGTCACAACAAAGCTGTTGCCCAGTTAAGTCGTTAAACAAAGTTTGTACGCTTGAAGCGACGTTTCGACTAGCGGACTTGTCTTCCTCAAGGCTAGAACATAACTTCTGTTCCAAGCTTCAGGAAGGCAAGTCCGCTTGTGAAAATGCCGACTCGTGCACATGATCCCTGTTTACGGATTTTACCGTGAAAGCTGGTATGAGATCACAACGACAGTGGCAGTGTGTTAGTGGTCCACCTCTGGTGTCTGTAACCGAATCACCCGAAATTTAAAAAATGTCTCCAGGAAAACCATTTTACGAACGTCGGTCACTTTTACTGATTATTGCCGTTAATCAAGCATGAAAATTTGTAAAGGCTAGTGTGGTCCCGCGAAAGCAACATAGTTTTTCAATATCAATGAACGGCATCAACCTGAGTGAAAGATATAACTGATGGTGGCTGTTATTCTCTGCTGCCATCCACCATATATCGACCTAGCCATTAATAAGGAGCCCCTCCCGGCTGACGGCTATGACTCTTCCTATAGTCATGATAGCATGGGCCCTCATGATATTCCAGTGAAAGCTCTATTGAGATCACCACAGGGGCCCATTTAGAAGTCGCTATACGACGCCGACATCTCTAGTGTTCGCATCCACTACACTATAGCGAGAAACATAAATGTGTAATAAAAAGACTGTAAGAATGAATGGAATTCGAACCCGGGACCTCTGCGAGGCCGGTGAGTATTCAAGTCACGCTTGTTCTTGAAACTCCTTCACGAGAACGCCAAGTGTCTTGTCGGGCAAGCAACCTTGTTAACGTATATAGGCGTCATATAGCATCGTATAAGGGTAAAATTCAACCAGGTGTCACACAACGCGATATGAGCGACGAGTGAATCATTCAATCTACCCATTATAAAAGACTCAGCCGTAATTATTCACTGTCATCAGCCAGAGCACGGGCACAGTGCGCATAATGCCTCCTTACATTAGCGGGTGTCTCTCGAATCCGCAGAATAACGAACAATGGCTTATTAGGTACTCGCATACTTCTTGAATGTTGCGGCGGTTCATGTCGCAGTGGGTACCTTACATGGATATTTTTATTAGTTGACCCAAGATAGCCTACAACGAGGCCTAGAAAAGACGTTGTTCCAGCTTTTGCCGTGATTGTACTGCGTGTTCTGCGCAGGCCTGGCATTTATTTTTCATTGCAAGCTTCTACCGTCTTCGTCCTGCCATTTGTTGCGTATTTAGTAATTTACCAGCTATGTCTGCATTACCATTAAGCTTTCCACCTGTTGCTTTCTGCAGACAATGCACCAGAACGCTCAGCCAAAGGTAATGAAGCTATTTTCATCTCGCTTCTGAAT
Source organism: Rhipicephalus microplus (assembly GCF_043290135.1). NCBI lineage: Eukaryota > Metazoa > Arthropoda > Arachnida > Ixodida > Ixodidae > Rhipicephalus > Rhipicephalus microplus. Next base: position 10,217,975 of record NW_027464591.1, on the reverse strand, counting down.
TCAGCTGCGAAAAAAAAAAACTTACATCGATGCACAGTTTATATTCATTGAAAAAGAATTATTCTGATTCGGACAGACCTCGGGACCTTCCAATATCTAACCTCAGCATTACATTATGTTTCCGCGTTGCATAGCCCACCTGACAATCTACTGCTGTGTCACGTAGTCCTCTAGGTACAGATGCAGTTGTGCCACTCGAATGCTTATAAGAACGCTGAAACCAGTATGTGTGGCAACATGATCACACCTACGACGATCATTAAGTGGTGCAAAACGTTGCCTTCGCTTCTTGTTCGCAATAGAATCCAGCAGTCTATATACACTTTGCTTCAGCTTCTGCACTAGCCGGTGGAATGTATACTGATACATCCGGTGTCCTCTTCGCTTAAGCTCTTCCACTACCAAAATGTCAATTGAAGAAGTCAGCATTGCAGCTACTGAATGAACGATGCTTCTATTGGGCAGGATAGAGATCTCCAGTGCTATATTTTATTCTGTAGAGGGTCCCAAATATTAGCCCCACCATCAAAGCTGCATGGCGACATTGTGAACCTAAATAAATACGATACATTGGAGAGCCCGTTTTATCTAGCTTTTCTCTCTTGAATGAAAAAAGTGTTGGTGTCACCAGACGCTGCTTTCAATTGAAAAATATTTTGTACTTTATAGTGTCAACAACCTAGAAACGGTCCCTGGAGTTCAGCGTGCATCTCGGTAGCTATTCCACAGGAGAAATGAAAAATTGTGCTTTCTGACTCCTATAAGACACTCCCCACAATTTTTGTTCACGATCGAATTAGCTAATACATCAGAGCTTTGACACAGGTGTAAGCTCGCCCGTTATACGCGTAATATATGGCGGTGTATGCAAGTAAAACTTGGCAGCTCAGTAAGTTATCCTCACGTTAATGCACGTGGCCTCATTCATGCCAACAGTCTTCGTGCTCACCCGCCCACGTGGTTCAGTTCCTGGCCCCGTGATGAGCTGCTACTACGAGCCGGCGTGGCCGAACGTGGCCAAACGTGGCAGCTGGCTCTACGACCCGCTGCAGCACTTTCACACCGACACGTGCACGCACGCGGCCTTTGTGGGCGTGGAGTATGACTACCGTGGCATCGTAATTCCGGGATACGTCGCAGGTAGACAAGCGAACGCTTGTAAGGTTTCCAAAGCTTTGCTTGAATTATCAATGCCGGTTTGTTAAAGGACTTGCTTAGTAAGAAACCCTCGTGGCGAAAACATGGGTTGTGTAGGAGCAAAGGAGAATATCAATAAAGCTTTTATCGCACAAGCTTTGATATAGAATTTAATGGTAAAATGAATAAAAGGAGCTGCTATTCACAACACTTGTTTCAAGCACATTTTTTTTTACCCCCCACAAATGGTCGCGACAAATTTTCAGTATTTCACCATTGAACAAGAATACGCAGAATATGCTTGGCAATAAGCCATAGAATTCATAAGGCCGACTATAACACGCACAATGCATGGGTACTGCACTGTAAAGTCCCATAAACATACAGCGACCAAAATACTCGATAAACGCTTGCTTGAGCCTCCCCTTCAAGAGAAGAACGTGATAGTGCAAACAAGTCTGGTGAACATCGCCATCAAACTTGCCCCAACTAAAAGAATGTTTGTACACGTAACTTTGGATGGTTCAAACGGTCCTAGAGGGCGTACCGTAAGTATAGTTACCGAGCTTCTGTTTACCGGCTACAAGTTAGGCCGATTAAACAGTTTCATTTTGAGCAAGTCGTCTCTGCGTTTATTGACGACACGACACCATGACAATATTTCGACACCTTGTGCGAATTTGTGTTTTTACCACGCAATACTAGAAGCGTTAAGGTGGACTCGTTTTCTTACATAGCATTCATAGCGTTTTCATACGAGGCCGTTCTAAACATTGGCGCGACTTCGGGATATAACGCCGCCTTGCCATGCAGAAGTACTGAACTGGCTTCCAACGTGGACCGAATATTTCTTTATAATTTTTTTAATTTGCGTCTGTCACATTGTTCGCGGACAACGCCAATGTGGCACTCACATTGATTGGACCACTGACTAGCCACACAGGCTAATGGTCCAAATACTTTTGTAACCATGTTTTTGTATTACGTTGATTGAATAAACACTGAATAAAACATCCACTGACAGCACCATTGACACCGATGCCGACACCGGACTTTTGATAACGAGCTGTTTAATATTGCTGCGTTAATATAGCTTAACGTGAAGGAACGCATTCATCATTTTGGCCCATACAAATATGATCATTAGTACACATATAAACATGCTAAGTTCAATGGATGCACCGATAATACAAGTGGCACTCGGGTGAGTGTGGCTTCACGTTTAGGCACATAATACGTGTGCCATGGTTCTCTTGATTACACGCAGTCTATCTCGCGAATTTTCTGACCCTGAGGTGCCCTGATCTATTTTTGCTAGTATCCGTGATGGTCCGAGACGTCACCGGGGCGGCCTCACACACGATACTATTCGCCAGTAGTGTGGTCAAGTGGGCAATAAAAAACAGCTTTGATGGTGTAGAAGTCGACATACCCGAAGACACAGCTGCTCTTGGTTTTGACGCTCTGGTCAAGGTAAGTTAACTGTGCGAAACTTTACATCGCAATCGATTTTGAGGCAGCGTAACCTTCCTTTAGCAAAACGAGACATTCAGTAACGATGGGTTGCGTTTGGCCAACCTTCTAATGAAGCGTTGTTTCAATCCAGCATAGGTAACTTTTTCATGAAGTTCCCATCGCTCATGTGTGGTGTCGTACATCATGTTCAAATGCCCCGAAGAGCACAGAACGCCACATTTACTTGTCGAAGTGTTGCTATACAGGAGTGCTGCCATAATTATTATAACAAAATATCATTCTCCACTTGATTCTGAAGTCTACAAATTTTCCCCAATTATTTTCAATTTGATTAAAAACGTTAGAGGCGTATAAACTCATACGTATAATATTTATATAGAAAGCTAATCCTAAGTTAGAAAAAAAACAATATATATGTCACACAACTTGAAAATTTTGTTTGAAAGCCGTTGCTGAATTTCTTCAAAAAAATATGCTTTCATCAAATGCAATAAGGCGAAGACAGCGTATTTAGTTCGTAGTTATTGAGTGCACCGATGCATTTTTGCGGTTGTTAACATTGTAGCAAGCATTACTACGTTGTAGAATGTGGATTCTGATAAGTTGATTTATAAAGAGTAGTGATGGGCTGAAATCCTTGTATTTGCCACATAGACGTTTAAAGCTACCAGCTTAAAGGGGAAAAATTGTTAGGTGTAGACGAAAGCGCACTTGAAAAGTAAACGTTCAAAGTTAGAGAACTGCGTTATGAATTATAATGCTTGGTAAGAACATTGTGAGAACTTTGTGTCAACAGTATACCACACCTCAGGACATAATCCCGAAAGTTTGATTGATTTTTGGGGTTCAACGTCCCAAAACCACCATATGATTATGAGAGACGCCCCAGTGGAGGGCTCCGGAAATTCCGACCACCTGGGATTCTTTAACGTGCACTTAAATCTGAGCACACGGGCCTACAACATTTCCGCCTCCATCGGAAATGCAGCCGCCGCAGCCGGGATTCGATCTCGCGACCTGCGGGTAAGCAGCCGAGTACCTTAGAAACTAGACCACTACGGCGGTACATAATGCCGAAAGTCACTGCTGTGGTTACTGCTTTAGTGTGGCGTTATAAGCCTGTTGGTATTTCCTTGATCTCTACGTTAAGAATCGATTGAGCTCAATGCTGATATTCATAGGAGCTGCCTAATTACAATAAAATAAGTGTTTCACGTAAACATATACACACTTCTGTAACGACACAGGTTGTATCAAAATGTGCTATACGTGCCATCTGGTGATCTCTGAAATGTATATGGCTTTTCAAGGGTATGACGAAAAACAACGTCTCGAAAGAAGTTTTCTTCGTTTCACTCTGCCATGGTTCTTGTTGGATTTTTGTGAGGCATAACCTAAAGTAGAACTAATGATTTAAATATCAGTGGTTTTCCATTATGCATGAGGAAAACGTTACTGCGACAATCTCAAATAAACTTTGTGACCTCTATCACTTAGCATCTTGAGTTCCATAGCCAACTCAATGGTTATATGCTAAGATATATACAAGTATATATCTCAGCATATAAAGTGCAAGAAAGAAATTTCCGTTGTATTGCAGGCTGTGTCTATGGAGATGGCGTTAGCAACGCAACTGTGGATATTGAGTGCGAATGTTTACATGACGCCCAGTTTTGTGAATCAGATGGACTTGAGGCAGCTACACAGGTGAGTGAAAAACGAGAAGAAATAAAATTGACAATAATTACGACTACATGCTGAAAAATCTTTATACTTGGTACTCATGTATACAGTCTTTGCTTTATACACGGGAAATAGTAGAATGCTTGCCTATGCAATGAAGCGTATAATGACCGCCGTCTTAATGGAGCATTCCCTTGCTAATTAGCTATTACATGTATCACAGGAATACGAACAGTTCTGGCACAGCACTGACATTATTTAAAACAAGAAAAAACGTGTTAGAGACTTTGATAAGAAGCTTCTTATATAGACAAAAATGTCATCATGAATTGGGATTTATATTCTTTCCAGTCTTAATTGATTACATAAAATAAAACTTCTTGCGAATGCCAGCACCGCTTAGTGTTATTATAAAAGGCTGCATTATCGGCGAGAAAAAGCGCAGCAAAAATATGAATTTCAGGAAAGTTATTCTGACATAACTCTCCTGCTACATTGCACATAAAAATTGTCCACATTGTCCCACATATAGATTGAGTGCTTCAAGGTGGAACAGAAGCAACAAAAGTGGCTTCATGATGGCTACTGCTCCCAGAAAAAATTTTGCATTTTCATTTGCTACGAAACAAGGTGGGAACAATTTCATTACAAATTCCACAAAATATACGCGACATGCGAGAGTCCTAAACTGAGAAACTAGCAAACAAAGGAAAGCCAACGACTGTAATCAGGTAGAAAAATATGCATACTAGTAATCGCAGCATCTAAAGTACAAACACCAACACATCAAGGGATTCCAGCGATTTTTGATGTCCAGAAAAGACCCACGCAAGTCATAACATGCAGCTTCAATCGAACCAAGCAGCCTTGTTCAAATATGAAATCTCACAAAGACCTTAAATCTTCAACGCATTTCAAGTAGCTGTCATATCACATCTGTATTTTGCAGTGCTCAAAGATGAAATCCAAACCTAAATTGTGTGAACAATATTCTGACCTCATGTAAGAATCAGTACATGTAGTTGTTCACTTTCTATTATTGTAGAATCTTGTCAAGGAACTACTATCATCCGCACTTGCACTTGATCAATTTTTATAGGCACGTATTTTCCAAATGAAATGGATGTTTAATAGTGCAAACCTTTGGGCTAGTTGGTTGTACAATCGTCGTTTAATGTTTAAAAAAGTGCCATGAGATTTCCTCATCGTAGAAAAACCTTGCCTTTCCCGAAATTACACACGATATACTTAGCTACTTTCGCCATCTGTTGACCATCGACGTGAACAATAGGCAGATGCGTACGGTCTCGGAGATGGTCAACGCAGGCTCGGAACAAGAAACTTGGAGGCCTTCTAAAAGCGCCCAGAACAAAGAATAAAACTCTCGTATTCTGGTAATATGCGTCGCATTCATTCTCTCTCAGTTATGTTTTCGGTCATTAGGAAACACGGATGAGACTGCCATTATAACGGCTCACAAGCAATAAGCTCCCGAAGAGTGTCAGATGATGAATACAATGAGTGTTCACTTTGTGGATTCCGCGGTAGAGGGCACAGGCCCCTTAGTTTGCACAGAATGCCGTTCGTTTCCTTCTCCTACTAGTGATGCAATGCGTTTTTCAATGTTTGCGTTGTCTTCAGAAAGCAATGAAGTATCACAGTGAAAGCGCCCATCTTTTCGAGCCATCATTACACCGCGGTAAGTTGCTTTTGCAAGACGATAGAGGGCAAGAATTATAGATTGAATTCACAAACGTTCTTGTTCAGCCGTGTTTTTTGCCATTGACCGGCTGCCTTCAACGACGTCATCTTCAGCACTGTAGTGTTCAGCCTGGAATGCCTAATTTTTTAAATAAATGTAGCATGAGGCATTTTTTAAAGCGAAGAATTAGAAAGTTGATTACCAATATGGGAGAAATTCCCAGTAGGATCAAAACGAATGGTCCGCGTGTAAAAATGTATTTGGGTCGCCTTAGTGGTTCCCAATGTCTACCGACTTAAATTCTGTCCAGAACTTTGACATTATACTCTCCATGTTCTGGGCACTTTCTCCTAGTCTGTATTGAGTTTCGAAAATATTCGACGGTCTTGAAGTTTAGTTACCGTGCCTACTATGTTATATATACCACCGACATCTCCCATGGTCCAAGTAATTGAGAAAGGGGAAGGGAGCTATACTTGTCATCCATATTAATTTGCGCACTGACTGAATAACTAACAATTTTAATAGAAAACAGATGATATACTACATTCTCTATACAAACATAGAAGAACACATGCTGGAAAATGATACCTTTTCTGCGTGTGCGATTGTCTACAAAGTTTATGTTAGAGCCGAGTACACATTCTATGTTGCCATGTAGGCTCTATCTCATGCGCATATTTTGGCCTCACCAGTGTAGAAACTTGCTCAGGTAATGAAATTTATATGAGACAAGAAAATGGAAGCGAAATAAAAGTACTTTGAGTCACCTGCATTGCCTAGGCAGAACTTGGCGCGTTACCATAAAGAAAGCCGTGGGTACATCTGCGACCGCTAGATTTTCAGCTAGATTTTCAGCTAGGCTGTGCTGTGCGTTTCTACGTTCCTGTAACGCTAAAATAAATAATCTCTCCAGAAAGGGAATGGACATAGCATCCGCTAACAGGGGTATTTTGTTAACCAAGGAAATTTAATATATTTGGTTGCGTTCTTTACGGAAACACTACTTGTTCTGCATAGACTGACAGACGTTTGGAGATGCGCGCAGCTGCCAAAGCATTTAGAGCCCTTTTATTTCATGCAGGGCCGTGGACTTTTTGGTGCTGAACACACAAAATCTTGTTCGAAAGAACCAGGTTACCTCGACCAACTCTCCACTTTACGGAAACGCTTCCTGGGTCAGATATTTTTGCACTGGCAGCGCTCACAATCGTATGCGTTCTACGCAGCTGCTCGTTGTCACAACTTGTGGTAATTATGTAGAACCTGCACTACCAACAGAACAAATGTAGGTTGAGCCTTCCGTGATTTAAGGAAGCAGGCTCAGTCCACTTGAAGAAACGTCGTATGATTCGGTGCGTACTACTACATAAGTGTGAGAGCGCCAAGGAACGGCTATTGCTAAGAAGCGGGGAAACAGATATATATTGCCACGAGCATATTACCTTGTATTCCGCGCTGTCGTTGCTGACAGGCTTGTATATGCCACTGTTGGAAAGATGGCGAAAATTCATGGTTGTAAACTCATGCTTCCTGCTCAAAACAAACATTGGCGTCATCAGTGGGACAAGGGGTTAGACACCCTCCTGCCCTTAACGCTCACCCTCTAAATGTTTCAATTATTTATAGTGTAATGACACAGGCACATTCAAATGCACGGCCAAACACAAAGTATGGTTCAACACCCCACCTCTCACCCACTTATTCCGAAAACATTTTTGCTACGTTACTACTCCTAGGTTATCAATATGGGAGATCAGAATACACTTTCTCTATTTCTCCGTGATGTCAGCGTAGGATTGCACTTAAATGATGAAGCGTTACAGAAAAATTACCATGATTATTGAGGTGTTTGTTTTACGATTCGAATTTTTAAGCATATTCATCCGTGGATGTTGATATGTAGTATTGCTTTCTCGCTGCACTTTCTCGCAGTTTACGATTTTTGTTTTACGGCCGGTTTTTGTAGTTGTCTCATCGCTTTGACTGCTGAACGCCCCTCAACTATTATATAGCCTTGAAGAAAGTATTCATGTTAGGCACTATATAAGACACTGCTTGAATGAAAATGCAGGGATGCATTCCTGACGTCGCATTCGGGGACTGTAACTATATTTACCAACAGAGCTTGACGTCATGAGATTATTCTACTGGGCGATCCTTACAGAACACCACTCTTGGAATGATGTACGCCCGCACGGACACATTGTCTCGGCTGGTTCCCGTGGTGCCATTCATGTCGCGAAAGTTCGAGCTGCGAGATGCTCTGCCCAGCGTTGCCAGCGTCTCCGAAGGAATCAGATGCCGGGGGCTGGCCGCGAAGAGACAGTACCACTCTTCGCCGGGTGTCAGGACCTTCTTTAGAGGTACTCGCATTTTCTTCAACACATACTTCAAACGTTTATTTCTGCAGCTCTAGCTGGGCGCTGCGTTTGCTGTGCAGTGCAAAGTGCACGTAATTGGGACGCAAGTTCGCCGGAATGACGTTCACCTACATGCTACCTACGTTGATACATGAGTGCGATGGCAGCCTTCCATGCCAAAACATTGTGCCATTGTGAGTTGTATAGGTATGACATTTAGTTAAATGTGGTGGTTCTTATAGCACTCCTATAGCCAGTGCTTTCTCCGGAAATATCTGTACCAATCGGCGTTCCCAAGCGGCCGCACGGCTCTGCCGCTCGTATCAGGCTCCTGGCTGGGTGCCTATATTTCGATTTGGCTAGAAGCAAGAACTTGGATTTAATTGCGCACACTGAAAGACCAGGTGGTCAAAATTGTTACAAACTGTGTACACTATATACGGCATGCAGTATAATCATAGCACATATTTTATAATATTCCCTTGTTCTGATCTCTTGTAATTGGTCGCATAATTTTGAGCTGTTTTGAGTGCTTTATAATCAATACCTCCTCGTAAACCACAAGCAATGAGTCATACTTTAAAAATTGAAGCATCACTGGAGCTTTCGGGTCATCTTGAAATTAGCCCGCCTATTACAGCTGTGCCAAACATTAAACGACACGTCGTGGATGAAAGCCTGGCAGGAAGACGATTACAGCTTCATGAATTCCAAAGAACAAAGATTAATCGTGCTGGAAACCAAAGAAAGCATTCGTTGTAAGGTAAGTGGTCATCACACCCTTCACAAATCTATATAACTGTCTTCGAACCCGGAGACATAAAAGGACGATGGATATGCTTAAATGGCTCGAGGTATGCGTCATATTCAATACGTTGCACTTTCGAAACAGCCACGATTTAGGAGAGCGGGCTTTAGGCTAACTGTACAGATTCTGACTTGGTGTTTTCTTGAATGTCTGCAACAAGTACTCTGTGCTCTACGACGTCCCTACTTTTTACAGCACACAGTCTCAATGTCGTGGGCAAGTTTGCATGGCTATCACATCAACTGTGAAAGCCAATGTGCTGCCATGACTCTAACAGAGGTGATAGGGTAGAGCGTGGTGGGACGTGTGCATACATCCATTCCTTGTTTTTGTGCAACAAAATGTCTCTGTATGTTTCTTGAATCTATTCACTTATCCCCGTGCGTGTCACACGTGCACACGTGGCGCCAACAGCCCAGAAGACCGACGGCGTCAATAATTCGAACGCACCTTCACTGTCTGTTGAACTAGAAGACTTTAGTTTGAGCAAAAATTTTCTTAGCAATAAATATTTTCTGATATATATGTGGGGTTTAATGTCACAAAACCAACATATGATTATGAGAGACGCCTTAGTGGAGGGTTCCGGAAATTTCGACCGCCTGGTGTTCTCTAACGTGCACCCAGATCTAAGCACATGGGCCTACAACATTTCCGCCTCCATCGGAAATGCAGCCGCCGCAGCCGGGATTCAATCCCGTGACCTGCCGGTCAGCAGCCTAGTACCTTAGCCACTAGACCACCGCGGCGGTGCAATTAATATTTGCAACGTCACCGGTGAATCAGTGCGCTAAACGCACCAACTTGACCATTCGCAAGCTTGAGCGGTCATATTGTACTGGGAGCGTGCTCTGTCAACAAAAATTAGCCGGCCAGATTAATAACTGTTATTGAGGAAATAAAGTGTGTCGTATCTCACTCCTTGTGTTTGCAGTTATTGAAAGCTTGATAGTTTGGAATGCGCAGATTTTTTAAATGTTAGCACTATAAAGGACAGCGTTGACGTACATTAAAACAGGTCTAGAAGGCAGTGCAATTACAGAAAGACTCTCAATGTGTAGCTGCCATCATCTACTAACCCAGTATTACGTTAAACCCACTGAACGTGCTAAATCTACTCTAGTTACAAAGAAGAGACTTTTGATCCGCGTAAATTCCATACAAACAAGTACGTATGGCCCACGTTTACGCCTTGCTTATATGTTGTGTATCTCGCTGTGGTGTCGCTATGCTTGGTACGCTTATTTCATTGAATATTCTTGGTGATTGCTATTTTAAATAATTGAGATAATGAAGTATGAACCAATTAAATCTATATACGAAATTATGCCACTTTCTAAATTGATGCTAAGAGTGAAGGATATGCTGCAAGATCACCTATGAAAAGAAAGAAAAACAGAAGTTGAATATTCCTGAAAGTTGTAGTGAGTTTAAAGGGACACTAAAGAGAAACAATGGCTGGAATTATATTAGGAAAATGCACTCTCAGAACTCTAATGACATATGTTTCACTAAAATAAATTTGGTATAAGTGAAGAAAATGAAGGTCGAGGTTTAATTTTGGGGGGAGGGGCGCAGAAATTTCGTGCGTGATGTATGAAATTTCAAAATGCATTTTCGGCATTTTCGTGACATTGGCTCTATGGAATTTGCTGAAAATTTGTATGCTATGTCCGTTTCACCCACAGAATAAAAGGCACTTCATTTTATTGATTGGAAGCTGCGTATTACCCTGTAGACACTTTTTCGAAAATTCTTACGTCATGATGTATGCAGCGGGATGCTCAAGTTGGCGTCGCCGACAGCATTTTCCTTTGGCTCGTTTTATTGTTTGCCAAGCGTCATGTCATTTTAACAGTGGTGTCGTGTCGTGGTAGTGATTTTAATGAAAAAGTAGGAAACCGAAGCTTGCTTTTTACTTGCAAGTAAAACTGAATATATTGTTAAGTCCTAAAGATTTACCATCTCTCACATTTTTGCAGGTATGAAACAGTTGCTCAATGAAAATACACATTTCTCAATATCTCTTGCAAGAAACTACAGGCACCGTTCGAACACGCTTTCACAATACTTAACACAGTAACACATGTATGTGTAGATGTTTTTCCACTCTAGCTTACGATTTCTCGCGCAAAAGAATGCCCCAGGTCCAAGGCACCATGTTGAAGGAATAGGCAGCAAATCCTAGCTGGTTCCACATTAGTTTTACACCGAGCGCTCTGAGGCGTACGACGAGCATTCGTTAGTGGTCCTCTACGATTCTATGTTGATTTCTGATCAAACTCGTCTCCGAAGCCTTTCCTGGCTATGCTGTAGCCGGAAGTCCACATCAATTATAACACAATATCGGAAGCGCGTATCTGGAGCTTACTTGTGTTAGAAAAGATGAAGAGCAGGAGGCACGTCAACTGCAGCTTTTCCGAGCAAAACACAGTAAACAAACAGCGAAACCTCATGGGCTTTTGTCGTCATGGTCAGAAAAAAGTGATTAGGATAACAAACAAAAACTTCCGACTCTTCAAAGGTATCTGCGATTAGAATATGACACAATCAAAATTCGAACAACGTCTATGTACATCAGCTGTGGCAAATCATAACTCTGGGTAATGTTCATCATCATCATCATCAGCCTGACTACGTCCAGTGCAGGACAAAGGCCTCTCCCAAGTTCCGCCAGTTAACCCGGTCCTGTGCTTGCTGCTGCCAATTCATGTTACTGTCATGGGTCATGTTACTGGGACGCAAAATATTATTCTTTATTGCCTTCTTGTCCACTTTCGAATTGCTTCTCTTCCTTGGGTAATTCGCCATTCATATTAGGCACACTGTCCGAAAGCGACTCCTTGACAATATTTACTGTATTATTGCCCTTGCGGCTGCTTTGTATTGCACAGATGATGTTCATCGCGGCTAGCGGGTTGCTAGGCGTCGCGCTGAAGCAACTCGGTTCGGATGCTTTTCGAGAGTCGCAGGAGTGCGGCGCTTAGGACACGCTGTTCGACGCCGTAGCCACCGAGTTCCGCCAACTTCGGCGCAGCGCAGGCGGCAAGCTGCCGTGAAAATCCCGCCACGTGCGGCTCACTGTGGTGCACAAAAGTGGACGCACGAGCTGTCTCGGCATCGTCTAGGGCCCATTCTTTCCGATGGTTGCCGAACTGGGGACTCTGTTGGGCTTGTACTGTTTAATTTATATGCGTAGTTTTCACAATGTGCTCAAGCATTCTATTATACAATTTCCTGTAAGTAATGCTTGCCTGTGATTCGATTTCGCGCAGTTGTATTGCTTTAGCGAATTTTAGCTCGTGTTGCAATTTGACACTGCCTCTATCTGCTGTCCGCTGCAGTCTTGTTGCTTATAGTAGATGGTTGAAGCCCAAGAATAAATTAATCTCAATAAATATAACTCGGTTCTTGGCGTTTATATGTTCACACTTACCAACTATTTAAATAAAAAAAAATTAACAACGCAAACATATCTTGTTGCCTTACATACAAAGAACCTTATTTGATTCTTTTGTTGGCTCATCTAAACATTTGATGATATCAGGTTACGACAATTATCATTTTCTTCACTAAATATGTTTCGGTAAAAAGCTGCTCCGCAACGTCTGTTTAAAAATACGTTGCTCCTAGCACTTCCCATTTCTTCATTCTACTCCGCATTGCGGTATACATGGCTAGGTTTAAATTGATTATAACTGGTCTTTCATTTCAATTCCGCACGCTTTATATGGCGTAAACAATTCTGCAGATATCTGCAGACATTTCGCATAACGCGGGCTTTTATTTTTTTCTACGTTCCCACCCACCTTTCTCATTGTCATGCTCAAGGGGGCGCCGCCTTTCCGAGAGACGCATTTCTCAAGTCAAGCCCCTCACTTTTCATTGGTCGATGTGCTGCGTCTTTCATTACCCACGAAACTGTCAGAATAAAAGAGAACGTGGTGGTGTTTTATTGCTCGTTTATTATTAATGTTACCTGAAATAACTGCAATGTGTCCGACCACAAACAATCTGATGCACGGTGTCTAACACAAATCAACCCTCATAAAAAAATTTGCAGCATATCCAAGGAGTGAAAGATGAAGAGTGGGCGAAACATTCGTCCGTCTATTCGTTCTTGCTTCCGTTCGTCCATGCGTCCATGTGTGTGACCGTCCATGCGTCCACCCGCCCATCCGTGCGTGCGTCTGTTCGTGCGTCCGTTCCCGCGTTCGTTCGTGCATTCGCCCCTGCGTCCGTTCATGCATCCATCCATGCATCTGTCTGTGTGTCCGTTCGTCCATCTATTCAACACTCCAAGTACCACCATCTCGCAGCTTTTCATCATATATTCCCCATATAGAAGCACCGCCATCCAACGGACATTCCAAGGACTAAACGAGAGGTGGCACACACACTTTCTTACGGCTTGCGCTTCGGGTCAACTTCCCACCTTTAACCACCTCGAGTTCGTGTTATATACTAGTTCACTGTATTCATGGCACTGTGGCCCAACGCTCGCTAAACCTTTCTAAAACCAAGGAGGTTACGCCCAGCGAGTATAACGTAGCAACCTTTTCCTGTCAGATAGTGCTCAATGTACATGCCAATGGCTGCTAATGGGAAATGAGAGACAGGAGAATTCGGCTTTTACTTTCTTACGGCTTGCGCTTCGTATCTACTTCCGACCTTTAACCACCTCGAGTTCATGGTATATACTAGTTCATTGTATTCATGACACTGCGGCTCAACGCTCGCTAAACTTTTCTAAAACTAAGAAGGTTACACCCAGCGAGTATAACGTAGCAACCCTTTCTTGTCAGATAGTGCTCAATGTACATGCCAATGGCTGCTGATGGGGATCGCAGCGTGCGCAATAACTAAAAGCCAAATGCTCCTGTCTCTCATTCTCCATTATCAGCCATTGGCATGTACATTGAGCACTATGTTTTATTGTTCAACAACGCACAGAAGAAATCTCTCACCGGCATTACCTTGGAGGTCAAAATGTTATACTCGTCATGCACTTCTACAACGGCTACGAGGAACAAACAGGTGCCACTATAAAGAGCTTCGCCCCTAAATATTCGACACATCCCACGTCTTGTGTGAAGAGGTGTCATGTGAATCAGTCGGCGAGGTTTGTATGCCCGGCATCCAAAAAAAAAACGAACCCATAAGCCTCATGCGGACCGCAAACGTCTTGCTTGCGGCTTGTGGCACATACGACTGTTTACGTCCCATGTTTTTTTAGCGAAAAATGTTATTAGATCACAACTCCAGTCACGCGCAGCCCTGTGGTTGTCCGCAGCTGCCGCCAACATGGACCGCCAGTGTCCGCAACCCCTTAACGCGAAACTATAAAAAAAAACCTAGTACTAATAACACAGTGGGGCTGAAACTGGGTCCGCCAGGTGCCAGTCCAGTACTCTACCACTGAGCAATGCCGGTGCTTGGGACTTGTTGGCAAACCTGCCTTAGGCAGGCTTGGGGATGGGAAAGCAATCGCATTAATACGACTTATAAGACGTTTTAAAAGGCGAAAGAACAATCAGGCGTCGCACAATGCGAAAGCGTAACGAGGGGGTTGTCTAATGCTCCAACCCTCCAACGAACCTTATTCATACATTGTCCCGAGGAGCCGATGCTCTTGACAGGACAATGCATGTCATACATTGTCCTGAGGAGCTCGTGAAGAGGGGGGGTCGGCTGCGGGCAACCCACACCTTCGGACAGGAAGGGCATGCCCTCCCTTAAACTGCGCGTCCTCTGGACAGCCCAGATTTGGACCTCTTGGTCCCAGATTGTGATTGCCGTCCCGCAGGCCTCCTCTGTGCTTAGAGGCTCGCCATCGCGAAGCTCCGTACATTGCCAGAGCATGTGGGATAAGGTGCATCGTTTCTCATCGCAATGAGGGCAGGGAGGCTTCATACTGTCAATAAACTTACTTTAAACTAAGGGCGACGGGCAAATATCGCTTTGCAGCAGTCTGCGTACGCCATCTGTTCAGTATGAAGGTCTTCGCTTCAAGAAGCTTCAAGAAGGCGAGCTGCTGGAGTAGGTAACCAAGGTCATTGTAGTCATTTTCATCGCGCTTTAGAATTTCCCTAAAGACGTCCGAATCAACAATTTTGAAAACTCGCGGTGGTGGTACCTCAATTTCGCGGGAGACCAACAAAATAAATTGGTCTCTCCCCAGGTTTCTATGCAAGTTCTGCCAGAGGAGGTGCTCAACGTTCCTGAGAAAAGCCAGGTACGGCGTGGTGTCCCTCACTCGCTGCAGAATTGCCGAGACGTGCCGAGAAATGCCTGGTGATGCGCTTTGAACTCGCCAGTAAGTGCCAAGGGAACCGAGCCTGCGACATTGGTGGCTTTGCACAGAAGCGCATCGGAAGTTTGCCGAGCATCTGATTGTGAGCTATAAAGATTCAGTATGGAGAGGTGCTCCTTAAGCCGACAGTTTGGAATTAACACAATAAAAAAGTGTTCTACCTTCAAACGCAGACGTACATTGGGAACCTCAAAAGAGAACTCTTTGGGAACGAGGTTGGTGACCCCTCGTTTTACTCCGGACTGATAACTCCGGAGGGCTACCTCTCCTTTAAGGATCTCCTGGAGGAGTATTACGACTGGCTTATTCGCCTATGAGCTAACCGAACTGCGGCAAGACGGCCTTCCTCCCGAGCAAGTTCGCGCAATTCTATTGCCAAATTAATAATTACTTGCTTACTTGCGCCACGATTGCTACCTAAGTTTTGTTCCCCGGCCCCGCCACGGTGGTCTAGTGGCTAAGTTTGATCCCGCGACCCGCAGGTCGCGGGATCGAACTCGGCTGTGGCGGCTGCATTTACGGTGGAGGCGGAAATGTTGTAGGCCCGTGTGCTCAGATTTGGGTGCACGTTAAAGAACCCCAGGTATGGTCAAAATTTCCGGAGCCCTCCAATACGGTGTCTCTCATAATCATATCGTGGTTTTGGGACGTTAAACCCCACAAATCAATCAATAAATCTCTGTGCCAATCAAGTATTCTACTCCAGAGTCATGCCAAGTGAACAACCTTTCAAATATATCCTATCGTTCGTGTAATGCCAATTGTGGTGGAGTGCTGGCTTTCCAATTTTGTAAACGTTGCATAAGTTCTCCTACCATGCAGCTGTTACGTCAGCTTTACATCAATTGTGGTCAAGTGTCATCCGCTTAAGTTTATTTATGTAGCATTGTCCGCGGCTACGATCCTCGCAGCAGCAGTGCTTTATATCAGCTTAACGCTGCTGATGTTGCTAATACTCATGTTGCTGTTGGAATCTTTACTCTACTGTAATCAACTGGTTATATAAAACATATGCGACTGTTAAACGCATGTCTATGGGTGCATTTGTAAATATCTTGAGCGCAACTTCATAACGTTTCGTTCAATAAAAAAGTTGCAACACAGACAGCTTGCACGCACATGCTTCGCATACCATTGATTTACTACGTACATCGGATCTGCCGAATTTTTTTATTTTAGTAATTTCACTCTCACGGTTCGGCCCCCTGGTCATTGTCCCAAGTAGGAATGTGTCTATTTAGGACAGGTAATGACTACTTCGTTCGCAAGTTGTGATGAAGCAAGCATGACTGCTGTGTTTATCAGGCCATAAACACGCCTATTTTAATAAATCTCGTTGTGCACTCGCTTTAATACACTTTTCAAAACTTTAACTATTCGTGCACTTCCTCTAACATGTCGCATTTCTGGACTTTGCAGGTTTCTTTCGGGACCGCATGGGCTCCTATGACAACCTATCGTATGATAGCCGGAATAATTTTCTCTCGAGGACTCGCCATCGTTGCCTCTTTAGTTCGTTCGAGCAGGTCAAAATCAAAGACAGCGAATATACCTGATTGTGATGTAAAAGGCTAAAGTGAGGAAAATAGGAAAGATCAGAAAGTCATGTTGTTACAGTTAATTCGTGCGGGTGCATATATAAGACGAAGAAAATATAGAGTGTAAAGGAATAAACGTGCAGCAAGACTGCCACCTTATAGGCAGCCTCAGATGTTGCATTTCTAACACTGTGAAATGGTCTCTTGCGCACTGATACTAATCACCATGCTCCTGCTCCTATTTGTCCTTGCCCGACGCACGTGCAATAGGAAACGGAAAGTGACATAGCGAGATATGCATTGTCCAAGCTCGATCTCGTACAATGCGACAATGGCAGCAGTGCGACTACCGACGATAATACAGAATTCTCTTTAGCGAGATGAATGCTGGCTTGAGAACAAAAGCTTCATCTTGTGATCCATCGCTTTACCATAATTCGTTTATTAGATAAACTACGTCATTTTGCACAGCACCAAGTGCTGTATTGTGCACATTTTACTAAGCGGCAGTGTCATGCATTATAGATAATCACTAAAGAATCGAACAAATGATGATTGCTAGTCAATGTTGCGCACCACATAAGTCTCGTTCTTGCCCTGCCTTTTCTCGTTACTAAACCATTCTGCTTTTACGCATATTCTGATAATATCTCAAGTTATAAATCACTAACGCATGTCCTCAAAAAAAAAAACACAAATTCACTTGTCAAAATGCCGGTATCTGTATACACCTCCTGTTTTTGAATTTCTCTTCGCAAGCTTTCACAATCCCATTACTGTCTTTTTTGTGTACGTCTGCAGCTTCTGGATTGAGAAATAACTTGAATGGAGCCATATGAAGTTGAGCTTTATTTATTTATTTATTTGTACGCAACACATTCTCCGTTTGCAGCGAATCATCCTGACTGAGTTCGGTCGAAGGCAAGATCTGTCGGTACCATGAACAAACGAGGATTGTAAAACGGGATAAGAATGCTTTGCGCAACACATCCAAAAGAAGAAGGCTTGCGCTGTTAGTGATACTCCACCAAAGCAGGCAGACGTCTACTTTTTAAAAATATAGTAATAAAACTTTATCATCTTGAAGTCCAGATAAAATGTCTCATCAAATATGTGCCCGTTGTCCTTAAAGAGGCCCCGGATGGAACAAGAGTCTCTCAGGTACGTTAGAAGGCATGGTTGTGCCACGTCGCAGATTTTCGAGACAGCTAAGCAGATTCTTCGGTGTACCTCCGGACACAATGAAAGCCGTCACGGCCGTCAGGTAGAGCACCACGCCGACTGATACGAAAGGAATGACCTTGTACCTGACGTCCACTTGCGCTTGTTGAGTTAGCATCGTCATGGATGACGTGAACAAGTGGGCCACGGGCACGAAGAGAAAAACGCAGTTTTGCCGTAGAATCAGAGCCCGGGAGGCTATTACGCTCCACAATGTGTGCAGCACTGAGAAGCTCGAAGCCATCGCCGAGAAGAAGACGTAGTCCATACTGTTGTGGTCGCCGAAGAATCCCAAAGTACCTGCATGTCCCAAAAGAATACGGGTGGAGGTCCTTACACGATATCGAACCTAAATTCTGTGATGACGTTGCTAACCAGCGAAGTACGCGTTCAGCATCCAAAACTACGATGTTTCGCGGCACATCATAAAGACACCCGAAAAACTAGCAGTTCCGAAGTACGAATACAACCGATGGCCCGCGTTGAAACGTGCACATCATTCTACCCCCAGCCTTCGTCGTGATAATCTCCGTCGACTGCGTGTGGCATACGGGTCTTCATCTTGCGCGCGCGCGACTTGCAGTTTGAATCCGCTTTTTTTTCCTCTACCTTTTTCTTGCCTCTTTTCTCCTCTCCGTTTAATTCCTATTCCCCCATTCCCTGCACAGAACTGTGGAGGTGCCCTCGTTTAAGAGAGACAGTAACGAAACTGCGCTCATTTCTTTCTTTTTTCCTTTTCAAAGTCAAAGTCACTTCGAATTCAACCGTTGAGCGAAGGTTCTTAGAAATGAAAGGCAAATGACTATGCGCCTGATCTCACTGCTGGCTTTCATGAAGCCGGTAGCGTGGGGAGCAAGTAGGGAAAGCGTCGGCCGCGCTCGGTTATGGGAATGACTCGGTGAATGAATGTGGGGCGCGCACGGCTCAGCGCAGGCCATCATCCGTGGTGCCTGCTTTAACGCTGCGCCGGGAGCACGCACCTGCTTTTCTCGGTGCGCTTACCTGGCGCATGGAGTTTCGACGGCGATGGTGGTGTGTGGGCCCAAGGAGCTTCTCTTTTAAAAAGACACGCACTTGCTGTGTGTCACTGCATCTTTTTATTCAGTGTCTCCGTGCCATAGGCCTTGATTCTATGAAATTTAAGACGGCTGGGCTCATTAAATGCAGAACCCTGTCGAACGTTCGGTTCACTTTGAAACGTGGGTACGTGTTCACGAAAGTGTCTGGCAGTGGAACTGCTGCTGCTAGAACATTTCAGTTGCATCATTACCCCATTCGGCACCTCACTGGTAACATTTCAGTTGCAAATGTGGACAACACATAGATCGCTCACAATGAAAATCGGCAGTTACGAATGGCGAAACTTTTTGAATGACGCTTTCAATGAAGCGCGTGACTTTGAAGTGGTGCATTCTAAGGCGGCATGACCAACTATAAGATTTATTAAATAATGAAGCATAATCGTACCAATCACGCCACCCTCATCTTGAACGCTTTATAGGCCGTTTTCACGCTACCTATACTCATTTATTCCATGATTGGCTACGAAGTTACAACTACGATATTGTCTGTGTAGGTGCTTTTATCCATAAAATCGGAAAGACATTAGTTTACAAGAAGGAAAAAGAAAGTGGTGCAGTTTACTCGTGTTTTATCTTTCCAATCATGCGTGTTTTATGTTTCGTATAGAACCCGCCTAACGCTTCTAAATTTCTGGCGTGTACCTACGGGAAGAATCTAAAGCAGAGAGATGAATAAAGCGGAAGCAATTTCTTGATGAGCCCTGTTTTATGTTATTGCCTCGTCTATGACAGCCGTATCAAGAATTGATCTCTTTCTGCAAGAACGAAAATAATCATACATGGTATAAACCACTCTGTCAACTATAGTCTTGTGTGTTGAATTTTTCAAATATTTCTTTTAATAAAGTGTTCTACAAAGTTTCAGATCTCTAGCAGCCGTAATTTATACCAGTTATACTCTTTCGCAGTTTATTATTGTGCTTCCTGTTACACTAAATTAGGGGTTGGCCACCTTTTGAGACATCGGGCCAAGTTGCGGGGAGCCGACATATCAGTGGCAAATAGAGGTGGCAAATAGAGGTGGCAGGGGTGGGGAAGGGGAGGCTTAGCAAATGAAAAGAAAGAACTCGACTAACTGTAAGAAATTTTCTGAACTTGAGTGGAATTCATGTTTATTTTGAGCATGCATATTACAAGCATTCAATGAAACGGGTCTCAGGCAAAAATTGCATTTTAGTTCAAAAGTTGTACTTCGTCTTCCGCATATAAAGTGATACGGAAAGAAGACAGGGGTCTGACATCGCGCCGCGGGCGGCTTATTAGAATACTGTCTGGCGGGATGCGTGCGTTATCCAAGTTGCTGATTCTTGCACTAAATAATTACCACCTTCTTAGATTACTTGAAGTAGCGAGGTTGATAAATACAGGTTGTCATCAATCAAGCATTGGCTGAAATGCCATTCAACCGGTCCAAATTTTTTACTCGTAGGTTATTTATGATTTATTATTGAGTTAAACAAGAACTTTTCCTGGTCTCCATGGCGAAATCGCACGATATAATTATGAGGCGCGCCGTAGTGGTGGGCTCTAAAAATGTCGACCATTGGGTGTTTTCTCAAGTGTCACGAAATGGCGCAGTACCTGGACCTCCAGCATTTCGGTGTTATTTAAACGCTATCACCGTGGCCAGGATCAAACCCTCCATTTTCACATGAGCAGCCAAGCACCGATAACACAATACCACTTCCGCGGACACATTTTATTCCAGCTTGACAAACAAGCGGGCGCAATATCAGTGAATAACCAAAAATTGGCAGATCCCACGTACAATGGGAATCGATGATATGCGAAGTACGAATGAGAAATGTCCATATGTGACTTTAAAATCAGCACAATGCTACGAGGTGGAGGTAAATGATGCCGTACATGACTTTCGTGCCATGATCATCATATTTGGATGTGTCGTTTACCGTCGTCATCTATTCACTTTACGTGATACCAAATTTACTATATTTGAAGCCAGCGAAACGGCTGCGAGCACGCTATGAGCGTGGTATGTTGTCATGTTCTTACATGACACGTGAGTCAGGATTATCATGTTTGCACCAGTCATATATTTCGTCATTCATTGACGTTACCTAACACCAAACTTCGTATATGCCGAGCTAGGAAAACGGCCGTGAGCGCCTCATGAAGGGCCCAATACACTCCAATGTAGCGTTGACGCGCGCGCACGCTGGGCACAGTGACGCTACGTTAGCAAAATGCGAGCACTCTGAAGCCTGACGCCTGTGTTCGTCGGCACGGCCCAACGGCAACCGGCAAGATAGCGACATGCTGCATTTCGCGCCAATGCGTTACCCAGACAACACTGCGTCTCCCTCTTTTCGTGACGGAGGGACGTCGGACGCGCTGAAACGCGCATGTGTCAAAGCAACGCAGCGCGAAGCGCACCCGTGAGTATATGGCAGGACCGGCGCTTGGTGTGGCAACGACGGCGTGACGCGACGACATGAACGCCGGCGAGCACGCGCACCACGTCACGTCAAAATGTATTGGCGCCTTGACTGTAGCGTGTAGTCATGTACTCACATAACACGCATTGCATGATTATTATTCTCACACCAGTCGCATACCTTCGTCATCCATTGGCGTCACGTAATACCAAATTTGGCATATGTGAAGCTAGCGAAACGGCCATGACCGCTTCATCAATGTGGCATGTAGTCATGTTGTTACGTGACATGCATGTCGTGATTATCATGTATGGATGTGTCATTTACCTATGTCGTCCGTTCGTGCAGCGTAATACCGAGTTTGGTACATGTGAAGATAGCGAAACGGCCGTGAGCGCATCATTCTCACACCAGTCGCATACCTTCGTCATCCATTGGCGTCACGTAATACCAAATTTGGCATATGTGAAGCTAGCGAAACGGCCATGACCGCTTCATCAATGTGGCATGTAGTCATGTTGTTACGTGACATGCATGTCGTGATTATCATGTATGGATGTGTCATGTAGTCATGTTGCATGTAGTCATGTTGTTACATGACACGCATCTATTGACTATGTTTGCACCTGTCACATACCTTCGTCATCCATTCCCGTACTGTGATACCAAATTCGGTACATGTGACGCTAGCGAAACGGCTGCGAGCGCATCATGAGCGTGGCATGTAATCATGCTGTTACGCGACACGCATACCACGATTTTCATGTTAGGGTCTGTCGCTTGTGTTCGCCACGCAATCATGTCATACCACACCAGTTTTGCAACATGCCGTGTGAGCGAAACCACCGCAAGAGCTGCAGGACCACGAAATGTAAATCTTGACATCCATGATATACCTTTCATGATTTTGATGTTATTACTCGTCAAATATGTTTTTCATACAATCATGTTATGCCATACCGAGTTAGGTATCAATACCATTATCGAAACGGCCAGGAGAGATAAAAGTCATTGGCGGTTAGATAGATAGATAGATAGATAGATAGATAGATAGATAGATAGATAGATAGATAGATAGATAGATAGATAGATAGATAGATAGATAGATAGATAGATAGATAGATAGATAGATAGATAGATAGATAGATAGATAGATAGATAGATAGATAGATAGATAGATAGATAGATAGATAGATACGCTCAAAGTCGCCGAAGTTCGCTAAGGAGTGCTTCGTATTTAAAACAGCCTAAGTCTCAAGGCAACTGAAGTTAGGGCGAGTTTGTACGAATCTAATTCTTGAGCACCTACCCTCGCGCTTTAGCAACGTCTACTGCCAAGTATCTAAGGTCTTGTACTACCCCCTAGGAACATGAAAGGGGATTCCGGTGTATTTTAAAACAGAGATTCATCATCATCATCATCATCATCATCATCATCATCATCATCATCAGCCTGACTACGTCCCTTGCAGGACAAAGGGCTCTCTCTTGTTCCAGCAATCAACTCGATCCTGTGCTTGCTGCTGCCAATATATACCGGCATACTTCGTAATCTCATCTGCCCACCTAACGTTCTGTCTCCCTCTAACCCGGTCGCCTTCTCTAGGAATCCGGTTAGTTACCCTAAAGAACAGCGGTTATCCTGTATACGTGCTACATGCCCTGCCCAAGTCCATTTCCTCTTCTTGATTTCAACTATGATGTCCTTAACCCTGGTTGCTTCACCAATACACTCTGCTTTTATTCTTGTCTCTTCAGGTTACACTTACCATTTTCCTTTCCATTGCTCGCGGCATCATCCTCAGTTTAAGCTGAAACCTCTTTATAAGTCACCATCTTTCTGCTCCGTAGCTAAGTACCGGCAAAATGCAGCTGTTATATATTTTTCTCTTGAGGGATAATGGCAATCTATCTGCCATGATTTGAGAGTGCTTGTCGAATGTGCTCCACCCAATTCTTATTCTTCTAGTTAGTTCAGTCTCGTGGTTCGGCTCCGCGGTTATTACCTGTCCTATGTAGACATGGTCTTTCACAACTTCAAATGCACTATTATCTATCTCGAAGCGCTGTTCTCTTCCGAGGTTGTTGTATATTACTTTCGTAGAGATTACATAGATTATACCGGCTTAATATAGTATTCAGAGTTCTGCAACAGCTTTGGTGGTTCATTTTGGCTAGACGCTCATTATTAATTTTAATTAAGCGATGAACAATTATTCAAAACAGAAACCAAAGCCGGAAGCTGCTCTGTCCTCCATGGTGGGCATTGGATGACGTCACGAAATCCACTACACACCGCCACGGCTGGTCAGGGTGCATAGCCCACATGCCTCTTATCACACGCGAAAAGCAAGTCGGCGACGCCATCCGACGCAGAATTAAACTGTGCCAGCTCATCTTGACTTACCAGGGACAAAGTTTCGCTATGATTTCAGCTATTATAGTCGGCGCCAACTTTTCTTGGCAATGAATTGAAAGCTATGGAGGCGGAGCTTCTGCCAATGTAGCACTACGCGAAGTAGTCATTTCGGCGCGCTTCTCGTATAACGCTGTGGAAAATGACGGGGGCGCACCAGCAGCGTTTCATGTATACGCAGACGCTGCTTAGCGTTTGAGGTGCACGTAAGAAGGCGGAAATTTTTCACACATTCAAAAACGCGAAGTCACAAGATATAAATGAAAAGAAATACGAATATCTTACGGGTGTGTGCGGCATTCTGTCTCGAAAAGCTCCACGTAGAAAATAAAGGAGGAATATTTATACTTAACTTTGAAAATATGGGCGCTTCTCTGCAACTACCTTCCCTGGCGTAGGATGTGCGTGATTTGGCTCCGTAGCTTTTCCTTGAGTGCTAAGAAAAGATATCTGACTGCGGAAGCATCGCCTTTTGATTTATTATTCTCCTCGTAGCTGAATATTGTGAATGCAAGACCCGACGCCAAGGACTACTAATAAGCTGTATGCACCTAAGAAAACTGAACTGCACTCGCGTCGTCGTCGTCTCGTAGATAAAAGCGCGCGCGGCATCTGTCTGCTGGGCAAAAAGGGGTTTCGAAAAAGGGTGGGCACTTAGGTCTCATACACAGGGTGGCCCGCCTTTACAAGTGTGATTTCAGAATTGATGGCCAATCGTTATAATTGGTTTTCTAAATACTAAATGACTTACGGTTGCATAATTTGGCACATATCACCACAGTACGAGCGACAACACATGTTCGAAGTTTTATTGTAGTAAGTGAATATAAAAAGTTGCCAGAGTTCCTCTTTAAAGAGTATGCAAACGTAAACAGTGATTTCATGGCCAATTAATGCCTTTTTCTTGTTAAAAATATGTCTTGCAAATATCTTCAATGTAATGTCGTACTTAAAAGCACCCGAAGTGAATGCGTCCATAATTAAAAATCGAAATTTACTGGCATGAGTTCAAACGTTATCCACGATAGAACTTTATTCTTGTTGCAAG
This sequence comes from Rhipicephalus microplus, assembly GCF_043290135.1. Taxonomy (NCBI): domain Eukaryota; kingdom Metazoa; phylum Arthropoda; class Arachnida; order Ixodida; family Ixodidae; genus Rhipicephalus; species Rhipicephalus microplus. The sequence goes on along the minus strand of NW_027464591.1, from coordinate 10,192,792 downwards.
CAGTGGAGCAGCGAAATAGGAGAGCCTGTTAACGTTAACCTCAATTGGCATCGCAAACACTTAGGGAATTGATTGATTGATTGATATGTGGGGTTTAACGTCCCAAAACCACCATACGATTGTGAGAGACGCCGTAGTTGAGAGGCTCCGGAAATTTCGACCACCTGGGGTTCCTTAACGTGCACCCAAATCTGAGCACACGGGCCTACAACATTTCCGCCTCCATCGGAAATGCAGCCGCCGCAGCCGGGATTTGATCCCGCGACCTGAGGGTCAGCAGCCGAGTACCTTAGCAACTAGACCACCGCGGCGGGGCCAACAACACTTAGGGAAGAAGTTTCTTGAAGTCGTTGTATGGTATTTCAGTGCAGTAGCTCTTAACGTTGACGGTCTCGAACCTTACATACTTCAGTCAGACTACTGGCCCGCAGTAGACACAAAATACAAAGAGTAGTAACTTATTCACACGTTTAAAATACTCGAGATAGCAGGCATTAGCGTTTCTATCTGTCCGATATAATACATACTGAACAAATACGAGAGTTGAGCCCATTTTTTAAAGAAAATTGAAATATGGTTATCTTTATAAAATTCTCAATGTCAAGTGGTGTTCCCTTCGGACAACCATTATTCAACAGAGTGTCTTTCCTATGGCACTGCCTTTATTTAGTCCCTATTGTGATCAATAACGTTCTGTTTGGGTAAGCCGCAGTAGCGGGATTGGTCTCAACTCCCCCCCCCCTTTTTTTTGTGGTAAAGTCAATGCGTCCACCATTTGTCGAATGTGTTGAAACATATCCCCTGAACAAATTCTCGACATTTCAGAGCCTTCGTTCAGATTTGAATGAAGTCTTCTTGCAAAAGATATATGTAAGTTCCATCCTAACGCCATATCCTTCTCAGAATTTATGCACAACTCAGCTGTTGAAAATGAAAGGACGCTTTAGGGAACGCTTGGTGTCCCCCTCTCTCCTCTTTGATCTTCTTCCCGCCTCATGCTGGACTAAGGTTTGCGGGTTGTGGGCTGCTAGCTGAGGTGAGTTTGAGACACCTGTTTCAAAGACTTCATTCTTAGCAGCACGTCACCATCATGAACATATACAAACACGTCCAACCGGCCATCATCTTCCATGGCAAATCGCTATCTTTGAGGCGTAAAAGGGCTCGGCATTGACAGAATACCATGGGGAATATTTATTTTAGGCAAATTAACACTTTTTTGCTAATATTGCGAGCAGTCAGTCTGACTACGCTCGAAGTGCCGCCGTCATGGATTCCTAATGCAACGGAGCGCTCATCAGCTATTGCACAAGTTTGTTCTCTTCGCCTTATTAGGGCGGTGTTAGGTGTCACACGTCGTGTTTACCTCGTGGGTTTTCTTATTTGTACGATGAAGTCGTTGCGCGACAAGCAGGCGGCACTTGGGGGCCAGATTATTTCAGGCCAACGGCATAGGATTCATTGAGATTAAGGTGCAGAATTGAAATTTGTCCGGTCTTCGACTGATTCATGCAGAAGTAGTTTCTGCTGAACACCCTGAAAAAGGGCGTTTATTTTTTGCTCCATGCGACAGAGATCTGCGACGAAAAGGGTGATAAACATTTTCGATTGTCAGAAACGACTAAAGAGGGAACTCGTCATAGAAAATAAGTGCGCTGAATTCACTATACACTGACCACCACTGCGACCCGAGGTATCAGTACTGTGAGAATGCAGTCTACGTGAAAGATAGGTTGGACGTGCTCAAGCTATATAATATACGTGGCATGATACCTATAAGTGGCATTGTGTGGCTCACAATTATCCCTTATATACATATGTTCCTGGCAACTTCTTCGCGTGTATAATAACACATAGCTAGGATAAAGACAATACATGTATTGTCATGCTTACGAGTCCGACGTACCTGGTCCATCGGCCACGTCAGCGAGGACGTTGAGCATCGCTGTGGCAGCACTGGTAGCTCCAAAGCCAAGGCCGGAGACGCAGGCGTACGTAGAGTGGTAGCGGAAAAGAACCACGTCGAGCTCACTGCCGACGAGATTAACCACTTCCAGCGCATTCTCGGCCTGACGCAGTGTTCGAAACGCCAGATACCTGAACAATTCCTGTAAAATTTAGTTTGAATTATCAGCGTCTACATTGGCTGGATTTTAAGAAATGCAGTGTTTCGGAATCGTTGGAGACCTGTGTGACAGTTTTCAATCTCTTTCCTTCTTTAATTTTAGGATATTTTTTATTATTACATTGTGATGAGCATGGATAGCATTAAACTAGAAGGAAACGCACGACATGAAAGGTCAAACTCATAAGGTCGAACGATATAATGTTTGTATTTCTAATTGAGCTACATCTTGAAACGGGCATGTATATCGCGATGCATGGTCAGACACTAGACATCTGTGTGACGGGCACTCGCATTGCGAATAAATGTCGTCCATTCTCCCGATACCACGGTGTCAAGAACAATGCAACGAACTTGCCCAATTGCCAGCCTTATTATGTCGGCTATTTAGTCTAGAGAGGTTAGTGAAAAGAAAATACTTTTAAGGCGTCCTATAGGTTATCTGAAGTGTGTTGTTCGGAAATTAAAGAGGTTTATACGACTCACACCACTCGAGCGTACCCTTGGCAGCTTCTAGAAAAACCCTCCGCGACCCACCGACGACCTTGCTTTCCTTTAATGGTAGATAAGATACCGGCTCTTTTTTGACATGAATCACTCCAATGAACACATATTTTTGAATATAGACTGACAGATAGTTTGATAAGCAGATGTCTGGTATTTAGAGTGGCGGAATCGGTAACAAAGGATAGGAAAAGCAGCCAAGAACGGCAGAGAATTAGGTAATAGGATAAAATTAAGGAATTGATTCGCAATACATAAAAAAAGCTGGCGCTGGACAGGAAATTCGATATCACTGAGATATGCTGTCTTGTTGGGGGAATTAAATTAGTGGGCATGTGTTTTTTTTTTCATTGAACAAAACGAGCAATTCCATAGTCTCATCCAAGTGAGATTCGCGTCAACTTAATCAAGTCGCAAATGTTTTGAACAATCGTACCATCTCCAATTTTCATGTCGACAATAGCGATCTCAATATTTTATTGTATATCGATACATAACGGTTGCGAGTAAGCAAACAGTCTCGAAAGATCACTGAGAAGTCTGTGTTCTCTAACTTCCTTTTACCAACTTCTATACTGCGTGGGCATAAAATCGTGCAAGCTTCACATTTTCATTCGATTGTAAGAGGATGACTGAACAAAGTGAAGTACCTGAAGACACACAGACGTGATCAAGCCAACAGCGAACATCGCATCGAAAAGTTCTCGCATGATGTACCAGGCGACAGATGACAGTAGCAGCGCCAGGAGCCAAAAGAACGAGGAGACGAGGAACACAACGAGCCGGCTCGGCTGGGCAGCAACGACTACCCAGAAGATAGCCAGCGATGGCCCGAACGCTATCAGTGAGTAGCCGATGCACTCCACAATGGTCATTCCAGTGCTTGACCAGAAAGTTTGCCCCCAGGCGTGAAGTAGACACAGTTGCTGTTTCTCCTAGTACGACAGAACTGGAATCAAGCTAGAATAGTCTTCTTCTACATCTTCTTCGCAGTGAGTTTGAATGAGATACCGCAATTATCGACACCTAAATAACGTTTCATGCCAGATATATTTTTAGCTTCGTAAATTAGTAAATTGCGACGGTAAATCTGGTCCTGTTTCTTTTACTGTTTGACAACTTGCAATCATTGTTGCCGATCTTAACTTCCCACAGTGTTACGGCAGCAAATGTGCATAATGACTGGCTTATGGTCTATATTGTGTTAGGAGAGTGTTTAGTACTGCGAAGTAGATATACTTAAGTGCTCGTTCCAGTGACAAAGTCTCAAGAACCATCAGGATGTCGCTGGCCTGGCATGCAATCATGATGGATGTTTCTATCAGCTGTAATGCTCAAAGTGTCTAGAAAGCAGCTTCTATGACGGCTAATACACTGACCTGACCTCAAAAAATCGCAGGCTCCCTTGCGAAATAACTTAAGACATCTGGAAAGGGAAAGTATTTAGGGGCGAAATGATGCGCTGGTCATCCCGAGCACTTCATGCGCTAAGGCTGACGGTGCTTCACGTTGTTGTAGCTGGTTACGGTGAAGCAACTAAGAGGCCAATAAGATGGAGCGCTCGCTCAGGAAAAGTTCGCGAAAGCCCTCTCTCGCTAATGAGAGGTAATGCCACGTGCACGTGACCGAGTGGCAATTAGAACAGCGCATCGGCTCAGGAAAAGCTCAGCTTCTGCAGTGGACGCTGCCTGCGATTCTGTTTGTAGGAATGAGAGGACGCTGTCCCTTCACTGCTATTGACAAGTCTCTATAGAAATTAATGGTATTTTGCATCTCTTCCGGTTTCACGCTAGTGAACCTGTTTAGTGTACACTGCCCAACCAAGATCTCATCGCAAGCGTCGAAAAAAAAGCGGAAAGGGAGAGCACGAGTGTGAAGCAAGATATTGAGATGCAAAGAAACACGGTACAATGAAAAAATCCCGCCACCTCCAAGAAGTGAGTGATGGTGGAAGAGCTTGCTTGGAACTGGTCGGGAGAACCTATGACACGCCAAGGGGCTTGCGCCGAGCACCAAAGCTTGGCGAGCAAGCTCTTGAAAAAAAATGGCAGCATATCCACGCAGTGAATGATGGAGAGTGGGGCGTAGCATCCGTCCGTCCATTCGTTCTTGCTTCCGTCCGTCCATGCGTGCGCCTGTGTTACCGCCCGCGCGTCCATCCGCCCGTCCGTGCGTGCGTCTGTTCGTGCGTCCGCACGTCCATCTGTGCGTCCGTCCCTGCGTTCGTCCATGCATCTGCTCCTCGTCCATCCATGCGTCCATCCATTCGTGCAGCCATCCGTGCGTCCGTCTATGCATCTGTCTGTATGTCTGATGGTCCACCTATTCAACACTCCAAGTACTACCATCTCGCATCTTTTCATCATATATTCCTCATATTGAAGCACCGTCATCCAGCGGACATTTTAAGGACTGAACTAGAGGAGGCACACGCACACTTTCTTACGGCTTGCGCTTCGTGTCTACTTCCCACCTTTAACCACCTCGATATATACTAGTTCACTGTATTCATCGCACTGTGGTCCAACGCTCGCTAAACCTTTCTAAAACCAAGGAGGTTACACCCAGCGAGTATAACGTAGCAGCCCTTTCTAGTCAGATAGTCTCAATGTACTTGCCAATGGCTGCTAAGGGTAATGAGAGACAGGAGAATTTGGCTTTTAGTTAACGCGCACGCTGCATTTTTTTTATTGTTCAACAACGCTCAGAAAAAATCTCCCACCTGCACCACCTTTCAGGTCAAAATCGAAGACTGGTTACACCCTATGACTACTACTACTACTACAAGGAACGAACAAGTGCCGCTTTCAGGAGCTTCGCCCCTAAAAATCATCGTCCAAGCACTTCGTACATATGATCACTTTGTGAAGCTGAAACGCGTGGCCTCAGGGGAGTTGCGGACGTCGTAGCAGCTGAAGCCAATGTACCACTAAGAAAACTACCGTCGAAAGGGTACTGATCAGTTTGCAACGAAGCTTCAAGTACCTGTGGGGCTCAGTGGTAGAATACTGGGCTGACTCAGGGAGACACAGGTTGAAATCTCATCGAGTCCCTAATGTTTTTTTTTTATTTACTAAGTTTTTTTCTTACTTGATAGTGTTTACGGACACTGTAGGCGGCCGCGGTACAGTGTCGCCGCGGTGGGCAACTATGGCACACGCCACTCTTGTTGTGATCCCACAACAGCTTTCGCTGAAAATTAAATAATTAAAACACCAAGGACAGAATGGTTTTCGAACCTGAGTGCCCTGCGTGGCAGCCCAGTAATAAACCAATGTGCTATGCCGGTGCTTAAAACTCATTTGCAAGCTGATCTAGACATACATAATGTGTGACAGAAATCGCGCTTAATACATGTAATAAACCATTTTAGAACACCAAAGGAACAATTAGGCATCACACAATGCAAATTATGTAGCCAGTAGGTCATCGACTGCCCGAACCCATTATAGAAGCCTCCCGCATAATTCTTCGTTGCCGTCACACACAACATCGAAAAATCGCACAAAATTCCTCGCCAGCCTTTAGCGGGTATCCATGCTTCTGTGAAGAACGACGAAAAATGGCGTAGTGATAGGGAATGCTGCCCTATTACTAAAAAAAAAACATTATGATGACCAATGCCCTAGTGGGTACCCTGCAAGTGTACTTGTAGGAGTTGTTACATCGAGCGTAGAACCCATGGAAGGCACAGTCAGTCAGTCAAAAAATTTTATTTGGGTCCTAAGAAACTACGCAGTCGTAGCTCCTTAAGGGATCATAGCTATCACAGCATGAACGGATGATGATGATGATGCTCCTTGGACCATTGGCCCTTGCCCACTCTGGGTGATCGGTCATGAATCGGGCGAATCATACATACTAGATTAATGGTTATTATTTAGAAAGAGCTCAAGTAATTTTGAGATGATTTTCTTTAAGGTAAAGGAGACGTCCCTGTTTATTCCATCCTCTTTTTCCTCTCTGCGGTGGCCGCCGAGCGCGTGCCAGCGCATAGCGCCGTAGTCGGCAGCGACGCCCTATATAACAGCAGAGACTCAAAAAGTGTTTAAAAAGGCCCTAGAAAGGCCACCTTTCCAGCTTTTCCTGTTACAAGTGTGTCGTGTTCCGCCGAGGTCTGGTGCTCCCCCCCCCTTCGGTTGATATAACAACCTGCCCTTCAAGCCCACGAAAGGTTTCTGCAGCTTACGTGGTATTACGCTGCCTCCGAAATCAAAGGCACTTCATAAGGCGATGTCATGTGCTACAATGTCATGTGATGACGTCATCATGTCACTTTACCACACGTGATGTCAGTATAGGTCCTGATGATGCCGCCGGTTTCGGCGATCTGTGACGTCAAGACGTCATGGTAGGGGGACGTCGTCACATGATGGTGATGCTGCAGCATTTATGGTGACTCTGCCTGCGTGAGATATTGGACAATTTTCTCGTTTGAGGCATCTAAGGCGCTTGAAATAATAAGTATGCTCGTAGCTGGAGCTGGAGTGTCCTATACCGAATGAGGTAGTTATGGGTTCAAGCCGCAGTGCCGGTCACGAACCCAGAGATTTTTCTCACGGACAGAGTGCTGCGTGCTGGTGCTCGGTACCTTGTGGATACTCATTCTGAAGGGTGGTCTCCCCCCCCTAAAAATTAGTAAGGTCTATTAGTACTGATACTTCTAGCATCGTGCTAGGCGCAGCACAATTTGAGGTCACTTGGGATTGTGCCGAATTTGGAGCGATTTGGCGACGTCAAATCACCACGACTACAAGTTGGAGCACACTCTATTGTTAGTTCTTTAATAAATGCGAAGCATTTCTTAGCAAACTGCCGGTAATCAGAGCGTTTCTATCTACGTATCTGTCTATACGCTGAAGTATGCTGTGAATTATGACGCGCTCTAATGAATTGTTTCAAACCGTGAACGTTGTAAAGTTTCCTATCTGAGGCACCATCTTTATGAATATATACGAACGCAAAACAAAGTCCAGGAAGCGTTTCGAAGCACTCTGTGATTCGCATGGTTGTACGAGCCGCTTGACAACCGGCAGTTTCTTATAGCATTAAAAACGAATAATAAGGTAATACAACGAAAATCATGCGGCGAGAATCAGTAAACGTCATTGAAAAGGAGAGATTGCAATTGCTGCTGGCTGTGCCAATTCTGAGAATTTTATTATGGCACTGTAGGCGTGCGTACAATTGTTACCCTCTTATTTTGTTTTGCACCAGGGTTTCGTCTTTTTAACATTGCAATTTTATTTTTCAAAGAAGTGGTCGTTGCGTTTTTTTTCTTTCATGTTTTTATTACTGCCGTTGATACTGTTACTCAACACTATCGTTCCCGGCTGTTATTCCTTGCTATTAGCACTTCCTCTCCCATTGTTATTTGTGAAACAAACACTTTAAGGAATTTAGCCAGGTGTGGCGGACACTGAATTCAAACGTTCTCTTTCAAATCCAAATAGAGATAAATTGCTATTTATATTTAATTTTACACAATTATTTTATTTAACATTCTCCTTCTCTTCAGCATTCAAAGATGAATTCCGTGCGCAGCCATAATGTTTTCGCTTGCCTGAAAAATACGTTTTTAAGATTTTCAGTTATTTTCCCCAGAAATGCTTCTGCTGCACGAATGTCCCCGACATCGAAACCTAATTCGAAGATTCCGCAAACCATCTTCAAAAAAGGGCGCCTTGAGCTTTTTACAAAAGCATTGCTCTCCCTAGGGGTGTCGGCACTGGGACATTGCTACTGTGTCGTATATGATGCTGTATTTAGTCATATACAAGAAACGAAAATTGCCTTGGTAATATTATAGGTACGTCGACTCATTTATTGTGGTCTATTCATTCATTTTATCTGTATTTATTTAAATATTTCTATGATTTCAAAACCAAAGTACTACAAATATTCTTGCTTCCTGTATGAATGACCGTTTCGCATATCCCCCTCCTTTTCCCCCGTTTTTCATAAATTATACTGCCGCACGTTTGCGGCCAATCCCCCGTGGTTGGCCGTACCATTCTCTAGAGAACAACAACGCCGATTCGTGGCCAATTCTGTGTAGTGGGCCTAGCCACTCATCTACGAACCGACTAACCAAACAATCCATCATTGGAATGTGGCAGTGTGGTCTGCAGCAGTTCTTTTATATTTTACCTGGTACTCTATTATTTATGAGATTGTTGTTGTATATCATTCATACATTATTTAAAATATCTGCTAAATTTTAAACTACGAATTTTTGGCCAATCACCAAGGAAGGTGTGTGCAATATTGTTTTAAGGCCCAAGAAAACTTTTAGTATTTTATTATTTAGCATTTCAGTATTACACTGTAATGACTTAACCTACATGAGAAGTCTATATTATGAATATGCCTCAGTTATTAAAAAAAATCGTATCGTTTCTTTTCTTCCACTCGCTTTCAACATTGTGCCAAATAATCGTGTCTTGTCGAAACAAAGTAATCATATTCCTTTATAGCCTGGATATTCTTAAATCGCTCACTTACATTACCCGCCGGCTTCTTGGCCAATCCTCCTTAGCGGGTACGAGCCACAAGAAAGGTTCAAGCAAGCAAGAAAAGAACGAACGTGCACCATGCGTCCACGCGATGGTAAAGAAGAAGATGAATGGGAATCCGGACATCATTACCAATTGATTACTGAGGTGCCATCATTACCAATTGATTACTTCTTGGATACCGGCGGATTGGAAACTTTCCAAAATAATTCCGATACTTAAAAAACAGGGGCTTGGGTATACACTTGACAATGTGAGGCCAATTTCTCTTACATCTAATTTGGTTAAACTAACTGAAAGAGTTTTGAATGCACGTGTGATAAAATACATTGAGGAGAAATCAATATTGAACCCCAGTCAAATTGGTTTTAAATCGGGATGCTCCATATGGTGTGCGCACGCGGATTTGGAGAGTCGTATACAGTTGGCTAGGCGTAGAAGAGAGTATTGTGCATTAGTTACTCTGGATTTGGCCAAGGCGTATGACAAAGTGGAGCATAAAATACTAATAGAGCAGATGGAAAGGTCACACTTACCAAAATACATGACATCATGGGTAGCAGAGTTTTTAAGGGAGAGAGAGTTTTATTGCTTTCAAAGGGGTTGTTTTTCTAACAGATATCGACAATACCGTGGCGTACCACAAGGTGCAGTGCTCTCACCGGTGTTGTTTAACATCTTCCTCAGTTCGATTCCAACACATAGCGATATTCATTTATATCTTTACGCAGATGACATTGCTTTCTTTGCGACAAACAGTGATCTGCAATTACTTTATCAGACATTACAGAATTACCTAAACATGATAGAGGAATGGCTTCAAAAAATTGGAATGTCTCTAAATGTAAACAAAAGCGCGCTTCTAGCGTTCTCGTTCAGGGATCCTGTTAACATCTCCTTGATGTATGGCACAGAGCAGATTCCCCAGGTGGATTCACTTAAATACTTAGGCATCATATATAACAGCTCGTTAAATTGGAAAAGCCACATCGATCACATTGCGTCCAAAGCAACACGAGCCATGGGGTGGTTACGCAAGCTCAGCAACATAAAAAGGGGGTTGCGAAGAAATACATTGGTAATGGTCTATAAAATGTACATTCGTCCTATCATGGAATTCGGCTGCGTCTTATTTTCGGGCAGTGCGACATATAAAATGAGACCGCTAATACTATTAGAAAGGGAGGCCTTACGACTGTGCCTTGGACTGCCCAAGTTTGTTGCTAACAACGTGCTATACATGGAAGCGCGTCTACCGTCATTGTTAAATAGATTCAAAATGCTTACTATCCAAACATTTTTAAAACTATACACTGTGCCCCAGAGAGCATCCTTTTATGCTTTTATTAAAGAACCAAGTTTATTTTTTGAAACTTGGTGGTCACGAATCCACTGCCCACAGATCTTGTTCGTTCAAGCTCTGCTAGAACCACTGAACGTCAAAATAAAACATATTTTCACAACAAGAGACGTTAACTTAGATCTTATGATAGAATTTGAGAATATTTATCCCTCTAACGCAAAGCAAATGCCATTTCAATATTTAAATGATCGGCTGCTGGATTACTTGGCGCATTTGAACTTGAACAACATAATTGCGACCGATGCATCCGTATCAAATGAAAAGGCTGGGGCAGGTATCTTCTCACGTTCCCTTGACTGGTCCTTTTCGGTTAGACTCCCAGATTACACACCAATATTCATGGCAGAATTATTTGCTATTGTACTGGCACTACGGAAACTTCCTTTGGGCGAATCGGAAGCAGTCGTAATTACAGATTCTTTTTCAGTATGTGCTGCTCTGTCTTCAGGAGCCAACTTAACACTTATGCACATGTTTCGACAACTCATACCGACAAATTTGAAAAAACTGCAGCTCTTATGGGTACCAGGTCATCGTGGCATATATCTCAATGAGATGGCGGATGCACTAGCCACAGTATCTCTTAGCGGTCCCATTATCCCGATTTTGCCTGATACGGCTTACGCGACAGCAATAAGGTTTAGAAACCTCTGTTTGCGTGAATACGACTACTACTCATTGGATAAATATCGAGATTTCGCACATCTAAGATGCCGCTGGAATAGACAGTGGTGTGCAACACGGCACTTGGAAGTTACTTTTACAAGATTGCGTTGCAGAATTCCTCAACTGAATTATTATTTGCATAAAGTTGGTCTAAAGGCGTCACCTTTATGTCAGACTTGCCAAAAAATGGAAACGATAGATCACTTCTTTTTGTTCTGTCGCCGGTATTCTCATCAGCGGAAAAGATACCTGGTAGCTCCACTTGAAAAATTGGGATTAGAATTAAATGTGGCAGTAATTTTGTCGTTTGGCAGCATTAAATTCGGTTATAGCCACAGGGACGTCTGCTCTGCGGTATTTGAATACATAATTGAAACAAAGCGATTGCCATGTTAATCTGCCTATATATGTATATATATATGTGTATATATATATATATATATGTATATATATATATATATATATATATATATATATATAGACCCACCATTACCTCTGTCTCAAATCGCATCTGATGGCCTGCATCGCTCCCTGCTCAGATATACTCCTTTTTCGATTTTCGGCTTTCCTTTCTATATTTTTTTAGCCCAAAATTACGTTTTCTTTGAAAAACCATTAGCCTTTTAGTTAAGATCCTGCCGCCCGGTTCTTGGCCGATCCCCCTTTGTGGGTGTGCGCCAGAGTGTCAAGGATCATCATCATCATCATTACTGAGGTGCGTCAATTTGGGCGTGGAGGCATCCTGTGCTGCTCGCCGGACCAGGCCTGCATCACAGATCTTCTAAAATGCACAACGTTTGCCTCAAATCCGGTGAGCTGTTTCGTACCTGCCCATTTGGCCTGTGTGAAGGGACTAGTTCGAGGAGTGGACTTGAGCCTTACACCACCCGAAATACTTGAAATGTTTGCGGCCGCAGGAGCAGTCTCTGTATTTCGATGCTCGCGTAACGTTGAGAACAAAAAGGTCCCCACAGAATCAGTGATTGTGACTTTCGTCGGCACGGCTCGACCAACCGAAATTAAGGCATGGCCACTAATTTATCGTGTTGATGCACTATCCCCTCGTCCACTGCAGTGCAAAAAATGCTGGAGGTATGGGCATACCATCAAGGGATGTAGATCGGATGTGAGGTGTCGCACATGTTCTGACCAACATAAACCCGACGAATGTTCAACCCAAGAGGTGAGATGCTGTCTATGCAGAGGAAATCACGCGGCTGACGATGAAAGTTGCCCCATGAGGACATGTGAGTTGCAACTTCTAGAGATCATCGAACAACAACGATGCTCCCGGCGTGAGGCCTGATCTATTCTTTCTGAGCGCTCACGTGGCTATGCCTCCGTTGCCAACCGGGCAAACCAGATGCTTGACTCATCGTTGCCTGATTTAATAACATCAACGGTGGAAAAGGCCATGACGAAACTTATGGAATCTCTATTCGTGAGCCTAACGGAGTCATTGGCACAAATAGTGAGCACTCAGTTGAATCAAATATTGCAGGGAGGTAACCAACCTACCGTGCCCCCTTCACCAGTTAAGGTTACTGATATTCCATCGGAACCAGGCCCTTCGAAGTCAAAGCCAAACACGCCGAACACTGGCCGTAGAATAATTAAGCCTCTTGTACAAGACCTAGATTTGAGCTCGGACTCCGATTCTCATGTCTCACAACCAGAACAAATGGACTCTGACTCAAGAAATATGAAACGACGTGCTTCTCCTGAGGCACAACGGTCCTCAATTAGTCCTAAATCAAGAAATAAGAGATATCAGAAGGAAAACCCATCAAAAAAAGATTTTTTAAAGGATAGCATCTTAGAGAAAGCAGTGAGTGCTGCTGGTATCTCTTCAAAATAGGGAATTTAAAAGTACTACAGTGGAATTGCCGCTCCATTTTTTCAGCAGCCACAGATTTACTTCAACTTTGCGATAATTACTCCCCTGATATTGTTGCTTTACAAGAAACTTGGCTTGCAGAAATTAAGTATTTTAGGATTAAAAATTACCGCACATTTTGTCTAGACCGCCCAACTCGGGCTGGAGGTTTGGCAATATTTATCTCATCTAAAATCGCCCATAGAGCTAAAATTATTTATCAGTCATTGGCTTCAGAAAGCGAGATTTTAGCAATAAGCATTACTATTCCTGGGTCCCTCCCATTCTCATTTATTAATGCTTATTTTCCTGCGGGTGTTCTAAATTCTTCCGTCCTAGATACTGCAGTTCAATATTGCCAAAAAGATATTGTATTAGTAGGTGACTTCAATTCTCATCATATATCTTGGGGTTTTAAAACTGATCTGAATGGCAAACGTTTATGGGATTGGGTGAACAATAATAACTTTATATGCATAAACACAAAAACTCCTACTTTTATGTGTAATCAGTCCTCCTCGGTACTCGATCTAACTTTTTCTAACGCTAACCTCTCCATCTTATCATGGTCTGCGATTAACTCGGGAACAAGTAGTGACCATATGCCAATATTGTTCGAGGTGGTATGTCCAACAACCTCCAAGAATAGATCTGCCGTAACACATGTAAACTTTAATGCTTTCGAGAAATCCTTACGAGGCGCTTTATCTAATAAAACGAATGATGCAGAACTAGACGCCATCAGAATTAGCGACATTTTAAAAGAGTCGTTAAATAAATCAAAATTCACCATTGAAAGCGCTAAACCGTCTACCAACCCTTGGTGGAATGCGGACTGTTCGCGGGCTTATAGACTAAGAAAGGCTGCATGGAAAAAATTAATCTTCAACCAGTGTCCCAGGAACTGGAGTGATTATAAGTATGCAGCGTCTATTTTTAAGAGAACCATCGCTAATGCGAAGGACAAATTTAACAACGACCGATGTGAGTTCCTGTCAAAGCCGGTCAATAGAAAAGCACTTTTTCGCTTTCTGAGAACTAAGAAAGTTCTTCCGGTACAAAGAAATATAGAATCTGTAGTATCATCACCAGTTGAACTGAAGGCCCTTCTAGAAGATATAGCTCAGGGCCTAGAAAGTCGCTTTACGACACTTCTCTCATACCAAGCCCAGTCCCCCCAAAGGGCTGAGGATTTTGAAGAGGTTACGCCTGCAGAATTAGCAAACGTAGTCAGAACACTACCACATTCGGCTCCTGGTCCTGATGGCATGACGACATCAGTGATAAAATCTGTGCATAAAATATTCCCACTTGGCCTACTCGAAATTATCAATCACTCACTTAGAAGCTCTTGGATCCCACCTGTTTGGAGAATGACAAAAGTGATTCCATTATTAAAGAAGCAAGGCGCTGGGTTTACCTTAGATAATATCAGGCCCATTACACTTACATCGAACCTAGTAAAACTAGTTGAAAGAATTTTATATAGACGTATAGATCGATGGATGTCAGAAAAACTGACACTGAGCCCATGTCAGATTGGATTCAGGCGTGGTTGCTCCATTTGGTGTGCGCACGTGGATCTCGAAAGCAGAATTCAACTTGCTCGCTATCAGAAACAATACTCCGCTTTGGTAACCTTAGATATCACAAAAGCCTATGATAGCGTGGAGCATGTTAAACTTCTAGATTCACTTCAGAATTTAGGACTTCCTCAATACTTTGTGGCCTGGATCCATGCTTTCTTAGGTGATAGAGAATTTTACTGCTCGCAATCTGGAGTCAACTCTTCAGTATACAGGCAAACGAGAGGTATACCGCAAGGGTCAGTACTATCGCCCTTATTATTTAATGCTCTACTATGTTCCATTCCCATACAGCAAGATGTACAGGTCTATGTGTATGCCGATCATATTGCATTTTTTGCTGCGTCGACGGATATTCACACACTGTACCTGATTCTGCCGACATACATGAATAGTCTGGAAACGTGGCTGGAGGATATCAACCTATGCCTCAATACGAACAAAAGTACAATCATAGTTTTCGCACAAAATGCCCCAGTGCGAATTTCACTAACGTACCGGCAGGACACCATACCTCAGGTCGAGTCAGTTAGGTACTTGGGGGTAACCTACACCGAAACACTAAACTGGAGTCCCCACATAGAAAACATGGCCGCTAAAGGAGCACGTGCGGTAGGGATGCTGCGCAGGCTCAGTAATTATCGTGCCGGTTTGCGTAGAGACGTGCTCATTATGATATATTGCATGTACATTCGACCGATACTAGAATTCGGCTGTGTTTTGTTTTCTGGCGCTCCGGCCTACAGAGTTCGACCACTGATTCTGCTAGAACGCGAATCTTTACGCTTATGCCTAGGGCTACCCAAATATGTTGCCAACAATATCCTATACGAAGAATCCCGCCTGCCTTCTCTTATCAAAAGATTTCATATTCTAACAGTACGTACATTCCTTAAAATCTATGCATCACCTCAGCGGAGGGCACAGTATGTGTTCATTAGCCAGCAGACCTCATTCTTCAACCACCAATGGCCTAAATTAAGGTGTCCTCAAGGAATATTTACTCAGAAACTTTTGGAGCCCTTAAGAGTTAACCTTTGGGAAACACTTGTGCTCAACACTGTAGATGCAATTAGGATAGAATTTGACGATATATATCCCAAGAATGCAAAAACTTTACCATATCAGTATATAAATGGCATTTTGGAAGCTCATTTGGCCAATCTAGAAACATCCACTGTGATAGCGACTGACGCTTCGGTTTATGGTGAGAAGGCTAGTGTAGGAATCGTATCATCCTCTCTAGATTGGGCTTTCGCAATTCGATTACCCGACTTTACACCTATTTACCAAGCAGAACTACTGGCAATAGTCCTTGCATTGCGTAAAGTGCCGCAAGATCTATCAGCGGTGATTGTTATAACAGACTGTCTCTCGGTCTGTACTGCCTTAAGCTCACCAACTTTTTCGCGTACCTTAGAAACTTTCTACTCGCTCATTCATACACATGTGCGACTCGTCCGACTAGTTTGGGTACCAGGCCATAGAGGTTTAGCTCTAAATGAGCATGCAGATGCACTAGCTGTATCTTCCCTTGATTGTCCTGTTTTACCTATTTTGCCTACTTCTGAATATATAACAGCAGCACGCTTTGAAAAACGCACAACGGCCAATAACTTTGAAAAATCCCCTTTGTTTGTATCAGACTTCACACAGCTAAAGTTCCCTTGGAAGAACAAGTGGTGTTCATCAAGGAAGGAAGAAATAGTAATTACCAGGCTGCGTTGTCGAGTCCCCTCATTGAACTTTTACCTTCACAGGTCGGGTCTGGCACACTCGCCTTTGTGCCTTTATTGTAATGAGAGGGAATCTTTGGAGCACTTCTTTTTGTCATGCCGAAAATTGAAAACTCAAAGGGAAAATCTACTAGAAGAACCCCTACGAAAGTTGGGCTTAAACTTGACACTTCCGGTGATTCTTTCATTTGGCGCAGTTGCATTTGGATTCAGCCACAGGAGCGTTTTTACCGCTGTTACAAATTTCTTACGAGAATCTAAAAGAATGGAATTCTAAAAAAAAAAGGTAACTTCAGTTGATTTATCTATATTTTTTTTCTCTTTTTTGTATGTTTATATGTTTTCTTTTCAAGGTTCTTTTTTTTGAAATGTAACACCTTTTTATTATTACCTATATTACCTAATTAATCCAACCCTCTCTTTCAAGAAGTGAATTAATTTATAAAGCAAGGCACCGTCCCATTCATGGCCTATCCCCCTAGGTGGGTTGCGCCAAGGTGTTGAGGAACCAACCAACCAACCAATCATTGAGGGTGAGCCACAGTTTATAGATCGACGAGAAAAAGAACAAGCAGCCGGCTTCGAAACGCCCGATCTACATCTGTATCCACCTGATCCTGTGCGGTACAGTTATACGTCAGCGCAGACCACTCGCCGGCGTTTTTCTAGGAAAAAGAAACCGTGGGAGCTTGCTTGGCAGCGCGCGGAAGGTCATGGCACTGGCAGCACTAGCCCCGAGGACATTGACAAAGTAGCTCCAGAGGCAAGTCACGCTTATGTTCATAAATGTAGCTATTGCATAAACACTTGTGGCAGGTTTTCGCGTAGGCGTCACCATCATGTTGAGTGTAAAGTCGAAATCGATAGCATATCCACGCACGTATAGTTTCCTCTACGTGTGAGTAAACGCATGTTCACACCAGGCGCGGATCGGGAAAGCAGGCGCGCATAAGCCGCAAAAGTGGAAAACGCGCAGAAGTTCACCGGTATCGCTGAGGGACTAATTTTCCCTGCGAGGTAAATTTGGCCGCTTTGACAGTAGCCAATCAGGGTTTGAGGCACTCGCACCGAATCGCGTAGTGCCACAACATGGCGGCGCATACACTGTAGATTGGTGGTTTGCTTCGCCCCCGCTGTGGCGCGTGCAGAAGGCAACGCGATCGGTCTGAACAGACGCGCGCCTCTGCTTTCTATCTGATTTTATATAAGCTTGCCCGCTTACTTTCTTCGCGTGCAATGTTAACGTGCCTTAAGAGCGCTCGAGCGCTGCTGACGAACGCGGCCCCGAGTAGAGTGAAAACGATCTCTTAAGGATTTCAGTAAAGATGGGTGGGAGGCGGCCCTCTCCAGCTCGGACCGGGGGGTCCAAGAGGCACTAGTGGCCTGCGCAAGGATAGGGGAGCGATCCGATGGAGTCCCGGACTAGGGACACCACTCATTGCTCAATAGGTGTAATGAAGTTTTTCATCATCGTCATCGGTCACGATAACGTAAGCCTGCGTGCGGCCACTGGCACGGAGCCTGGTGGAAGGAAGAGGGTGGTGGGGCTCCGTTTTTCCAGCAAGGAAAGCTTACTTGGACTAGAAGGGTGTTTAAAGGAGAGGGTAATGGGGATTTGTGCTTTCAGCATGGAAAACTTACCTTGACTAGTAAGGCCACCAATGGCTGCTCTGCTAGTCAAGGGAAGCTGTACAACGAGCAGGGTAGAACATTTGTGAAAGAAGATATTATCATATCACTGTCGAACGAAGAAAAGCCCGCTTATGTGACTTCATGCTCGCATCCACTAAATTAACTATTCCCTTTGTTCGCACATTTCAAATTGCGAGTTGCATGTCGTGAAGAATCCCATTCACTTTAATTGAAATCTTTACCAGATGCAGATGCAAAGATATGCGCCACCGAAGTCGTGTGGAGAATGCCCAATTGTTTTTTTTCCCTTTGAACATACTGCAGACTCCATCGGCCTTTGCAGAAGTAGTTGTAGAAGTAACCATAAAAATGACAATCACGAACGGAAGTTTATGGCTTGCACTACAGTAACAAATGGTTACACAGTAGCCGAATTCACAACACTATAAGAAAGCTTGTTCTTCTGAAAAATTGCTGAGGAAAATAGTGAATAGGAAATAGTGCGTGTGCACGCGGCTGCCAAGTTGTCTGGTTGCCTTGCTGTGGACAGTTCTGAATGAGTGTAAAAAAGGATGACGTAAATAACGCGACTTTGGAATTGGAAGTGATGATAGGACAAACGATCACTGAATTAACACCTGGCAAGTAATAATCGTTATGAAAGTAGTTCAAGGTTTGCTTTTGCTAATAGCTCAGAGACGCTGCATTCTCTGGGCACAGAGTACATGGATATAGTGGATAGCTTTTGTATCCGTTCAATTTTATCAGTTAATTGTTTTAGGAGCTTGCTCCTTTTGCTCAGGGGTTTTCTCTAGTCGTTGTGCCGTTGTGTACGCTAGTGCTCATTGCTCCCGCTAGAGGCGCAGCGGTGCTTTTTGTTTCAAGAAGGCTCACTAGATGGCGCGCCGCCGCTTAGTCGATGCTTGCTTGACACTCGGCGCGTGTTCTTGTTGGATGGAACCACGCCTATGTACAACAGAATCGAAAGTTGGGCTAGTTGGATATGCATGGTATAACTATCATTTAAAGCGCACGAAAAACAGACATAAAGAGAGGTACAACGCTTGCTCGTGCGCTTCCTCTATGTTTCGCCAGACGCCAGTCTGTGCGCTTCGATACTGCTACACACCATGAACATTGAAGAAGCTAAGGTGGTGAAGCGGAGGGTTCGCAACGCGACTGCAGCGCGGGTTTTTCTGGGTCAGCGTGTTTCGGGGGATTGGAGGGGGGGAGGCAGCCACCCCCTGGTCACCTCAGAAGTGGGTACAAAAAGTTTGGTCATACATCGACCAAATAGGAGTGAGAGGAGGCGGTGCAGAGAACCTTCGCTGTAATAATAATGATATAATAATAGTAATTGTTTGAGTTTAACTTCCTAAAGCATTCGCTGTATCTGATAGGGCACGTCTTTGTATGATGAATGATGATCTAGTGGATGTACGAGGAATTCACGATTTACTACATTTGCTTCCAAAGCAAGCTCCTTGACAATCATTCACTTCGTGGATATGGCGTCCTTTTTTGATAAGGGCTCCACATTTAATCATCATAGTTTATTGAGGGCATAAAATTGTTTTGAAGGCACCTAATTTGACACGTGATGGATTGTTACGTAGCTTTCTTCTTAAAAAATTTAATTTGCATTTGCCGGTCTGACAGATTGAGTAGATGTGAGCTTCCCATTTATGTTTAGAAGTGAGGATAAGGCCCATGAATGGTACCTGATAGCATTTTTCGAGTGTGGTGTTGCAAATAGTAAAACTGCGATTCATTGGAGTTTTTTGTTGCGAAATGTACTACAATTGGTTATTGACATGTTATATCATATATCAATGATATTTCGGTTGGTATCTCATCGTCTACCCGGCTTTTTGCCGATGACTGTATAGTCTACCGGAAAATTAAGAGTGAGCAGGATTCCTCCCAACTTCAAAATGACTTGGTGCGTATTCATGACTGGTGTACAACGTGGAAAATGTCTTTAAATTTTAATAAGTGCATTAACCTTTGTTTTTCAAAGAAGACAAAGAAGATCGAATTTAGATATTGTATAAACGGTGTGCCAGTTACCACGAAGACAACTTACAAATACCTGGGTGTGTTCTTTTCTTCTGACTGTTCATGGAATGTACATGTTGATTATGTTGTCGCGAAAGCTGCGAGGGTGTTAAATTTTATTCAGCCTAACTTACGATGTTCGCATCAGCGACTTAAAGAATGTGCGTATTTGACGTGTGTACAACCAGTCTTAGAGTACGCCTGCGCTGTGTCGGATCCGGCGCAGGTATATCTTAGTGATAAGATAGAAAAAATACAGAACAGGGCGGCAAGGTTCGTCCTGGGACGGTATCAATGGCGGGAAAGCTCTACCGCTATGAAACAAGAATTGAATTGGGAGCTGCTTTCATCGCGTAGAAGAAAATTGCGATTAAAACTTTTATATCTAATATTTAATAATAAAACTTGAATCAATAAGGATATGTATTTACAGACGCCGTATTATTTGTCAAATCGAATTGATCATCCTTTTAAACTGAGAGAATACCGTCCCAGGACTGGACTTTTTGCAAATTCTTTTTTTGTCAGAACAATACAAGAGTGGAATGGGCTCACAAGTGTACAAGTGTCTGCTGTAAATGAAAATTTGTTTTTTTCGAATCTGTAACCCCCCTGCTATAACGCCTTCGGGCGCTGCAGGTATACTTCGAATAAAGAATAAAGTCTCATGCCCCATGTGTTGCAGCATAACATTTTTTATAACAAAACACCGTTTTACACTGTGAAGCACTAGAGCGTAGGTACATCTCCAACGCGGTCGGGCGCAAAAGCAGTGGCAAGGAATGTCTCAAAACTGGCATCACTAAAAAAATGTTCAAAGGCAATGTGGCTAACATCATGGGCTTCAGTTCGTAATTGCAACAGTGCCTGCAAGACCACATATGAGATAGCTAATTTGTCAATGCTCAGTATATATTTGAATTTATATTTACGGATTGTTTGCGCAGGTATTGTGCGCCACTTCGACCAACTGAGATGGATGGTTAGAATTGTGATATTCGTTGCATTCGATTTATTGGGAAAATGACAGTCGATCCCTTTTGCGTAGCCACTGATATGAACCCAAAAGCGAATTATCTCTTTAGAAAGCAGTTGAAGTTTTGTTGGGAGCTAAGAAGTAGGTGTGCACAAGTTAAAGGCATTTATCGCGAACAGTGACAGCACATTCAATGCACCCTCTCATGAGCTTCATACAGCGAGCTTCTTCACCTTTCGATCTTTACACTGCGTGTACAGCGTGTCCAACTTGAAGTCGTCTCTGGTTAACCTTTTCATGCGAAGTCATAGAACTCGGTGGCGTTTCAGGCGAAAAACGCAGCGGCGGTTAACGCACGTAAATGCGGCTCTCAAAACTGTACCAGTCACATGCGAGACTGTTCCCGTCGCTTGCCAGTAACTGGTGCTCTCTGAAATGTGAGCATGTCGGCGATGAGCCGTTTCTATTAGGGTAATCTGATATTTCATCGATATACTTTGCCATTTCTCGGTGCCACAAGTAATTGTTGCCTAGGCATCAATGCATGACGTTCCTTTTTGCCTTTAGTAGTTGAAGTGTGGAAATTCTGAGCACATGAATGAAGTCATGATTCCTGGCATTTGCAGGCGGAAATGGAGATCCGCGAACCCGCAAAGCAATCAGCGAGGAATTCGGCTAAGGTGAAATTGGGGACTTTGAAGAAACCAGATTTGGAACCGGCCGTCGTTCACGTACGTATAGGTGCCAGGTAGTTAAGCCAACATCAAATGTTCTACTGACACCGAGAAGACTATTACATAGCCCCAAAAAGTTTGAACTTATTTTTGTTATCAATTTCTTGAAGTCCAGATCCATTTATTCCGGCAGCGTAGCTTCATAAATACTGTGTTTTTGTTGGCCTATTCTTGCTTGTTGAAATACTAAGTCTGCGATATATCATGGAATAAATATTGCCCTCCTGTAAAACCTAGATTAACGTACTTACACTCTCTTTTAACATTCATTTTGCCAAACACTACATTAGAAAAAAAAAGTTTCGTAGAATTTATGGCAATTCATACTTAACAGGAAACAAGGCCAGACAGGCAAGGACTGTGAAAAGGATGATCACAACGCGAGTGTTTTCTCACGACAAGCTCACTTACAGAAGAGACGCTGACAGTGCCTCGCTACAGCCAAGCACTGCGAATGCGGGCTAGAGGCTGTGCGCGTTATAATGTTAATACACGTGCCACGTAGGTTATAACTAAGCCCAAATAAATGAAAATGAAACACCTGTTAGACCGAAATACTCAAACGTGGCAAAGATTACCTAGCTTTGACTCTTTTATGCTACGGCACCAAAAGCTTACTTCTGTATGCAGGTATTTCCCCTTCTCTATCAAAACAAAACGCTTTGATTATCTTTCTTCTGCTCATACGTATGAAGAAACAAAATGTGTTTGTACTTTGCATGGCGACCAAATGCTCAACATTTTGACGAGAAAAGTTTAGTGAATAAACATTACTTTAGAAACGTCCTATGTTCATACATCGTACTTGGCCCACGTAAATCTGCCTGCATGAGAAAGTCAAGTTGTTAACGAAGAATAGTTTACGGAAACAAGTATATCTATTATTCTTCTTTATCTGCACACATACTACAAGCCGCACCACAGCACAAATGTCTTCCATAAAATCGAGTACTAATGTTGGCAAGCTTATTGGAAGTGGGGAAGACTACACGCACGACCCATAGGACTTTGCATCTTCCTTCAATGATAGCGAGAACTTCTGTATACGGTGTGTGCACCATTGTTCTTAATTCAATGCGCATGTGTAATTTATATTTTACCTCACTATGATTTTTTTATGGAACAGACAATAATATGGCAACTCTTCAAGATTTCTTTCAATGCCAGGGCAACATGGCGTATGTAATCTTTAAATGTGGTTTAGGACATTGGAGAAAAGATCTCTACAGGCTAGTTAACCCAAGACATGCGTTCGCAAGATATACTTCGTTCCCTAAAGGACGAATGGCATATAAGCATGCAGTAGCGGCAGATCGCATGATTTAGAGTAATACCCCTTTACGTGTACCGGGCAATCAATTTCCGACTGACGCGGTTCCCTCGACACTGATATTCGTAGTGTCACATGATAGGTTTAAAATTCTGCAGCGACAGTATTGAACATACACAGTCCAACTTCAATTCGCGAAGGGTTGGTTGTGTTGTTAGAGTTTCACTGCCTCTATAAAAATGTAGTTGTAACAACGGGACAGGTTTCTGCCTTCATAAGGTGCAAAGTGTTGATTGCTTTGCAACTATGCCGTTACACAGCGTGCAGTGCTAATGGAATTGCCTAAAGTGCTGCATTATGGCTATTACAACAACTGTACGGCTCTCATGTGTTCGTCAATTATTGTTACTTCGGGAGAGGTTTGATGAGTACCTCAATTCGAAGTAGCAAATCTATTATTGGCTTCCGTTTGCACGTCTTGAATTGTAGTTTTTCTACTTGGGCGCTGTAAAAGCATCACTTAGCCCCAAGTAAGCCTATAAGCGGCCCTGTGAACGCCTCAGAACAGTCTCACATTGCACAAATTTTAAAGGAATTTTCAACAAGAGTGGAAGGTGTTCGTTCAGCACTAACAGTCAATATATGCGTTTTAGCAGCGCGGACCTTCGGACCTTTCGGAATGCCCCATATCGTCAATATAACTGAGCGATACTCCTTTTTTCTGTGGATTGTCCTAAGTTCAATGAATGGCGTGACTTCAGGTCTTCTGCTTCACACCACTTCCCGAATGCATTGCATAATGCCTCGTTGTTTAAAAATTAAAGTCAGAAAAAAAAAAAGGCAGCTCTGAACTATAGTGGCGCGACAACTAAGGTAAGGGAGGAGATGGTGGCATTCCCCTCCTCTCTACCTTGACCTTCATGTTTCTTCCTGCTTCGTTTCCTTAAATTTCTTTTGTTTTTGAAGTTCCGTCTTTCATTTCGTTGTTTCTCTCCTGGTATTTATCACTTACTCTACCTCTATCGAAATATATTTCTGTCCTTGATTCTCTCTCTTTCTTTCGATCGTTTTTTGTTCTCTGTGTTTCTTCCAGTTTTCTTTTTCGAACATGTTTTTCTATCTCTCCTTATCTTTAACATTTGTCCTCCTCTCTCTATATACTATTTTCTACTCGCTTGCTATTTGAGCTCTGTCAGTCGCTCATGCACGAATGATGTGCAGATTAAAATCCCACCTCTCGGAAATATCTTTCCTTTGGAATTTATTTTTTCACATTTATTTTTATTTTTTCCTCTCCCTTTCCACCTGTACTCGGTGTCTGACTCATGAGAATTACATCCCGTGTGGTAGTAATTGGCGCTTGTGCTCTGGGAGCGAAGCGGAAGATGAAGACGACGATGGTGAAAAAGAAGAGAACAAAAGGAGCACATGCTGGTTCATTATGTTTTTATCTGGGGACACCAAACAAACTACTAAGAACTACAACAGCTCCACCGTCAAAGCTTACAATATGTAGCGACATCAGAGCTGTGGGTTCCCTGTATTTCCGTAGTGATTTTCTGTGATCTATTTTTTTTGACGGCGTGTTTGTTTGCATGATTAGTTGAAAATTGATGCACAAGAAGGGCTTATGATAGCGCCTGATACTGTGAGATTAGGCTCTATTCAGGCTCAAGTCACTCTTTGTCGTTTCACTGTGGGGTTGCCGCGTGATTTGTGACCGATGCTGTTTTGCTATTTTGACTGTACTATGGGAACTGGAGTGTGACATGCGATGCATATACTCATCTGCCATCAAACACAGCCCTTGAAAAACCTCGCTGAATGTTGGTAGCATCTCATCATTTTGCTGAGATGGCTCGTTGTGTGCGATACGCAGGCTGGAATAGACTTAATCTGGCAACATATCGTAAATATTTACGGAATTACTTTTACTGTCGAATAACTCTTTCGTAGCATTTGGACTTTAAGTGTAAACTAAGTGTGAATGGGTGATAAAGCCCAGCTGCTGTTGTGCTCGAGTGAAAAACCATTGTGTAATAGTTACGTGTTGTACATGAAATGCAACGTTCATTGATTCTGAAAGTTGAACCACAGATAATCAAAGTAGGATCTCAAATCATCCAGTTATAGGTAACGCATCACAATAAGTTTGAAAAATTCGTTAGTGCAAACATTTGCTGTGGCTGAGCTTTAATAGCAGTAACCGTGCTCTAATCAATGTGAACACTCCACAGACATCATAACATTTACGACATCTTCTGATACGACCTAGTAAAGTAATCTCACAAAAGTATTCGCTTCATTCCTTGCAAGCACAAGCTCCATGACAAAACCGTGATATCAAGTTAAAATCATTTGCACCCTGACAAAGCGAAGGCGCAATAAATCTAGTTTTGGTATGGTTTAGCTGCATCTAACAAGTTTCATTTCTCGGAGCATTACGCAAAACAATCACATTGTTGCAGTAGACGTTTCTTGCAGCGTACAATATTCGCCAACGATAACCGAGAGCGACAAACCAGGGTACCTAGTTAATGTGACACTGCTGAGAGCTCTTATTTCTGAAATGTATATTCACGCTCAAACACGAGACATGCGTTAGAGGCAGGGCTGATGAGAACGGGCAAATGCTGCTTTGTTTTTTATTTAACTCATCTCTTGTGGGAGCATTTGCCATTTTGAACAAACTGAGTCCGTTAACAATAATATGAAGCAGTCGCGTATTACTATATATTGTAGTGCGGTGATGAAGTTGCACAAATAGACGTTGCCCTTTTCAACCATTCTTTCCTCTTATATGCTATATTGTCAATGCAGAAGCCGTTAAAAGGGCCATCTGGAGCCAAACTCGCAAATCAGGACGAGCACAACGAGCCCCGTAAGAAGCTGAACACGGCCAAAACACTGAAAAGCCCAGATCCGGAACCAGCACCCCTTGAGGCGAGTTGTGTTGCAATGACTGAAGGGAAACATCAGGCATTAAGCGCGCATTTTCCCTATATATCACCTGTTCTCAATGCAGAAAAAGCCCCGAGAAGGTTCGCCCCGCGGCAAAGATGTAACATGGGACCAACTGAACCAGGTACTCAAGATGCTTGACGCAGATTGTGTCAAAACACCTAAAAGCCCAGATCCGGACCAACCACCTGTTCGGGCAAGTTATATTCCATTACATGAAAGCTATTCTGGAAGGAAACTTTAGTGTTTCACGCTGTGTTATGGTCGCCTCCCGCTGTCCTCGTTTTTGCGTTCTCCAAGTGTTGGGCTCTGTTATGTTTTAGGCGTACATTGCTCCATGGTATGCAATGTTCTTAATGCAGAAGCCCCGGCAAGGTTCACCGCGAGGCAAGCCCGGAAGCCGTGACCAACAGAACCAGCCACGCGAGAAGGCGAAGACGGTCAGTGCCGATACAACTAGAAGCCCAAATCCCGAACAACCACCTGTTGAGGCAAGTAGGGTTGGTGTAGCTGAAAAGTAATGAATTACTGTAGAAGACTTCTTTTGTAGTAGAAATATATTGAAACCGAGTCGTTGCTAATATTTATCGTGATTGAAACAGTACACTAGTTCTCGATCGCACTGACAATGTTACTTAGAAGCATGCTAGTAGTAGTTCAGACATATATAGCTCTAGCCCCAACGATTAGCGCTGTGAACCATTCCAATATTTTCACCGGAGCAATAAGCATTTCAGTGTTCTTGAAGGTACAGTTGAATTCCAAAGCATCTACCTGTCTTTTTTTTTACGAGAACAGAGAAATTACTCTTGGCCCCAGTAGGTTGGGCTTGCCAGCGCGAATCTGGCACTACTAATGTAGCAAACGCATCGCTTCAATAGTCGTTCTTGTATTATTTTTTTATGAATAATATAGGCGTCTGCACTCATTCACTCTCTCTCTCTCTCTCTCTCTCACGCACACGCTTTACATGCGCACTCGTGTTGGTGATATGAAGCTAGCACTGTACAGATGGAGTATGATATACGCTCAGTGCCCGAAAGAAGTGTCAGAAGACAACATGTTTTTCAGTCATTATTTTCTCATTATGAGCACTTATCTAAATACAGAAGCCGGATCAAGCTCAATTAGAAAGCAAGAGCGGAATACCTGACCAGCGCAACCTGCCACGCAAGAAGCCGGACAGCAGCGGAGCCAAAACACCGAGAAGCCCAGATCCGGAACAACCACCCCCTGAAGTAAGTTGATTTGATTGATTGATATGTGGGGTTTAACGTCCCAAAACCACCATATGATTATGAGAGACGCCGTAGTGGAGGGCTCCGGAAATTTAGACCACCTGGGGTTCTTTAACGTGCACCCAAATCTAAGCACACGGGCCTACAACATTTCCGCCCCCATCGGAAATGCAGCCGCCACAGGCAGGATTCGAACCCGCGACCTGCGGGTCAGCAGACGAGTACCTTAGCCGCTAGACCACCGCGGAGGGGCCTGAAGTAAGTTGAGTATGTGGACTACGTGAAAAGCAGCTGATTAGGGAATGACACGCTTGCCATCGTAGGAGTACACTGAACAAGAGCCGCCGTAATGTTCATCAGTGTGACCGAAACAAGCCGTGAGTTCTCCTCGCTTGCATTGTCTTGGCTTTGCTTTTCAGATGAAAGCCCGCGCCACGATGAGTGAAACGATCAGCCTACTTCAAAACTGACCTCAGAGCGACAAAGCAGTTTCTGTTTCTACAGATCTCTCACTCACAATCACTTTCTTGCCTCCTCTCAGTATCACTTCGAAATTGCACTAAAAAGTATGAAAGAAGAGAGGGATAACAAGAGAGGGCAGGGAGGTCAACTAGGCACATGCTTGTTTTGCTACTCTATGCGAGAGAATAAAAAGACGTGTGGTAGTTGCCCTATTTTTAGGGTTTTCAACCCGAAAGTGTTTTATGCCGGGGTTTAACACGGCTCCACTGACGTATTTTTTTCACGGATAGGACGTGAAAAGCTATAAACTTAGGCTATTGTGAAGAAAACTGCAGGAAAAGTTTCGCTGCCGGGTGCGAAACCTACGACCCCTCGCTCGGCAGTGAGTGGCGTGAAACCACTTAGCCACAGAGCGCATGCTCAACTTTCTAACGGCTAGGTGCTCAACGCTCACTAAATACAGCGCGTTTCGGTCTTTACTAGCAATATGGGGCGACTGGCGGGAAGTGCCCCACATTGGTGGAGGTGGTTCGCACGTCTCGTACTTCGCCAAAGTTGGCGCTGAAGTTACACAAAACACCCAGGTCACTCCTCTCGCTGCAGCACGTTTGCGATAGAAGCAACAGCGGCAGTTGAAGCTCGTCCATACGTGCGTGTTCGTTGCGTCGGTCCTTCGTTATGTAGGAGCAGCGCGCTCAACATCTCAAGCAGTTGGTATACTGCGCTCGTCTGTGTATGCTAATTTCATTTGCTGCTTGAGGTGCACGCAGGAAGTTTAGAGATGCTTGAAGTGTGATAGTACAGTTTATTTCTGTAGCGTTGATTCATTCCTGCTTGTGTTGAAACAATGCACAATAAAGTCTTCACCACTTTTGTGAAGACACGTTTCACTTTCTCATTATATTGATTCCTATGTCAGAGAAAACAGCCATGTTTTTGGAACTTTTCGAACACTCGAGATAGTAAGAAAGTAAAACTATTTCCTTATCAGACGTAGTGTTCCCCCCCCCACCCCCCTTAGCTCGCCATCGATCAGTGAAAGATGTAGACAATCCACGAGAGAAATTATATTAGGGTTACATTCCTGAATACATTCTAAAACTATTTATTTCCGTAAAATTGAAAATTTTTCAATTCACATTTCACATAATTCACATAAGGCAGAGACGGAATATAATATGCTAGACATCCCCGGGGCACTACTGTTGTTTTTTCCACGTGTTGTTTCTTCCCTCTCCGTCGTCTCCCATTCATTAGTTGCGTGGAGAGGCTTTTAAATTTTGTGACCGCGGTCAGTCCAGCTGAAGCAAAGGCCCACCAAGAAAGAAAAGTCACGGTGGGTGTCAACGCGAGAGAGGCTAAAAAGATTACGTATTTTGTCGCTTCATTACGTCATTCTGGCCTCACAAAGCGTCAGCATTTGTGACATCATCGTAAAGTCATAGCGACGTTACTATGACATCGCAGATGTAATGTGAAATGGCATTCTCACTCGGAATCTCCTATGCGTAGTTGGGCCGATGCCATAAGTGCGTGAATTGCAGAAAGTTTGCAATTCTTTGATCCCGGAGGCAGTGCAGAACCAAAACGACACTGCCGAAATATATCGAAGCAAAAGAAGATGGCTTCGGCTTTCCATTCAGCTCAGACGATTGCATGCAATGTTTTCAATAACAGCGTGTGAGTGATTGTAAAGAGCGTCATGGCCCATATCTGTCTAGCTGAATTAACTTCCTCGTCCTCTTAAAGAAAGAAAACTCTTATAAATTGACAGCCCAGCTTTCTATGCTTTACCGCACCCTAAGCTTAGTTTTCCTGAAATTTTCACTGTATACTTTTTTCTACCAATATTCTAGTCCCTTTGTATATTCTTATCTGTATCGCCATCCTGCTTACCTTTAGAATTATGTTTCTAAAAAGCCAAGTCTTCATATAGAGCAACTCCCATATAAACCTGGTGGGTATGATCTCAACCAATCAGAGCATGCTCTGTTGTTTCCTTATCTTCTACACAGCATGTACACTTTTCCACTTTCTTACCAAATGTTAAAATAATACTGGTGGTAAGATATATAATATATAATACGCATGGTAAAATATAATAAACGCAGTATTATATTAACATTGTTAGTTTA
This sequence comes from Rhipicephalus microplus, assembly GCF_043290135.1. Taxonomy (NCBI): domain Eukaryota; kingdom Metazoa; phylum Arthropoda; class Arachnida; order Ixodida; family Ixodidae; genus Rhipicephalus; species Rhipicephalus microplus. Next base: position 10,162,955 of record NW_027464591.1, on the reverse strand, counting down.
GGCATGGGGTAAAATGTACGGTAGAGTAAAAGGCTGCGTGAAGTAGAGTAGGGTAACTTTAACCACGACGTAGGATATGCTGCAAAAGTTAGTTGGCAACACTGCTTGGTGCAGTATGGTCACTGAATCGATGAATGTCAGCAAATATATCAGGCTGCGATTTATTACGCTTGTTAATGAAAACTGGCGCCAATAATGTAACAGTCACACAACTGCAGCAAGAACTCTTTAGAGTGTGCAGTTCTAGCCTATGGCAATCAAAATTCAGTTGTGTAGGGCAGCAGCTGCTGCCGCTTATGTTCAGCCAGAGATTTGCAAACACTCGCAAACATACAGTTATGCACACACGCGCGTACGCACGCACTCCCACAAGCACACGCGGGAAAACAACTGCACACTCGCGCACGTGCGTACGCTCGTGGTAGTGTCACTGAGGACATGAAAATGCTACAGGGAGGCAAAGGAAGGGCAGCGGAGGCGGAGGAGTAGAAACCTTGATTTAAGCCGCCAGTGCCAGACAGCTCATACCCACCGGGTTGATCGACCTCGTTAGTCCAGGAGGTCATAAGTCGAGGCCGCCACCCGGGCTGGCTTCACCAGAGTGCGGAGCTATTGAGCAGGGTCGTCTCCCAGTCCTGTTTGGTGTGGTTGGGAATTGGAGTTAATATTGGGGTTCATTTGGCAGGCTCAGATCGTATGGTAGTGTTAAACACCCCCAGTACTGGCAATGCCCACTTATTTTTGGTTTCTAATGTGTGAGTACGGCTGGACAGAGCAGCGTGTTTATCTGTAAACGCCGAGGACACACTCCTCCGTTTTTGAGAGTCCTTTCGCTAGTGCGGGATACAAGTGGTCTTACTCGATGTAATAACCTCAGATTTCTCGAAACAGTGTTGAAAGAGTGGGACGTTCAGATGTACCAGGACAATGGGGAGCTTCCCAGGAACATAGCGCCCCGGTCCCTGCATCTGCAGCTTCGTTGAAGCTGATGTCTACATAGGGGGTTTCGGGGTAGGATCGTGATCCATGATGCTCAATCTCAATAGTCTATTGGCCAGCGAGGGTATGTACTGTGCCCGATAGCTCTCACAGGCTTTTCGAGAGTCGGCAACTATTTGTTTTGACTTAGGCTTTGAAGGTAAGGCCATCCACCTGCGTTTCTTGATGCATCACCGCAGCCGTGTAGTAAACCAGGGGAATGGTCCGGCACCGTCAGCGTAATAGACGTCGTTACCGGAGCGAAGTCGTTTTGGAGCTCCCAAGCACGCGCTTGCCTTCTACCCTCGTGCACCTTCCTCGTAATAGTGACTCAAGGTAAGCTGGTAACTATAGTGGCCAGCCTCTGAGAAGGATAACGAAGTGGGCGCGTGCTCTGGTGTTCTTCTTTTTTACCTTTTGTGCCAAACGTAACCGCCCTGTCTCGTGCTCTTATTTCCCCGACGTCATTTGACACTGAACAAGATGTACCGTTTCTTGCATCGTCGATTTAGTGCGGATGACTGAACTTTAACGTGAGGACAGTGAGCTGCTTCCTGTCTTCCAGTATCTTCAAGGGGAACACGTTATCGTCTCACGCCTGCTCTCGCGTGGATTAACATCTTAAAGCCTGCGGAACAGTGTTCTCTGCAAGAGAAATCTTGAAAACAGCCACGAAACGTTTCTCCTCGGCGTTGCAACGGCACTGCGTGAGGAAGTTTTGCAGGCGTGCCACGGCGATCCTTCTGCTGGTCACTTAGGCTTTGCTAGGACATTATCGCGCATACAACAAAAGTACTACTGGCCACAGCTGTATTCGTCTGTTCAGCGATACGTCCAAACCTGCTGTGACTGTCTGAAGCGTAAAGTTCCACCTGTAAAGCCCGCCGGTTTCTTCCTGCTTTTAGATCCACCTCCAGCACCGTTTCAGCAAGTGGGAATGGATCTTCTCGGCCCATCACCTATATACGTCATCACCAGAAAATAAGTGGATAATTGTCGCAACCGACTATCTGGCTCGCTATGCAGGAACCAAAGCTGTGCCTAAGAAAACTCTAGTTGAAGTCGCCAGATTCTTCGTCGATGACATTCTTTTGCGTCACGGTGCACCTGCTGTTCTGATAACTGATCGCGAATCAGTATTTACGCTGAGGTACTGCAACAGGTCACCAAGCTGACGCATACCAACCACCGGAAAACAACAGTTTATCATCCCGAAACGGACGGCTTGACGAAGCGGTTAAACAAAACACTGGCCGACGTGCTACCTATATATGTTGATGTAGAGCGCAAGACGAGGGATCAAATTTTGCCGTACGTAACGTTTGCTTGTAATACCACTGTACAATAGAAGACAGACCTAACACCGTTCGAGCTTGTTCATGGCCGCCCCGTCACAACACCGTTAGACGCTATGCTACCCGTTGACCCGGACGCCAGCAGAAATGACGGCGTTGACAACTTCGTTCAGAAAGCTGAGGAAGCCCGTCAACTTCCACGGAACCGCATTCGCACGCAGCAAGATAACGACGCTCGCCGTTACAAGCAAGGCAGAAGGAACGTCCACGATCAACCAAGTGACTAGTTATGGGTATGGACACTTGTACGACATTGTGGACTTTCGGAGAAGCTATTACGATGCTACTTTGGCCCTTACGAAGTTGTGAGCTGCCTCGGTGACGTGAATTGTGAGGTAGTTCCCCAAAGCTTCGATGCCAGTTTAGGCCGACGACGTTCACGTCCAGTAGTAGTCCACGTAGTACGGATGAAACCTTACCACGCGCGCGATTTTTGAACACTTTGAACTTTTTTTGTATTATCTACGACAGCAAGGTCTTATTACTTTTTTTTCGTTGGTGTGACAATCTTTATCCCTGGCCATCTTCAGCATCTTAATTAATCGACCGGGACAGTCGCTCTTGAAAGAAGGGAGTCGACGCAAGGTATTCTAGCAACTATAGTGACCAGCCTCTAAGGAGGATAATGGTAGTTCAGTGGACGCGTGCTCTAGCTGGTGTTCGTTTTTTGGCCTTTTCTACCGAAAGTAAACGCCCTGTTTTGTGCCCTCGTGCCTGTGTCTTTGTGACAGTATTAGGGGGAAGCGGGGAAACCCGGACTTCAGTTCGAAAACTCAGCAATGCGCTCCACGTGTTTAGTTTCGCATTCGTGCCAGATTAACAGCTGGTGCAGTGGGCACCGCCAAGGGGACTGCTACTTAAGACGTGTATATTGATTTGTGAGATGTGCTGACATTAGCTCCGGCATAAAGCTAGACTCCTAGTACAAACAGTTTACGATTTGAAGTGCTGGACAAGTTGATGGTCTTGGGTGCGTTTAATTGCTTTCTTGAGAGTGCCATCGACTCTGCTCTCTTCATGTTTAGTCATTCGTAAGTGCGGCGTTCAGAATAGATTCCTGCTAGTTACAAAGCCATGGGCGAGCCGAAGCACGTCCCTGCCTCGTAGCCTCTCGTGTTTGTTTGAGACCCGGTGGATCATCATCCTAGCTGTTGCCAAATTTTCCGTAGCTTTTCAAGCGTAGTGCCGGTTTTATTCTGTTGTGATTGAGGAGACCCAGAATTCTTATTTGCGAAACCTGCCGAATAGGTGCTCCTGATACGGTTAAGTATCGGGTTGACCTGTTTTGAACGCTTTCCCTAATTCGCAGGACTACAGATTTGGCTTGAGCGCATTGCAACACAGCCACATAGGCGTTCACATCAGAGGCGGCCTAATACAGGCGCTGTTCAACTTTTCCTAAACTGCCGCGATTGGTCCATTACGTTATATCATCAGCGTATATTGCATGATATATCCCTTACACTTCTGCCAATGCCCACAGGAGCTTCATCATAGCGATGTTGAATAGCAGCGGAGATGGGAGAAATCCTTGTGCGGTTCCCCACGTCCCCATTTTGAATGGTTCATGTTCCTCGTTATCTATGGGTAGAATCGCCAGTCCCTCGGAGAGAAGGTCTCTGATGTAGGCAAAGATTTTCCCACCGCACTGGGTACGACTCAGGTTGTTCAGGATGCTTTCATGTTTAAAGTTGCCGAATGCACCTTTCTAGTTGAGCGCGAAAATTTCCCTGTCGTTGTGCGTTGAGTGAATGGGTGGGATAATGTCTCACTTTAGTTGCAAAAGAATATCTTGTGCAGACAGGTGTGGCCTACAGCCAAAAATGGAATCTGAGAAATACCATTCGCACTCAAGGTACGCGGACAAACGGTCTGTAGCCATTGCTTCCATTATTTGGCCGGCACACAAAAGTAATGATCTATTTGTCTGATGATGTCCGTGCTGATTTTCTTGCATGGTTTGGGGATGATTGTGATAACCGCCGTTTTCCATTCAGTTGGGAGTGGTTGGCCATCTCAGATCGTGTTAATGTACTTCAATACATGGCGATAAAAATTGTCTGACAGATTTGTTAAAGTGATGAGATGCCGGCCCATGGCAGTGCCACTGTGCATTCTATTCAATGCTGCTTTCTGGTCACACATTTCAAAAGAGACTTCGAGCTGACTGTTTTCTATACTCGCGTATTCGTACGCATTCTTGTTAGGATACAGGGTAGAACATAGGTATCTATCAGATAAAACATCAGCCAACTGGGAGTTAGTTCTTTGAAAACCACGCAGGGCTCGACGGAGGTGCTTTTGCGCTTCTCTGGTTTGAGCGTGCTCGATGAGAGTGCAAAACAGGTGCCATGCTTTTCTTGTATTCACCTCTATAGCTACAGCAATGCACCGTTCTATCAAATTGCATCCAATTCTATTCGTTGAGATGACCAGCGTGTTCCTCCGCTTGCTTACTCAACTAGGCCATTATAAGTTTTAACTTGAGGTTGTTTTTATTTTGCCGCTAATATTTTCGTAAAGCCGTTGCGGGCGTCCTAAAGGTGAAGCAAATACTCAAAAATGGCGAGGGTGTCTTCCGTAGTCTAAAGTTTTAAGACAATTTGAATGGGCTGCAACAAGCTGTTACGCCCATTCTGTATATGCTCCCACCCCTTGTACATAGGGGATGACCTGAGAGCAGAAGGTTGTGCAGTCTGTGAGCTTTGCTTGGATCCATGTTTTACGGCATATGTTAGAGGAGATTATAAATCTGAGGAGACAGTGATTACTGCCGAGCGTTTTTTTCATGTTCTCCCAAGTTGTGCATAAAATATTTTGAGGCGTATATTGTTTTAACCAGGTTGGATACAGTAATAACATTAAGAAGTCAAAAAGTGTACGGTTAGGTCATAGCTAGAACCCGAAAGAAATAGAAGCAGGATACCTAAATATTATTATTCAGCATCTTCCTGTTTTATGTGCTGTATCTCACGCAGAAGCTACAAGAAAAAATACCGGAAGCTAAGTGCGGAATACGTGACCAGATCAGCCTGCCACGCAAGAAGCCGGACATGGGCGGCGCCAAAATACCCAAAATGCTTGATCTGCAAACACCACCTCTTCAGGCAAGCTTAGTTAGTGTAATATTTGAAAAGAAGATGAATATAAAGTAGAACACGCTTGCGATTCTTTATAGAAGTTACTGAACGAGAGCCGTCGTCATTGTCTATCAGGGTGACTGAAACTACACACGAGCTGCCGTCGGTTGCAATAGCTTGGCATTGTTTTTAATCGTACGTGTAGTAGTTCGGAGCAGAGATCGCGTCCTGATGAGTCGAACTATGAGCCCGCTTTAAAATTGTTCAAAAAAAAAAAGAAAAAAAGCAGTTGCCGCTTTCGAGAGCTGTATCATTAAACACAAAAGCACTTATTCGTCTCCAGTGATGAAAACGCAAACTGCACCTATTGGTGAGCTTACTTAGGGATTATGAAGAGACGCCTGTCTTTCTTTTCTCGGAAGGGTCACCCAAAAAACTGTCTTGGCGCAATCTGGTCGTCTAGTGTTTTGGCGTGATATGGGTTCCGCTTTCCAGGCTGGTGCGATAAATGTAATAGTAGCACGGCTGCAGTAAACACTGTTTCCACTATAAGTTTTTTGCGAGGGATATTATAGACATTAAAAAACGCCAGGCCTGCGCGGAAGGCGCAGCACAGTCACAGCGAAAGCAAGAAGAGCGGCCCTCAGAGCCTTTTCGAAACTCTCATTGGGAGACTACTGCAAGTACACTTGAGTAATGCCCACTGGGGCATTAATAAGAAATTGTTTGGGTAGTAGGCTGGCATTCGCTATGCCGTTTTACATCATTTCTCTGAGAAGCGTGGTATCCGCTAAACACATGCAAGCAATATTGTGCCAATTGGTCATTAAGTGGCTGACGACGATGAAGAATCATGGCTGAAGTGGGTGTGCGCCATAGTTAATAGAGGAAAAAGAAAAAGCTTTTGTAATGCGTTGGAGCATTGGACAGCCCACTCGTTACGCAAATCGCATTCGCTAATCGCTAAACACTTTATAACTCGTATTAACGTGATTGCTTTCCTGACATGAAGCCTACCTAACACAATTTTGCCAACAAGTCACAAGCACCGGCGTATCTCAGTGGTAAAATACTGGACCGGCACCCAGCGGACCCGAGTTAGAGCCTCACTGAGTCATTAACGCTATGTTTTTTTTTTCGCGTGATGTGGTTACGGACACCGGCAGAGGCGGCGAACTGGGCGTGACCCCAGTTGTGATTTTATAACAGCTTTCGATGTAAAAAAATTAGGACTCTTGGGAGGTGGTTCTAGACACGTAGTATTACTGAGGTATTCGGAAACACATACACACACCCAAACACACATACATAAACAAACACACGAACGAATACGCAAACACATGCACGCAAGCCAACGCGCGCGTACGCTCGCGCTAGTGTAATGAGGATCTGCAAATGCTACTATGCTGAGTTCGACAGGTCAGCCGAGGCGTTTATAATTTAAAGCATGTTGAATACAGCAACAACGTATAGAACAAAAATGGTGTAAGGGTGAGATACAGTGCCTCAATCCACTTCCGAGCAAGAGAATTCAGGTTTTCGAAACAACCATCTTCATTATATGTGTTGTGCTCAACTCAGAAGCCACAAAGAGGATTGCCGGATGTTAAACGTGGAAGACCTGACCAGCGCAACCTTCCACGCAAGAAGCCGGACACGGGTGGTGCCAAAACACCCAAAAGCTCAGACCCGGAACAACCACCCCCTGAGGCAAGATGAGTTCGTCTATACTATTTTAAAAGCAGCGGAAAAAATAGAAGGTGCTTGCCGTTGTAATTTATGCTGAATGAGGTCAGCTCGTAATGTTTGTGCAGGTGATGGACACGACAGTCGACTTCTCGTGCGCTGTAACATAGCGAGTGTAACATAGGCACTTTTAAGCATGGGACGAATGGTTCAGAGGCTAATTCCCGAGGAGTAGCACAGAAACTACTCTCAAGATGCCCTCAGGCCAATGAACGAATTGCTCATTTTGGCAGATTTCTTTCAATTGTAAAGCACTTCTTTGGCTCTACTCTTGAAAACTAAAAAAAATGACCCCAATTGTAAATTGTATTACAGACATATATGATCAAAAATGCAGTGTTTCTCTTCACGGAAAGATCGCCGAGGGTCGCCAAGTTGGCGACCATTGCCAAAATTGGCAGAATAAAGTGAAATGCACCCGTTAACGCAGATTTTCATAATTAGATAACAGTCACTGCATGCGGTAGATATTATTTACAGTGTGCGATTATTCCCAGGAATATTGTAGGCACTGAAAAGTTATGGACCATCAACGTCGTTGGCCCGGTTGAAACGGGCGTCGACGCATGTGCCAGAAGAACGGTTTGAAGCGAAACTCGGTGTAGCGCTCACTCGAGTAAACGTTTGTTTGAAACGCAAAGACACTGGAGGCGTGTTTGGTGTTGTTTTCGTTTCATCGTAAATAAGCGAGGCGAAAAAGTGGTTTCACTCGAAGTGCGGTCGAGCGTTGCAGGTGGTGGAGAGGGTGAAGCGAGAGAGAATCGTGTTGCGAGCGGGTGGAAGGGCCGGCAGCTAATGCGGGTGAAGAGGACAATGACGTCACCGCGTGTAGCGACTTGACCTACTTGGCACCACTCCAACACCTGCGGCGAGGGAGTTAGTACAGACGTACGGGAGAGCGTTACATAGGCTAGTCAAAGAGCTGCTTCGCGTCTAAAACAAGGGCTCTTGGGCAGCGGCTGTTAACGTGTACTGTCAGCCAGAAATTTATAAACACAAACGTGCACATGCATATAGGCGCCGGACACTGGCCCAAAATAGCTGAGTTTCTCACACTTCCCTGTACGAAATTCGTTGGCATGGACCGTTAGCAGCACGCTGAAAACAGACGCGCGCACACGTTCCTCGTGTTGCGCTTGGTTACCCTGCCATAATTCACCTGCTCATGCACAAAAGCAGACGCACGCATCACTTTCGATTCTGTCTACGGTCTGACCAACCACGTCTTATTGTTGCTATTATTATCCGCTAGGCTTGGCGCTCTAGCGCTGCAGTCACTCGGCAAAACTTGGCTGCACTCACACAGGCACGCACGCGTGGGCACACACGTGCGTACGCGTACGCGCGCGGTACCGTTGTTGAGTGCTTGAGCATACTACAATAGGGGAAGGGCAGAGGAAAAGAGCATACGATTTGAACCACGCTGTACACAGTAATAACACGAAGCAGTGAAGTGGTATTGGAATATATTAGTGTCCAAAAGTAGCGTAAAGAGAGTTCAGGTTTTGTAACCAACGTTCCTAATTAAGTGCGCTATGTTCAAAACAGGAGCTGGGAGAATTGCTGCAAGTCATGCGTGGAAGACATGACCTCGTCAACCTGCCAGGCAAGAAGCAGGACACGGGCGAAGCCGAAACGTCGAAAACCCCAGATCCGGAACAATCACCCCCTGAGGCATGTTAAGTATGCTTACTATAGTAAGGCAGTAGATTAAATTACAAGGCGTTTGCCATCGTAAGCATATACTACACAAAAGTGGTCGTTAAAGTTAAAAAGAGTGAAGGAAGTTAGCATTAAATTCTCCCTGGATGCAGTAGTTTGGCGTTGCTTTTAAGCAAGCTTTAAGCAAGTTGGCATTGCTTTTAAGCAAGTTGGCATTGCTTTTAAGCAAGGTCAGAGCAGAGCTCACGCATCGACGAGTAATCGCATGAGCGTATCATGAAGCTGTCTTCAGACCATTAAAACTGCTACTGGTTGATACCGATTCCCATACCGATCGGCGCATAAAAATTTATAAAAACACATGAAAGTGCACGATGGTAGCACTGCGTTGTACATTTTCTTGTGTTTTTGTTCGTTTTTGTATGCTGATCGCCATAAGTATGTTCCAACTAGCCCAATTTGCTTCTTTACGTTTACAGATCCATTCAATACAAAAGCACTTCCTCGTCTACTAACGAAAATTAAAAATTGTGTTCAATCGTATATTTCATTACATATTATGAGAATACGCAGTGTTTGCTATAGCCATATATAATCATGGGACCGTTTTCGTGCACAGAAGTCGTGAATTAGGGGGCTGTCATCAAATCTAGCAACATTCATTAGGTTGCCCCTCATAACACATATAGGGACTATTGATATAGCAGTCGCGTCACTGCATTAGCCCTTATTGGCTAATATATTAATAAACTTGTTCATTGTAGTGAATGTGTTCATGGGTTGACACGTGCGCAAGCGCGCGTGTCTATCACTGAACATATTTACGCACTCACGAAAAGACACAAGCACTTGTTCTTGTTCACCGCCATTGGTGGAAGGGAGGTTTTTATGATTTTACCGAAAGTTGGAGCAGTATTATCATACAGCAGCAAAACGAAGAAGGAATGTTAAAATGCTTGAAAGTAGTTCAAGAAGGCAAAGTTATTTTGCCCACATGTTCAGATTGTGTGCTACACCCAACACAGAAACCACAACAAGCGTCACCAGGTGTCAAGCGCGCAAGACGGGACCAGCTCAACCAGCCACGCAAGAAACCGCAGGTGGGTGGTGCCGCCGCCTTCAAAAGCAAGGATCCAGAACAATCCCCCTTTGAGGTAAGTTCAGTATGCGTACTGGTTGAAAAGCAGCAGGATAGAGTAGAGGGCGCTTGCCATCGTAGGAGTATATTAAACAGAACTCTTCAGTAATATTTGAACCGGGTGACTGAAATTACTCGAGTTCTTCTCGGTTGCATTGACATCGCGTTGAGCAGGCTAGTTACCAGTTTACAGCAGAGATGGCTGCCCGACGAGTAACACGACGAGGATGTTACGATGATGTACTCTGAACAATATACTGCTACAGCCTTCAAGGGATATTTATGAAAACAGAAGCACTTCTCTGTTCTTTTTCATGAGAACGCAATAATAACACCGTCCAATCAAAGCCTAGCTACATTTAATGAAGAGTTGCAACTTGTGTATTCACGTAAAGATCCCTCAGACGACCATCTTAACGCAAGGAGCTTCGCAAGTCCGTGACTGTCGCCAAATGTGCCAACTGAGGTGCACTGAATTACGCGCGTTATCGCGGAGTGGCGCAATCAATATAACAGTAGTAAAACGGCCACTCGGGCGAGTAGGTATGGGTTCCTATTTGAATGTTACATCACACCTCCAAATAGGCAGCTTGATAAAAGAACAAACAACGCACCTTCATGTGTTGACACGTAACTAAACAATTCATAGCGCATTGCACATTGAGGGGGTGCTAAGACTCACTGTAATGTAAGTGTGTGTGTGCCCCGTGGGGCACACATGTCTCGCGTATAGGCCGCATAAGAGTTCAACCACGGGCCGATAGGTGGCGCACTGCTTCCGTGAGTTCACTGTCATCATCGTCATCAGGGTTAGCGCAGTAGCGCCAGAAGGGCCCTCTTGTGGCGAGACAAGGTGGCCGTACAAAAATCATGGACAAGTCTCTGGCGTGTTGCGGTTGGCTCGAACAGTCGTCGCCCCCGGTAGGTCCATGGGGGCGACAGCGCGGGATGTCTCTCGTGCGCCCCCCGTGGTGATTAGAGGACAGCACCTTCACGTTATTCAGTGTTTAGAGTGATTGAGTGTATTGAAATATTCTATGTGGCTGTTTTAGTGTGTCACTAGTTACGTTTTTGATTCGGCTAGTGATATCGTTGATGTAGGAATAGTTGAAGAAATTTACACAATATCTAGTCAGGTTCCGACGCGTCAACTGTGTTCGTGGTTTTTGAGAGTGGCGCTGCTCGTATTTCAAGAACCCCAACATAGATATGAGCAACATGCAGGTACACGTGACATGAAATGCAGCCATCGACTGAAGAAACAAAATGCCTTTTTATAGAATGTTGCTAATGCTGAACCAGCTGTGCACCGTTGATAGTATGGGCACTTCCTTGTTTTCACAAGCACTAGTGTAAAATATGATCATCATCGTCGTCATCATCGTCATCATCATCATTATTTACATCATCCTGACTACGTCAACTGCAGGACAAAGACCTCTCCCACGTTCCGCCAGTCAACTTGGTCCTGTGCTTTCTGCTAACTTTTGATACCCGCAAACTTATTAATGTTATATGCCCACCAAATTTTCCGTCTCCCTCTAACCCAAGTGCGTTCTCAGAGAATCTAGTTAGTTACCCTTAAGTACGAGTGGTTATCCTGTCTACGTGCTACATGCCCAGCCCATGTTCATTTCCTCTTCTTCAACTATGATATAATTAACCGTGGTTTGTTCCCTGATCCACTCTGCTCTCTTCTTGTCTCTTAAGGTTACACCTACCATTTTTATTTCCATTGCTCGCTGCAACGTCCTCAATTCAATCTGAACCCTCTTTGTAAGTCTCCAAGTCTCTGCTCCATTGCTGAGTACCGGCAAGGTGCAGCTTTCATATACCTTCGTCTTGAGGGATACTGGCAATCTACCTGTCATACTTTGAGAGTGTTTGCCGAATGTGCTCCCCCATGTTTATTATTCTAGTTACTTCAATCTCATGGTTCGGCTCCACGGTTATTACTTGTTTTAAGTAGTCTTTTACAACGTTTAGTGCACTGTTACCTATCTCGTAGTACTGTTCTCTTGCAAGGTCGTCGTACATTACCTTCATTTTCTGCATATTATTTTAAGAACTATCTTTCTGCTTTCTTTGTCCAACTTAGTGATCATGAGTTGCAATTCGTCCCCTAAGTTACTCAGCTATGCAATGCCATCCGCGAAACGATTACTAAGGTACTCTCCAATAACTCTTATCCCTAACTGTTCCCATTCTAGTCTTCTGAAAACCTCCTGTAAGCACGTGGTAAATAGCATTGAGGAGATTGTATACCCATGCCTCACACCCTTCTTGATTTGCATTCTGTAGCTCTCTTTATGAAGCACAATGGTACCAGTTGATACCCCGTAGATTTCTTCCAGGATTTTATATATGCTTAGTTGACGCCCTGATTCCACAGTGTCTGCATGACTGCTGATATTTCTACTGAATCAAACGCCTCCTCGTAATCTATGAAGGCTATGTATAGTGGTTGGTTATACTCTGAGCATTTCGCTATTACCTGATTGATAGCATGAATGTGGTCACTTGTTGAGTAGCCTGTTCGAAATCCTGCTTGTTCCTTTGGTTGATTGAATTCTAATGTTTTCTTTACTCTGTTAGCAATTACCTAGGTAAATGGCTCCTATACGACAAAGAGCAAGCTGATCGTCTTAGAAGTCAAGTCCTTGTCATCGCCTTTTTTACGTGTCGAGTTGATGTTAGCATTCTTCCAAGATTATGGTACTCTTCCCGTCAGGGGACTCCTCGAAAACAGGGTGGCTAAATTTTCTAACACTATCTGTCCTTCATCTTTCAGCAGATTTGATGTTACCTGATCCTGACCAGCAGCTTTGCCACTTTGCATGCTCTCAAAGGTTTTTTTTACTTCTATCATTACTGTTGGGGTGCCATCTGGGTTACTGCTAGTTCTCATAGTATTAAGGTCGTCGTTTTCCCGGTTACTGTACAGATTTCTGTAGAACTGCTCCGTGATTTTAACTATGCTTTCCATATTGGTCGTTATTTTGCCTTCCTTGTCCCTTAGTGCGTACATCTGACTTTTGCATATCCCAAGTTTCCTCTTGACTGCTTTGATGGTTCCCCCATTCTTCGGAGCACGTTCAATTTTATTCATGCTATACCTGCTTACATAGGACAATTTGCGCTTATTAATCAATTTTGGAAAGCTCTTTCAACCCTATTTTGTCTGTTTCACTTGATGCTTTCATGCTTCGACGCTTCTTAATGAGGTTCTTAGTTTGTTGGACAGCTTGGAATGGTCCTTTCTAACTACCACAACTCCCAATATCACTGCACGCTCCGTAATGATACTCGTGAGATTATCGTTAATTGCTTCAACTCTAAGGTCGGCTTCCTCAATAAGAGCCGAGCTCATGTTCTGAAGTGAGACTCGGCATGCCCGTACTTTCCCTCTCAATGCTGGCTCACTGATTGGCTTTTTTTGTATCAGTTTCTGTCGTTCCTTAAGTCTAGGCGAATTCGAGACCATACCATTCTATGGTCATTGTATCGTACCATGCCAGGAACTTACACATTCTGCACAATGTCTGGGTGTGCACTCACTATAAACTCTATTTCGTTCTTATTTTCGCTATTAAGGCTCCTTCAGGTCCACTTATAATTCCCTAGTTTTCAGTAGAAGGTATTCAAGATTCGTAAATTATTGCGTTCTGCGAATGCTATGAATAGCCCCCCTCGGGCATTTGGAATACCGATGACGTAATCTCCTACTGCCTGGTCTCCAGCCGGCTTCTTCCTTACCTTCGCATTCAAGACACCCAACAATCGGGCATACTGTGTTTTTACCTTACTCATCGCCGATTTCACGTCTTCACAGAAGCTTTCATCCGACGCGTCATCATGGTTAGATGTAGGCGCTTAAGCCTGTACCACCTTCATCTTGTGTCTCTCATTGAGTTTAATTACGATACCTACCACCCTTTAATTGATGCTATAGTATTCCTCTATGTTGCCAGCTATGTTTTGTGGATAAGCAATCCCACTCCCAGTTCTCTTCTGTCAGCCAAGCCACGATAGCACAGGCCACTACCTCCCACATGCATACGTCAATTAACTCACGGCCCTCAGGTCCCAGCGGCTGCGAAGCAACTGACCATGGCGGCGGTCAGATCTGCAACGCATCAGAGGGTACTAAGAATCTGTGGGTCTGTACAGGCCGCCATTGGAACCTGAATTTGGCAACGTTTATTGCCAGAACCTTATCAAGTGAGGTAAGTCTAGCTGTACTATTCGAGGAGCTAGAGGGTGTTAAATGGAATGTATTAGGGCTCAGTGAGTTTAGGAGGACAGATGAGGCCTATACAGTTTAATACATAAGCTTGTATGATATATATGCAATGGTATCATATTGACAGATTGGTGGTAGATCCCTTTGGCATTGGCAAAAAGATGAAAATGGGTAAGCAAAGGTTCAGTTGATCAATTGGACAATGAATTTCATTTTATGCGGCTAGCATTTTCACTCCTTGAAATATTACATAGACAAGCCAGAGGTGACAGTCATGTCATGTGCACATACAGGTTGCTTATCATCATCATCATCATCATCATCATCATCATCATCATCACCATCATCACCATCATCACCATCATCGTCATCATCGTCATCATCATCATCATCAGCAGCAGCAGCAGCCTCACTACGTCCGCTGCAGGACAAAGGCCTCTCCCATGTTCTGTCAGTTAACTCGGTCCTGTGCTTGCTGCTGCCAATTTATACCCGCAAACTTCTTAATCTCATCGGCCCACCCAACTTTCTGTCTCCCCCTAACCCGCTTGCCTTCTCTGGGAATCCAGTCAGTTACCCTTAATGACCAGCGGTTATCCTGTCTACGCGCTACATGCCCAGCCCATGTCCAATCGCTCTTCTTGATTTCAATTATGATATCCTTAACCCCCGTTTGTTCCCTAATCCACTCTGATCTGTTGCGCTGCGTTTTCAAGCACGTGTCGCAACTCTTGCTAGCCGACGACAATTAGCGAGCCTGAAATTTCTTTTCCTTCTTTCAAACAACCTGGTAAATTTAAATAAGGATGATTACCTAAAGCTCCGCACCGTCACTCCAGCAGAACTAACAATGACAAATGCATACGCCCATTCCTGTCACGTTGTAACACGTTCAAGTATTCTTTTTTTCCTGCAGCTATAGATATGTGGAATGACTTGTCGAACGACGTTGTCAGTCCACAGTCACCTGAATCATTTTCATCGCTGTTGAAAATTCATTTAGAGGCATTGCAATAAATCCTGTGCTATCTTCGCCGAAATAAAGGTTGAAACAGTGTATCGCGTATGTGCTTGCACATTGCTACATGTGCTTAACCACCTGCAACTGTGTATGAATGTTACAGTTGATGTTATCATGCTAAGTAGATCTTTTAGTGAAAAACATGTGCATTGTTCATTCATTGCTTTATACTGTTATATCGTTATTTTTCTTTTCTTTTCATCTTCGCGATATGAAGTGTTATTTCCTCTGTACGCCCTCTCCTGTATAGGCCTGAAAAGGCCCACAGTATTGAATAAATAAATAAATAAATAAATCTCTTCGTGTCTTTTAAGGTTACACCTACCATTTTTCTTTCTATTGCTCGATGCGTCGTCCTCAATTTAAGCTGAACTTTCTTTGTAAGTCTCCAGGTTTCTGCTCCGTAGTTAAGTACCTGGCAAGATACGGCTGTTATATACCTTCCTCTCGAGAGATAGTGACAATCTACCTGTCATAATCTGAGAGTGCTTGTAAAATGTGCTCCACCCCATTCTTATTCTTCTAGTTACTTCAATCTCGTGGTTCGGCTTCGCGGTTATTACCTGCCCTAAGTAGACATACTCTTTTACAACTTGAAGTGCACTATTACCTACTTCGAAGCGCTGCACTCTTTCGAGATTGTTGTACATTACTTTCATTTTCTGCAGATTATTTTAAGACCCACCTTTCTGCTCTCCTTGTCTAACTCCGTAATCATGAGTTGCAATTAGTAAGGTTGCTTGTACGAATGCGTAATATACTTCGAACCGCTTTGTTAAGAATAAACGCTTGTTGTATGCGTCGTTTCTCTTCCTATCAGTCTGCTCATTCTTCAGTGTTCTGTAACGTTGTAACATAATAAAAGTTGCACCACTCTCGTGCGCATTTCTTACAACAAGGAATATTATTGACATTGAGAAATTACATTTGTTGGGGAGCGGTTGTTGACGCGTACTGTTAGCCTGACATCTGCACACATTCACACACACATATGTATGCGCAGACACACCGACAGGCGCACAGGCATAGGCGTACATGTGTGTTCGCGTAACCTTGAGGTAGGCTTATTGAGGACGTACACATGTTGTAATGCGGGGAAGAGTAGAGTAGTGGAGGCGTTTGTGATTTTTAACCATGCTGGATGCAACAATAACATACAGCAGCAATATGGTAAATGAATATATTACTATGCCCGAAAATGTGCAAACATGTGTACTACTGGTTTTTGTACAACTATTCCTCGTTATATGTGCAACTTTGCACACAGACGGCGCAAGAAAGACTAGTGGAAGTCAAGCGTGGAGGACGTGACCAGTTAAACCCGCCACGTAAGAAGCCGGGCATGGGTGGTGCTGAAACATCCACAAGCCCAGACTCGGAACAACCACCCCCTGAGGTAAGTTGAATATATGTGCCTTTTGAAAACCAACCAATTAGTGTCGAACGCGCTTGCCATCCTAGCAGTATATACTGTACGAAAGCCAGCAGGCTATGTTTATCAATGCAACCTAAACAACCCCCGAAATATTCTCGGTTGCACTAATTAGTTTTAAGCACTCGAGCAGAGCTAGAGCACTGGCGAGTAATATGATGAGCCTGCTTGCCTCTCACGAATAAAAGAACTTACTAGCTTCTACAGATTTTTTAAAGGGAAAATCAATTCCTTGTCTTGTCTCATAGAAACTTTCAAATTGCCATCAGTCGTCAATATATTTACAGACACGTAGACTTAGCTTTTTTCTCCTATGAATTGGTGAGAAGACCTGAGTGAGAGCCGGTCCCTTTACGTATGGGGCGGTCATCGAATCTAACAGCATGCAATACGTAGCACCTTACAAGGCAAGTTGGTACAACTGATATGGCGGTCTCTACGTTGCACTAGCCATTTTTTTCATGAATGTTAGACACTGTGAAATCATTAACACTCAGGCACGTGTACTCGCGAACACACAAAGTTGTTCTGTTTAGCGTCGTTGTTGCGTGAAAGGTGTTTAATTTTTTAGGTACGCTCAGTTCAGCATTAGCATACAGCAGCAAAATAATGTAGTATGTTACAGTGCTTGGAAAAAGTGCTGCGAGGCAAGGTAAATAGGTAAAACCTCTTCTGTAATAACTAACATCTTCTGTACTAAACACAGAAGCCGGAAGGATCGCCAGTAGTCAAGAGCGGGAGACGTGATCAGAGCAATCTGCCACGCAAGAAGCCAGTCGTGGAACGTGTCGAGGTATCCAAAATCCCAGATCTGGAACAACCACCGCCAGAGGCAAGTTGAATACTTGCACGTTTTGAAAAGCAGCGAAATAGAGTAGAAGGCGTTTGCAGTCGCATAAGTGCACTAATTGGGAGCCGCCAATAAAGTAACCCTGAAACGGTTTTCGACAATTTGCACAAACACATAGGGCTGGTAGAAGTCATTTAAAAACTGATTAAAGCTCTCTGCGTAAACTGTGTAATTTGTTGCAACGCTTTAAAGCTGCAAATCGCTGCAGATCACTTACGGCCACTGCGACTCGAGCACGCGCGTTTTCAACCATCCATTAACAGAGTGACATGCTCTGGTCACTTGACGTCAGTGTGGCTGCGGGTCTGATTGGCTGTCATGGGCTGTGGAATGCGCCGAAGTAAGATCGACAGGTAGGATGGCGGCACCTGTCGGAGCAGGTATGAACCACTCGAAATCTTCATCCCTGTTGGCAGACGGCGTGCGTGCTACCGGGCACACCATGTAATGGCCTCCGAGCTTTAAAAAGCCGAAATATTCACAAAAATGCACACACGCTAAATAATGGTGTACTCACCGAGGAGAATTAAGTCATCGCGAGCGAGTTTAGTAGAACAAACTATCATTTTAATCATCACCTTTTTTCCAAAGCGTAAGACTTTCTCTGCAATCTTCGGGAAGTGATAGAACGAAACATTGCTATCTTTCCTCCGAAACACCACGCATCGTGGAACAGTGCAATGATAATTGAAAGTCGCTGTCCTCTTTCGGGCTCACGCGTGTGGCATAGCAAAAATGAAACTATGCGGCCGCTTCTCAAGGCGCGCAACGTGGTAACGTATCTCCTGTCAACATTGATCCTGTTGTGCCGTTTCTAGGCGCGGCCGCTAGGTGGAGAGCGCTCAGTTAGAGTCGCGAATAAATTATGTTAGTGGCCAAACGCAGTGCCAAACTTGAGACATCAGGTTCTTGAACGAACATTCTCCGTTATATATGCTGTACTCAACACAGATGCCCCAAGAACGATCAGCAGAAGTCAAGCGCGCAAAACTTGACCAGTGCAACCTTTAACGCAGAAAGCCGATCGTGGGTCACAAAGCTGAGGTGACGTAGTTTCTTTCCCCGAGCCATTTCTTTTTGCTTAGCTTCCAGAGTTCTCGTCGGGATGAGAGAAAAGATAATGCAATAGCAGCGTGCGACAAATCTTTGTAACTCCACTGGTACTAAAAATATTCTAATAGTTATTGTTGCAGTGAATTCATGAGGCAATAAGCTTCTCTTGTGGTTAACTTTCATGGCTGCTTGAAAAAGTGTTGCAGGGTATTTTTTTAAAACTTGTGAATTGTCCTAGCAGCGCACAAGCCCTGACCAGTAACACGATGAGCATTCCTCAATAATGCACTGAGCCTACCACAAAGCTTCTGCTTTTATGGATATGGCTTCACACTCACACTTCACTGTCTCCTTTCATGACGACGTACGCATGCACTTGTTATTGCTTACCGCCATAGGGGAAGGCGAGGAGTTCGAAGTAACGCCTTCCCATTAGTATGTGTTCGCTACTCAACGCAGATGCCGCAAGAAGGATCGCCAGGAGTCAAGTGTGGTAAATCTGACCAGCTCAGCCTGCCACGCAAGCAGCCAGGCACGGGTGGTGCCAAAACACCCAAAAGCCCTGTTCCAGAACAATCTCCCCTTGAGGCAAGTTGAGCAGGTGTATATGAAAAGCATCGGAATTCACGAGAATGCGATTTGTTAGTGAGTACATAAAGAGCCGTTATTGTTGATCAAGGTGACTGAAATGATGCCATATTTAAACTGGATTGCAGCAGCTTCATATTATCAGCATGCTGTTAATTTGAGGTGGTGAAAAATAGGATATTAGGAAGCTATTTCTGCTTTTTGGTTGTAACTGATCAGTAATTACCGCAATGCTGCGAAAACATTGTTACTCAATATACGCAGGAACTTGTTGGACCACCATAGTTGTGAACTGGGCTTCAGCCTAGGATGACGCATGTGAGATGCTCACCGCAGAATGTCAGAATAAGTTATTTGTCCTCGTTGATGCGTATGGTTAGAAGCAATTCTAGGTGAAACTTACCACCGACTATGCCTACTATATCCCCTCTATGCGCTCCTAAGGGCTTATATTTCAAAACATAACAATAACTTGGTGGTGTAAAATGTTGTGCTCAGATTTTCACGGTTTAAGACATGCTTTCCTGACTGTTTGTTTTGCCGCACGCACTTAAACACACCTACAGTTCGAACATCTCTGCTCCAGTGCTGTATACAAGGGAATATACGGACAAGTGGAGCGCGAACAAGAAATTAAGTGCAGCGGCTTCCGCAAACAACGTTCGCAGACCTCAATCTCACTTTGGTAATTATGCAGCTGCGTAAGATATCTTGGGCCACATACGAACCGTACAAGGAAAATGCATTAATACAATAAACGCACGTGCAAAAACAAGTAGGAGAGATTGCACTTTAAATATTCTAACCGGGCTCGCATTTCGGTTGTCTATTGCTATACTCGTTTCAGCATTGTAGTTGTACCGTTGTCGAGATATGTAGCTACAAAAATAGCGTTCCCAAATGTTTTAAGTGAGCTTTATGTCCTTATAAACAAGAAGTAATGTGCACCGATCAACGACAACAAAGCAACTTGTAAGCCTTGACAAGACTTATTTTCGTGACTCGAGCTGTGAAGGAACTAAGTAATTTATTCTTTCATGGTCCTAACGAAGGCCTCCTCTAAGGCCTTCTGTGCCTAGAACGACGTTGTGTTGTGTTATTGATAGAGAGCATCTTGGCGCATGCTGCGACGGTGCGCCAATAGAGAGCGCGTGCAACCGTAGTGCCACGTGCTTGAAGGCCGCTGCGAGAGCTGTCTGCAAGCACCACGCGTGAAGTGCTTTGCTTACAAGGGACGCCATTATACCAAAAGAAAGCAAGAAGACCGGCGAGGAAGGCGCAACGTATTCGCTACTCATGTTACAGGTTCGTTTATATCAGGGGTGTTGTTCTGAAATTAAACACAATTCCCGCATTACAAATGGAGCACGTAACATGCAAAGGAATGATGCGCCGGAGCCGGCGTGTTGTACAACTTCAAGTGATATCTTGGAAATCGTACCTTATGTCCTGTTTTGTCTATCAAACCGCAGGTGAAGATCGATGGGAAGCAGCCAAGAGTGAACGCAAACGACGAGCAAAGGTCACCCAAGCCAGAAGAACAGGTGCAGGCAGGAATGCCGCACGAGCCAGATGAACAGCCCACTTCTCCAATGGAATCGTCTGGCCACAACAATGACCAGCACCTCACTACCGTGAGCAGGGCCCTGATCAAAATGCGTCGCCGGCGAAAAGTGACGCGTGGACATGGCAGCACACCGCTTAAATTATTCAGCCCGCGTAAGTTCTTCGCCAAAAGGGAAATCATAATGAAAGTTTTATAATGAACTTTAGGATTCAACCGAATGGTGGAGTTCTCGCTACGGCGTTCCGCTGATATAGGAACCAGTGCTCAAGCTTTTCTTCCTGGGCAACTACGATCGCATTTCAATGGCGTCTGTATACCAGACTTCATAAAAATATCTCATGCGCTGCAGCCATCTCGATAAATCCGTGTTCGTATCAAAGGGCACCAGAGTGCCCAAACGATTCCCCAGCTAACAATTATACAGGGTCACTAACGATCAGTATGGCTTTGGCAAATAAGCAGTGGAATTTTCATTTCAATATAAAGTATTTCGCAGTTTTTTCAATCATACATGCTCAAAGTAACAAAAACGTAAGAAACATAACATACTTCAACAATTTGTCTGTGCAGTCACCTATCACGTACATTTGATGGTATCTTATTTTACTAGCCTTCTCGAGAAAAAAATTGCTTGAGAGGTATACATTAGAGCCGATATTCTGCAGGCTAGCCCGTATGAAAAGCTACCCCGGACAAATCTAGCAGAGAAAAGTAGTGAATAAACTCCGACAGCTTCAAACACATTAGTGCCTATATTTTTGACCTATGTTAAAAATAATTGTTGCGAATGTTCTTGTTGTTCTGTGCGAGAAATAAAGGTATTCATAATATCGCCTGAAGTATGCTTACTGGTGAAAGCTTACTTCTGGTGTTCTATCCCTAAGTGGGATGAAGGGTCTCCGCCTTGAAAATGTAAAACTAAAGACATTTTATCATTCGTCTTTGTTAAAAGCACTTCCGCACTATTAAGATTAGAGAACGTTAGTTATTGGGGCTCGTGAAGTGCTAGACAAGAAAGCAGAGAAGGTTCGCATGCGTTTGCATTGCTTGCTCATACTTCGAAACTCGTACACTGCGTTCAAGCTTCCTGAAGTAATTAATGTGCATAGGTTAGCCCAGAAAACAAAGTCTCAGTGAACGTAGTGGCTGAATCTATGAAGGCGCTGTGGAGAAGGCATCGATCCTTCTTTTTCATCAGACCATGGCAATCTTGAAAACAAGCTTCTGTGACGTGGTAGTTCCAAATTATCTTCTGTTGTGATTAGGCAGAACCATGTAGCATAATTTTCAGTATTCCTTGTTTGTTTGCGTGAAGATCTGCTGTATGGTGTCATCAGCCACTTTTACAGCGAATTACTGCTGCCATTTCTTTGAGGTGTCCTGGTGGCTTTATGTGGCCTTTTAGGGGCTTGCTCCTAAGGCTCGCGCTCTGTCCGTCAGCCGATGGCTCATATACCACTGTTGCCACTGCACACTTCTTGAGTCGCCGCTCAATAGCGGTGCTCTGGTGGGCTCTAGTGATTCTAACAATGCTTATTAGATGGAGCGCCGCCACCCAAGGCGTCCGTTTTTCGATGGCTCGCACTACGCTTGACCACACGCTCGCCGCCTCGCGACTACGTCCACTTCGTTCGCGTCGCTTCGTAGGCTCGGCAGCACGTGACAAATTCCAACGATGAGTGTTACGCACGGGTATCAATATTATTACTCAAGTCAAGTTTATTAAATAGTTCAGTTGAGTTACATGGTTAGCGTTATTACAGCAGGAGGTCCCAAAGTTTCAGAGAAACTTACAGGGGGACCTCCTATGGCTACATGGATGGGGTAATTACAAAAAATACAGCAATAGTATACGGACTTGTGAGTATAAATGAATAATCTTGATTAACAATAAAAATACGATCAATACACAACATAATGGTAATACTCACTATTGAAAAATAACAAGGAAATAGTCAAAAGCAAGTGAAGACAAAAACAATATTAATGAATTCTACGTGACAAATGCAACACGTTTTATTATCAGTGTTATCAATCATACAAAGGCAAATTGAAGTAGTAAATTAGCACAGAACTGTGGAGAGCTATTAACAGTTAATTAAACAAATCGGATGAGTTGATTATATCCTGAACGTAATATTTCTTACTGCGCGAAGTGAAAATATGGATGTTATGCGATGATTTCAATTCGAAAGGCAATGAATTCCAAATGGCTATGCTAGTAAATAAGGTTGAGAACTTGCCGTAGTTTGTCCTTACGGCCGGCAAAAGAAGATTATTGCACTGAGAAAACCGGGTGATGTTACCATTAGTTAAGTGACGATGATCAATGCATGCAATAAAAATGTCATGCGTGATGAGTCTAAAGGCGACAATGGACATTCTATGACAAAATAATTGTTTCAATGGGAGTATGTTAAGCTGAGGAAACAACGAGCTGCAGGAGAAGTAAAATGGGCTGAAAGTCATTAATATAACTGCTTGATTCTGAAGTCGCTGCAAACGTTCGATGTGCGTGAAATATGTGTTGGCCCAAGATGATACGCAATACAAAATATGGCTATGAATATAAGCAAAATACAAAGTACGTATGATGTGAGGCGGTAAATAAGTTCGTGTCTTGATGATAACGTGAATACCAAATGCAATCCTTTTAACGAGTGATGCTGCATGTTTATGAAATTTTAGTTCGCTATCTAAGATGACACCAAGAAACCGCGCTTCACTGGAAATGTTTATGACGGTATTACCAATGTGAAGGGAAGGTTGTATGTCAAGTGAAATGCGCGGGGAATGGAACAACATAAACACGGTTTTAGTAGCATTGATCTGAAGATAATTGGCCTGGCACCATAAAGTTATGTTATGTAAATCTGTGTTGAGGTCAGACTGGAGTGAAGAAACTGATTTAGATGACTGAAAGATGGTTGTGTCGTCAGCGTAAAGTATGCACTTGGTCCTTGTAAAAATGGTAGGTAGATCATTAATAAACATCAAAAATAAAAGTGGGCCTAAAATTGATCCCTGTGGAACACCAACAGTAATTAACTTGGGCGTTGAAAGATGGTCATTAACATGAACCATTTGAGACCGGTTACTGAGGTAGCTCTTAATAAAACTTAGTGGCGGACCAGACATACCAAATGATTCGAGATTAGCAAGTAGAACGTGATGATTTATAGTGTCAAAAGCCTTCGTCAAATCGATAAACACAGATCCCACAAGTAATCTCTATCAATAGCTTGTTTAATTTCCTCCGTTAAGGTAATTAGTGCCAGCTCAGTTGAATATCCTTGGCGGAATCCGAATTGTTGTGGAGATAAACGATTAAATTTTTTCAGATAACGCATTAATCTAATGTGGAATAACTTTTCAATTACCTTACCGAAGAAAGGCAGGATACAGATTGGCCTATAATTCTGTACAAAAGTCTTATCACCCTTTTTAAAAACTGGAACTATTTTACCAGCCTTAAGGCAGCTCGGAAACACACCCGCTAAAACAGCTTGTTAATAATTACTGCCAAAGGTGGTGATATAAAGTTTGAAACTAGTTTTACTTTAAAAGGATCACTATTATCTAAACCAGCACTTGTGGTCTTTAGTGATGTGATGACCTGAAGGACTTCATCTGCAGACGTGGAATCAAGATAAAAATAATAAGTACACCGTGGTATATTGCGTAAATGACCTGGGGATCGCTGCGTATCCGCAGATGCGCAGAAAGGCTCAATGAACGTGGCGGCCTCTCTTACAGGGTCGGTATACATTTCGTCGCCTTGCTTTATTCTTATTTTGGGCTCTGAGCAGTTTTTGATGTTCAAAAATTCTTTAATGATTTCCCAGCAGCGTCTCGTGTTACCTGTGTTTTTTACAATAAGATTCCGGTAGTAATTGCGCTTAGCACGCCTAAGTAAGGAAGATAATGTTGCTGAGTATTTGTGAAAGCGGCATTCTAATGTGAGGTTATAAGGCTGCGACTTTAGTTTCTTATGAAGGTTATTCTTTTTATTAATGGCCTTCAACAACGAGTTGCTTATCCATGGATTTCTAGGGTAACGATACCACTTCGTGACAGTAGTGGAAGTGGTGCATGCATCTATACCTGAAGCTATTACTTCTGAGAAAGACTCAAAAGCCTTTTCTGCGCAGTCTAGATTAGTCACCGATGTCCAGACTACTGTGCTAATTCATTGCACAAACTTGTCCGCATCGAATCGGCGTTTCGTAAAGATGTTACTGGCCTTGGCATTTTCGGAGCCCAGAATGAAAAATACGGGATTATGGTCTGTAATGCTATGATCTATTACACCTGCAACGTGTTCAGTGGAAATGTTGGAGATGATATGATCTATTAGGGAATTCGAACCTAGTAAATCGTTTCTAACGTAAAGCCATAGCACTATAAACAGTTCTTATATTCTAAGCACGATGCACTATCAGGATCAATAATGTTTATATTAAAATCACGACATAAGACAACGTTTTTATTTTCCCTCACTAGGTTATTAAGAATGATGCTTAACTGATTACAAAAATCAGAATACGACGATGAAGGTGACCGATAAATGGAAGTTATAATAGTACTACGGCTATTCAATGGTATAACACTATGGTTGAATTCAAGCCAAACAGATTCACATAAATTATTGTTGAAGGTTATGTCACTACGGCGTGTGTAGGTTAAGGATGAGTTGACAAGTATGGCACTACCGCCACCACGACAGAGCTCACGATTACAGTATTCAGAATAATAACATGGCAATCCGTACAAGTTATCCTCATTACCAGACAACCAAGTTTCAGATAAACATATCACAGAGAATGAATGTTTAAGCAAGGAAATCAACGCAACAAGGTCATCCTGGTGCTTTCTAAGACTGCGAATGTTTAAGTGAAGTAGTGATAGGGATGGTGACTTCTCGAGTAGCAATTGTGATGTTTGCTGGCACGAGAACGCAGCCATGTTGATTTAAGGTCGGTTTAAAGTGGGGACTGATAGGATATCTAAGAGAATACTCGGAGATCTACGTATGCAATTCGAAACACGCGCCCCGCCGCGGTGGTCTAGTGGCTAAGGTACTCGGCTGCTGACCCGCAGGGCGCGGGTTCAAATCCCGGCTGCGGCGGCTGCATTTCCGATGGAGGCGGAAATGTTGTAGGCCCGTGTGCTCAGATTTGGGTGCACGTTAAAGAACCCCAGGTGGTCTAAATTTCCGGAGCCCTCCACTACGGCGTCTCTCATAATCATATAGTGGTTTTGGGACGTTAAACCCCACATATCAAATCAAATCAATTCGAAACACGCGACTGTCATCCGCCTTCCTGGCTTTGATTGTACAATTGTCAGTCCAGAGATGCTTCCACTGGTTGGCTTTTTTAAGCGCAAGTGCCTGTGCAAAAAGGCGCTTTCGCTCTGGTGTGAGATGGTCATTCACATACACAGGTTTAGGGCCTGTGCTCTGAGAAAACCCTATATCTGTGGTAGACAGGCGTGCCTTTCTTGCCTTCTTAGCGAATTCAGCCTTCTTGTTTCTCGAACAGAATCGCGCAATAATGTTGCTTCCATTCTTTGCGGGCACCCGATGCGCGGCGTCTATGTCTGTATCGGCAATTAGACAACCAATCTTCTCACCGATAACCTGGACGACTGCCAAGCAGTCTTCGCCCTTTGTCTCAGGGATTCCCTTCAGTTCAACATTATTAAGTCGCGAGTATTGTTCGAGATCACACATTTGTTTACCGAGCTTCTTATTCTCATTCCTCAGGACCTTGTTTTCTTTAGTTAGTGCCTCATTTTCATTCTTTACACGTTCACAGAAGTCATTGAACATCACAAGGCTTGTTTTCATCTCTGCGACCTCCTGCCGAAGAGCCTGTAATTCCTTTGCTAGTTCCGCGCAAGTCGGCATTCTCAAGATAAGTAATGAAGAAAAGTAAACTCAAAATACGGAACACAAGACACAAAATAAAAAAGAAAATAAACTATATAAACCATACTAAAGGCAGCAGTGGAAGCGAGAAAAAACGCAAAACAGAAAGGAGTGCACCGAGAAACAACGAACCTGGACGGAGCGAACACAAGGGTCAATGCTTGTACACAGCCGCAACCGCTGCTGCCAAAATAACAAGCAATGGCAAGCGATGGTCTATTTGTAGGGCTCCTTGTCCGGTAGATGGTGAACGTAGCGGCTGAAGTTCAGTGACGTAGTTGCACGTGCCGAGGATACAGCAGCAGCAGCTAAGCAGTGCTGTCCAGTGAGCCGTGCAGATAAGATTCACCACCTGGACGGAGCGAACACAAGGGTCAATGCTTGTACACAGTCGCAACCGCTGCTGCCAAAATGACAAGCAATGGCAAGCGATGGTCTATTTGTAGGGCTCCTTGTGCGGTAGATGGCGAACGTAGCGGCTGAAGTTCAGTGACGTAGTTGCACGTGCCGAGGATACAGCAGCAGCAGCTAAGCAGTGCTGTCCAGTGAGCCGTGCAGATAAGGTTCACCACCTGGACGGAGCGAACACAAGGGTCAATGCTTGTACACAGCCGCAACCACTGCTGCCAAAAATACCCTTTGAAGCACCCCCCCCCCCCCCTCCTTCCTGCTGTCGCGCTTGCACCCAAGGCGTCGGTTTTCGATAACCCGCGCGCTTCCTCCTCGCGACTACGTGTACTTCCTTAACGTCCTTTCGTAGGCTCAGCAGTACGGCACAAGCTCCTACGATCAGTGTTACGCACGAGTACCGATATCCTCTTTATCCCCCCACCTGCCTGCTCCCAAACACGGCTGATGGCTACACGTCTGCCATTTATCTGCGTTAGGCACTTGACCCACAGCAGCGGCCAGTATGGCATAAAGGGGCAGGTGCCTAACGTGCCGATCGACGTGGCCAAAACTGTGCAGCACCAGCCGCGGAACGTGCCCGACCACGCTGCCTTCGACGTACACATAATGCACCGTTTAGTTAGCAAGCCTTCCTACAGAAATGGCCTCGCCCCCCCCCCCCCAAAAAAAAAGGCAGCATATCCACGGGGTGAATGATGGAGAGTGGGGCTTAGCATCCGTCCATCCATTCGTTCTTGCTTCCGTCCGTCCATGCGTCCGTCTGTGTGACCGTCCGTGCGTCCATCCGCCCGTCCGTGCGTTAGCCTGTTCGTGCATCGCACGGCCATCCGTGCGTTCTTCCCTGCGTTCATCCATGCGTCCATCCGTCCGTGCAGCCATCCGTGCGTCCGTCCATGCATCGGTCTGTGTGTCCGTTCGTCCATCTGGTCAACACTCCAAGTACCACCATCTCACATCTTTTCATCTTATATTCCGCATATAAAAGCACCGCCATCCAGCGGACATTTCAAGGACTAAACGAGATGTGGCACACGTGCACTTTCTTACGGCTTGCTTGCGCTTCGTGTCTACTTCCCACTTTTAAGCCCCTCGAGTTCATAGTATATACTAGTTCACTGTATTCATGGCACTGCGGCCCAGCGCTCGCTAAACTCTCTAAAGTCGAGGAGGTTACACCCAGTGAGTATAACATAGCAACCCTTTCTTGTCAGATAGTACTTATAGTACATGCCAATGGCTGCTAATGGGGAATGAGAGACAGGAGAATTCGGCTTTTAGTTAACGCCCACGCTGCGAATTTTTTATTGTTCGACAACGCACTGGAGAAATCTCCCACCGGCACCACCTGGCAGGTCAAAGCGTTAGACATGTTACGCACTACTACGAGGAATGAACGGGTGCCGCTTTAAGAAGCTTCGCCCGTGCACCTTCGAGCAAGCTCCTCTAACGTCTTTCACTCTGAGGATATGGCAGTGATTTTTAAAAATTACCCCTCTAATCACTTTTGCGGTTACTCAAGGTTTGTATTCGTTTAACCCTTAAAATGAAAAGATATGCTTCTATGCTATTTCAAGTGACACAAATGTTGCGCGTTGTTGTGTCTCTTTTGTGCAGCTTTTACTACTCCTAAATTTTTCCATGGTACCTTGTTGTCTTACCGGTGACGAGCTTGTAAAATAACAATGTAACTTTGTTGTGGCCTTAAAGATAGCCTCCAACCTTTGAAATGGCCTTTTCAAAACAAGGTACTACAAGTTGAAACCTAAGAATCTTTAGTCACTCGGAAATCTGCTGTGGGAAAAATTCTTTCTACATACATCTATTCAAACGTCGTAATTCTTTTCGGTCCTTCTCGTAACTTCCTTAAAACCAAAAATATACTTGTAACAATTTTTTTTTAATTTTCTCAAAGTTTGATTTCCATCTGGCTTTCGTCATGCAACGCCCTTACCTCTTGAATTAACCAGAAATTTTGAGTGAAAGCTTTCATACTAACTCCTTGATTATGAAACGTTGCACTGATTACAGTGATTGAGAACCGTGAATAAGGTTTATTGTTAAAGAATTTAGCATGATGGGAAGCAGCATGAACAGTTCCAACACGAAAGTTTATGCCATGGTCCACTAAGGCGTCCCCGATGAAGTTTAGCAACGC
Organism: Rhipicephalus microplus; assembly: GCF_043290135.1. Taxonomy (NCBI): domain Eukaryota; kingdom Metazoa; phylum Arthropoda; class Arachnida; order Ixodida; family Ixodidae; genus Rhipicephalus; species Rhipicephalus microplus. The sequence goes on along the minus strand of NW_027464591.1, from coordinate 10,133,744 downwards.
CTGTGATGAGCGCAAAATGCCCATTAACATATGAGAAAAAAGACTACAGGAAAGTTGGCTGTCGGGAATAAAACCGACGACTTCGCGGTGTGCAACCATAAGTGCCTACCACTCTGACAACTTCGCCACCGGAGCACACGCAGGACGCTTTACAAAGGTATCGTATGCTCTCTTGCGCGGAACGTTTTGTTAGTGGGACCAGGTGGAATGTGGCGGTGACACCGTCGATGAGCTGTGAAGTGAACTACAGCATCATGACACTAACGAGCGCCAAATGGAGTAATTTTACGATGACGCTGCTATAGAGTGAATATCGGCGAGAAGGAGAGAAAAACTTTTATTCATGCATGCCGAAAGGGTCATCCTTCCTAAAGAAGTTCTTAGTTCAGGGCCCCATTGGCTGGCGCCTCGCCATGCGTCCGCTGGATCAGCCGACGTTGCTCTTGCGGCTCTGAGCTGGTCAGCGCATGCATGCTCCGAAGAAATGTAAGGGTGTAAGAATAGGGCGGTAGCCCTGTGGTTGCGGACATATAAAGGTGCACTGATATACCGTGGGCTTTGCTCCACAAGCGGGGCAGGTGAGGGATATTGTGTGGGGTGGAAGAGTTCAAGGATGTGAAGGCCGAGAAATGAATTAGTCTGAAGCTGCTGCCAGACAGCTCCATCCTCTTGGGTTGAGTGATTTGTGTGGTGGTGGGAAGTCCCGATGCACTCCCGATGGCACCCAGCTTGTAAGCCCTCGAGCTACCACATCAGCATCTTCAGTGCAATGGAGAGAGACGTGTCCAAGTGTCCAGATGATACGCCCCCTGTGTGTCAAAGTGGGATGTACATATGCCAGGATACAGTGCGTTCGGTGTGAGTATTCCTTTCGCGAAATTCCGATATGCAGTTTGTGAATCAGTTAGTATTGTGATTGCTTCGTCCGGTGCTGGTATTCATGAAACATGTATGATAGTCAAGGTGATAGCAGCCTCCTCTGGCGGGCCACTGTTCACGGTTTTAAGCGTAGCGTATATCGTTACGGAATCGGTATTGTCAACTACGACCAAACACATGACCTGTTTTTGTGAATATCCGGGCAGATCAGTGTAAAGAACTGGTTTGTTAGATGTACCATCACCTACGACTCGCATTATGACTGAAATCTTGCTCGCTTCCGTCCTATATGTCGATCAGGGTGCATGATGCGGGGTATGGGGCTTACTTCAATTTTCCTCCCAATGTCCAGTGAAAGATGTCTCAGTTCTTGTTGCGGTTTGTTTAGCGTGCTGTGTCCAAGCTGAAATAGAGCGAGACAATGTCATGTTGTCTGTGGAAAGCGTTAAATTTGGCGATAGCACTGACTGGTAAAATCGCTTCAAGTAGCGTAGCAAGAAGAAAACGATGTTGACGTGCAAGTTGCTGGACGCCAATAGGCAAAAAAAAAGTGCCCCACACTCGCCTGAATGTCAACATGTGGCGCTCACCGACGCTCCCACGTTCAAGTAAACATGCACACGCCATAAAGTGAAAAGGGGGGGGGGGGGAGATAGCCGCCGTGGTAGTTCAGTTGATAAAATATCGCACGCGTCATTCGAGCGTCGCAGATTTGGTTCCTGCCCCAAACAAGTTATCCTTTCATCCCCTAATATTTCTTTACATTTATGTTACAATTGCTTTTAATGGAGTGAGCATTGCGCGACGACGACGAAGTAGTCGAGAAGGCAAGCCACAGCGTCAGTGATATACACGCGCGACCCGAGCTTGCGCTGGAATGAATTCGCGGCCTTCGTACGTTTCTCGGCCTTCGATTACGTTTGTACGAGAGTAGACAATGTGAAACTAACAATATTCTCTATACTTTCCATTGAATCCTTGTCTGTCAGTTCTCATTAATAATCTTTCCAACGAAGAAAGCGAGTCTTTAACCGTATCTGCCTTTTTCTTTGTGCATATGTAAATGGATATGGAGGCCAACGGCATGCAGAATCTCTCTGTGCGTTCGCGGCTCAAGCTATCAAACTCTGTCTCCCATGCTGCTGAAAGGTGGTATATAGTGAAGGCATAAGCTCAGTCGTATGTCACCCTATAACTCGGGAGCGCACAGCATGGTGTTTCTCACTTCACGATGTTTTGGAGATGTATAAATAAAAATCATTTATTATGCACTCATAATTAAGGCATCCCCGTGAGAGATTCACGTCATACTGTGTTTAACTGTGCGCCAACAACTTCACTTACCACAGTGGCTAAATCATGACCATTAGAGTTAGTAACCACAATGGAGATTTGTCTTTGGGCATCGACGTGAGTACATCCACGTGAAATGGTAAAGCAACATCGAAACACTCATTGAGATTTTACAAGCTCAGATCTATCGATCCATAATAGACAAACAACTTGTGTAAGGACATATTTTTTTATATTGATTATCATAACTCGGGAACTGTTGGCTATCGCATGTTTCAGCTCGCAGCTCCATCTGCTGATAGACGAAGCGGACAAGGCGACGATGAGTTAAGGCAGCATTTATGTATGGTGTTAACTGGGGCGTAACATATTCGGCACTGGGACCCGACAGCTTAAGGAGTACGCATTTAGGTGCTACGATGAGCCGGGATTTCTTCCGTTGCTCTCTCCTCGCACCACTTGATTCTTTTATAGGCCCTGGGTATTTCTTGCATGAGACAGTAGTTCGAAGGCTTCAGTCACGAACCGCCGCTGGTCGCTCGCTGAAATCGGACCCGTGGGTGAGGACGCCGTGCCGCGCGTTGCGTAAGACGCACCGCTAGATATGTCGTCGATTGCATCAGCCTGGCTGGCTCACTGGTTTCGACGCTGGTCGCATCAGCCAGTCTGTCGGTCTTGACACGACGATACTAGCTTGAATACTTTGCAAAAGCAATGAAGTGTGGTTTGGACTCGCAGTCATACCAGAACCAGCCATGATTTTTATTCTTTTCTGCTGTATTATCCTTAGTACTGATGACAACGCGAAGAACCTCAATCACTGAACAAAAGTGTTGTAGCTCGGGTGAGTTGGTCATTCGTGAACTTATCTTGTATTAGCGCTGTACTTCTTGTCGCGGGGTCGTGACGTCGACAAAAGAAGCAGACTGCAGGTCGGAGATCAATGTATTTATTTGGCCGTACTTGTGGCTGGTCAACGAAAAGTCATATTACAGTAACACTTTGTCACTGATTGCGGGAACAGGGCGTCGGCCTTCAAAGAACTGACAAGTGGTGAAACGCGTCGGCATTTATACATGTGCTACTCATGAATACACGTGCTACTCATGAAGTTACTTAGACGAACATTGCTTACACTGTAACATGGCGATAGCAAAACTTGAGGAAGGAAAGTTACATTTGGCAATATAATATGAAAACTCGACACATACGTAAGAAACTGGCAGGCGCTATGTAACGGTTGTGAGCACCCATCTTTTTTTTGTGTTTGTCATTTTCTGTTAAGTGTTTTGATTTTGCGCCATCCTGTCTGTTTACGTCTTTGTCGAGTTTTCTCTTTACATGTACCGTGCTAATACAAGCTAAGTTCACTGAACAGCTCCCTTCCTTTTTTTTTACAGATACAGTCCTTCCAAGCCACTCCCTTTTTCTAATGAATGATAGATTCTTATGACCACTGGGAAGGTAGAAATTTTTTGTAACTAAATGTTCTCTTCTTAATGAAAGGTTGATTGTTATGACCGCGGGTGTGGTAGGATTATTTTGTCACCAAAGGTTCAATAGACTAAATTTTTATACATAATTCTTGATCCATAAATACCGGCAATTCGACACTACATTTCTGAAGGCAGACACAAAGTAATCGGCATTAGAACTTTCAAGATTTGTGAAAAGCTCGTGATATACCTCAGTGGCGATGCATACGAATTGTCGAATGTGCGTAGCTTGAACGATGCGTTCACGTGCTTTATATATTTGCTTATAAATATGCAGTCTAAATCAAAGGAGACCTTGCTTAAATGTGTCTATGACATAGCAGAAGCCGCGGCGACATTTTAAGCGTACTTGCAGTAGCTTTCTTTGTTTTGCTACAGAGCATAATGTATGACTGGTTTTTGAAATTTACAATATTTTAAACTTTATTGCGACAGTATAGATATGGGGGTAATCTAACAAACAGAACCCCCAAAAAAGAAAATGAAGGAAAGCTGACCCAATGTTTATTAAACATATTGTCATGGGGTCGTGACGGGGATGGAGAGAGCTAACTGTATGTTCACGATTGAACTTTATTATGCCGAACTTGTGGCCGGTAAACGGAAGGTTTGATCACAGAGATACACACAGGCACTGATAGCGGCGAACAGAACGTCGGCTGTCGATCAACTGACATGCGGCGAAGTGTGTCGGCATTTATACATGTGCTGTCGAATATTCCAGCCATTTCACTGGTCGTCGCGCAAACTTTGGAATAATTTTGAGTGTGCATGTCTTGCTCGCAATCTTAACAGAATGATCTACAATGATCGCGATCCTTTTCGAGCAATGAGGCGCAGTTTGCGCTGAGCATTCTTGACCCAGGCTTTCTGGGCAAAAACTGAATCAAACAAAAGGGAAAATAAGAAGCTTTTGGGCAATAAAGATAAAAGCAACCATCTGCATTACATTAGGCTTTGTTTGATTGTATTCCTTTCATGCCAAAAAAAAAGTAACAAATTCTACAGTAATACTTACTTGGGTAGTAATTTTTTTTTTGCTCTGATCAGTTGCCTATTAGCCTCAGACGCTTTAGATTATGAAAAGTTAACCACGAAATTGGTACTAGTTGTTACATGCTTCACTAAGTGCCTCAGAACTAAAACACCAGGTTCAGGAAATTTTGCGTTGGGCTGCATAGCTACGCAGAGGTAACTTAGGCTTAAAAATGCTACGGGACATTTCACTCTGTGAAGATGAATGCCCAATGAAAGTGCAGAGCATCACAAAATGTTAGAAAAGACGACGTGTACTTATTTTTACCATTTCGCTATTGTTGTGTGGATAGCTTTGCGACTACCCCGATACACACAAATTGGTTCGGTTTTAACTTAGGACGTATTCTTGGCATTATAATGTACATTTGCGTATGCAGTGACGTAACCCATGTCCGGGAGGGTGGGCATGTTCTCATGAATATATATACCTAATGTGTATAACTTGTGTTACTAACAGCGGCGTGCATGACACCTCTTTTGCCCCCTCAGCGGGTTTGCCCAATATCGCAATACTTCATAAAAAGGCCCACCCTCGCCTTTCTTTATTGTGTACACACAAATAAGAATTACTTGTAACCATAGCCGTATAAGTAATCCTTTCTATAACAAAGGCGCCTTTCTTCTAGAGCTCGCCCCGCCGCGGTGGTCAAGTGGCTAAGGTACTCGGCTGCTGACCCGCAGGTCGCGGGTTCGATTCCCGGCTGCGGCGGCTGCATTTCCGATGGAGGCGGAAATGTTGTAGGCCCGTGTACTCAGATTTGGGTGCACGTTAAAGAACCCCAGGTGGTCAAAATTTCCGGAGCCCTCCACTACGGCGTCTCTCATAATCAAATGGTGGTTTTGGGACGTTAAACCCCACAAATCAATCATTTCTTCTAGAGCTCGAAACTACTGGCAAGTCATTGAAAACATATAACTTATTTTAGGGATATGACTTTCGATTATATGAATCTGGATGCGTTCTCCAAGACATCCCTTGCCCCTGACACAGATTCGGTTGATAATGGCACGACTTTATTACGCACATTTTTTTCCTAACCAAACAAGTGAATTCTCTGGCCACATCGTATGGCCCAACGGCATGGTGCGAGATAAAGATAGGAATAATTAGACAGCTACAGGCGTTGCCGGCCCTTCATGGGAAGTCGTACCAACTGTCCGACTAGCGCTTACCTGTTTATTTGTCTTTTTCTGCATTATTTTAAACAGTGCTGATACAGTGTTAGCTCTAACTTGTACAGTGCCGGTGGCTACAAAGACTCGACTAAGCTCAAATGTTGTTAAGGATTCGTGTGGACGCGTGCATCACGACACAGCTTTATTATTTATGGTTCACTGTGATACACAAGAAAGTGGAGCGAAGGACATGAAAGGAAGAGGCAAGGAAGACGGAGGGTTCACCGTGGAAGATAGAAATATATCAAGCTGAAGAAAAAAAAATGAGCGAAAAAATTGTATTTGTATATTTGTAAGTCAACAATTTGCAAATCATGACCAAGTTCGAAAAATTTATTTGTGTATTACGTTATATAGTTTTGTACAGTACATCGCTGAGTTCCTCGGCGGTTCTTTTGAAGGAGGTTGGCGATAGTGATGATGCTTTCTACTTTTTATTTCTCCCTCTCTTTTTTCTTCTTCAAAATTACTACTTTACACTTCTTCTATGCATTCTTTATTGTGGTAGCCTGCAATACTTCGGTGTAGCCGACAGTGCATTGTTCGTTGTTTTACTTTTATTATTTTCAGATTGAATTTTCCTCACACAAACCTATCAGTCAGTTATAGTTCACTTTGGCACTCAATTTTTTAAGTGTATATGTGCAAATTGTGGTCTGAACAAAGAACGACTAATGCAGTCTTATATCTTAGAGGAAATCATTGTCTCTCTTGTAACTCTGGCTGCTGGGATTAATAGCTTGTTTTATGAAGTAAATTCTCTCTTTACTGATTCGACTGGACAATTCAGAGCTTTCAATAAATTGATCAAAAGCGTGTGCTATTCATGCTGACGAAAGGCGCAGTTGTACTTTAACAAATCGATTGCTGTTGATGCAGTCAAATCGAAAACGAAAGGCCAGACCGACGCTGGTGGTGAGGATGTGGATGACGATGAGGAGGCTGCCGAGCACATATCTCTGCTCCTTGTCATCGGCGCTCTCGTGATTGCCCTTGCTATCCTCTGCCTCGGCGTTTGGTCCTTCAGCATCATGATCGCCAAGGCACTCCAAGCGCTCAACGGCACCGACCCACTCAAACTTCGTCACCTCATCAAAGACGTGACGAAATCTTGTACCTCCCAAGTAAGATTTGGATGTAACGGAGATGATTTGCTGCGTCATATAATTAGTGTCACTAGATGTTGTACCTTACGTTGTTCTTTGTTATATGCGTCAGCAGGGTGTCCCGGCAGAAAAGGGGGACATCCTTCGCAGCACCTTCCTTGCTACTAAGTCAGTATACGGGGCCGAGTAAATATATGAATCCGTCAACTTAGGAAGCAAAATTAGTGTTTGGGCTGTCATTATAGCAAGTTTTAGGGTCGAAACTCTTTATAGCGCCACCCGTTCGTCCCCCGTAGTATGTAACAAGTATAACATTTTGACCTCCAAGGTAGTGCCGGTGAGAGACTTCTTCTGTGCGTTGTTGCACAATAAAAAATAGTGCTCAATGTACATGTCAATGGCTGCTAATGGGGAATGAGAGACAGGAGCATTCGGCTTTTAGTTAACGCGCAGGCTGCGATCACCATTAGCAGCCATTGGCATGTACATTGACCACTATCTGACAAGAAAGTGTTGCTAGGTTATACTCGCTGGGTGTAACCTCCTTAGCTTTAGAAATATTTAGCGAGCGTTGGGCCGCAGTGCCATGAATACAATGAACTTGTATATACCATGAATGAACTCGAGGTGGTTTAATTGGGAAGTAGATACGAAGCGCAAGCCGTAAGAAAGTAAAAGCCGAATTCTCCGCCTCTCATTTCCCATTAGCAGCCATTGGCATGTACATTGAGCACTATCTGACTGAAAAAGTTTGCTACGTCATACTCGCCGGGCGTAACCTCCTTGGTTTTCGAAAGGTTTAGCGAGCGTGCGGCCGCAGTGCCATGAATGCAGTGAACTAGTATATACCATGAACTCGAGGTGGTTAAAGGTGGGAAGTGGACCCGAAGCGCAAGCCGTAAGAAAGTGTGCGTGTGCCACCTCTTGTTTAGTCCTTGGAATGTCCGCTGGATGGCGGTGCTTCTATATGGGGAATATATGATGAAAAGATGCGAGATGGTGGTAGTTGGAGTGTTGAATAGATGAACGAACGGACACATAGACAGATGCATGTATGGACGCATGAACGGACTCAGGGGCGGCTGCATGGACGAACGCAGGGACGGACGCGCGAACAGACGCACACACGGACGGGCTGATGGACGCATGGACGGTCACACTGACGGACGCATGGGCGGACGGAAGCAAGAACGAATGGACGGACGAATTCTTCGCCCCACTCTTCACCATTCACTCCGTGGATATGCTGCCATTTTTTTTTTCGCAGCCAAAGGAAATTTTCAATTTTATGTTCACATATGGTATAGTGTACTACACCAGGGGGGCGTCCAGAACGAGCGTCGAAAAGTGAAGCCCAAACAGGGTCAACCCACTTGGAGTGCTGGATCAGTAGTTTGAAATGAGTCTGCCTTGAGAGCGGCACGCGGCTGCACCAAAGTGCTGCAGCGGTAAAATGCTCGCTTCCCCTTCGAAAAGCTCGGATTTGAATCGCAGTTGCCAAGTTTTTATTCCGTGTACCTGTTTCCTGCAAACTGGGAGACAAATGACGATGCTTCAAGACCACGATGTATTTATTCTGAAGCCATCTTTGGGGACACCAGTAGGAACAGGCGCCATCATCTTGTGCTTGTTGTGCCTTCATCGTCTTCTCCTGGTCGGAATTTTGTAGCCCGCACTACTGCGCTACAGCTTTAAATAAGCCTAAATATGTGCCAGACGCCACTCTCTGGCAATGTGAATTTATTAATACACAATTTCGTCTGGAAGAGCAACTCTACTCTGCATCGTCATGCGCAACCGCATTAAGCCGGATGGACAACACTCCAATATATCGAAAGTGCGCTATTTTGTATCAGACATCGGACAGTGGAGCAAATTGAGTACAAGTGTATTTTTACAGCTACCCTCCTGAGAAAATAAGACTACCTTACCGGAAACATAGTGAATTCACTTCAGTGCTAATTTTATATTGAATAATCTTTCCGAGATTTTACAACTGAAATTTAAAAGATCGGAAAACGCAAAAAAGAACATACTTACACAGATTTCATCACTGAAGTTCAAGCAACACGTTCATCAAAAGTGTTTAGTTCTTTATTTTTTTTTATTACAGTCATGATTGTTATGGACTTTGCACGGAACACAGATGGTCATAACACTCAGCTGACGATCGATTAGAAGAACAAAGGCGTAAAAATGCGAACAAGAACAATAGCCGTATGTTGCTGAATAATTGTTGAACAAAGAGTGGCAACCCGAAGACTCAGTGACTGCAATGGTGTTATTTTAGTTACAATAATAGTTTTTTTTTTCGTGCCTATGTTTTTCTGCTTCATTCTCCTATTACTGCGTTTCAGGACTGCAGAACAGCCGCCTATGCCCTCACCGACTCGGTCCGTACTCGTGGTGTCAATCCGTGCTCCGATTTCTACCAGTTCTGCTGCGGACTCTGGAACGTATCGCAGCAGGGTCTCGAGGACGGCGGCAACCACTCGGGCACTTATCAGCAGTGGCTGGAAGATCGCTACGTCGCCCACGTTAACACCAGGCTGCTAGAACTACTCAACTCCAAGAACACGGACGATGACGACGACAGAAACGATCCTTCCGCAGGAAGGGTACTAGATGAGTTTCGATTTCGGAGTGTTACACCAGGAATCTCAATTTCCGGGTGCTGCATTGATACTTTAATGAGTGTGCGGCATGTTTTATTTGATATCGCGCCACCTCTTTCAGTTCTAACGCGAGAACATAGCAAATGTTCTCGCTCACATCCTGAATGTGAAACACTGCTGCAGCCTTCGCACCGTCCGTCCGCTGACGTCAAAATCGAGCGTCCTCATCGGCCCTTAAAGGTGACCCTCACTTGCTGCGTTGGTGTAGTGGTTAACGTACGAGGACGCAAAAGTCGCGGGTTCGATTCCCGCCGTGGCAATCGCCTTTCGATGGAGGTGAAATGCTAGAGGCCCGTGTACTGTGAGTCTGTGATTCTGTGAAATGTCGAAACATGGTTAGCAACCCCACATGTCCAAAATTTCCGGAGCCCTCCGCTACGACATCTCTCAAAATCATATCGTAGTGTGGGGAAGTTAAACTCCAGATAACATTAATAAGGCGACCAACACCGCATGGGGAGATCTTACATATCTAAACGTACTGAAATGTTATGCTATTGCTCGCGCTCTTTTGTTACAAACAACTTAATGTTGTGTTATTGTCTGGAATGTTAATACCTTGTGCGATTCATAACAGTCTACTGCCAACTTGATCAGGCAAAGTATGAAATAGTTATCCAAGATTAGAGAAGCATACAGATATTCATAGATATGCAAGAAAATTCACACACATCCGAGGTAAAATATTCACGTGTGTGCTTGCTTTTGTGCATTCACTGATTTAAGCATGAACAGGTGGTACTGCCAGCTGCAAGTCATGGGACCGAAAAAAATAGCGAAATACATACCTGTATTAATGCAAGAAATGGTGATTGCGCGGTTGTTAACCGTGAATCAAGTACGAGAAGCCTAGTTTTAAAGATTGTGCATGAAATTTTTATCTTCCGATCGTTCTGGAAGATGTTTAAAAGCAACGCCATTTCACGTCCACAAACGATATACGTGAAAAAGGTGATCGCCAGCCTGCCACTTCAATAAAACAGATTGTGCGCACTTTGTTACTTAAACGTGCGGTTATCGAAGGTTTTCAAACATAGCAGATAATGACTTAACTTGATTTTAGCAGCGCACCAGAAGACGAGGACTAAGAAGAAGAGAATGTGCACAACACGGATCTTCTATGGTGAATTCCACTAGGAGAGCAGGTGCACCCAACAGAACGCTGAAAGTGCTCCCCTCAGAGCCAATGTGTTTTAGTGGTCGAACAGGGGCAGGAGCCCTTTCATTCATTGGTTGAGCGAGAGCGCTTCTGCTGCACCGAGAGAAGCGAGGAGCAGTTTGTATGGTGCTCTAGCCTGAAAAGCGGAGTAGGCGCAGTACAACGAGTCATATCGACTATGAACGTCACTTTCTCCCAATTTGTCTTAATCCGGTGAGTGCGGTGGCATTGGTCGGAATCATGTGTAGTTCAAAACCACTGTTCCCCGTTTCTTTACGGGTGGCGACGATGACAGCTGAACGTCTGGCAAATGCATCCTTGCACAAATATACTATGTACTAGGGTAACGAAGTAGTGACTGTCCGATTTCAGGCGTATTTTGCTTTCACATGGTCTCCGCACTCATACCCCTCTCACCTGCTCTCCGGGAGCGGGCCGCATTCCAGTGGCAGATCGTGTGACCTTGTTTCCCAGTGCTCTGTCTCCCACTCCCCACTGCCCTCTCCTTCTACTTCTTTACTCTCAATAAAATTCGCCATTTTTCCTCGTTCCCAAATTCGCTGCTAAAATAAAGATGAATACTTACCAACTTGCTCAAGTTTCAATTCTCATGCAGATTATGACATGATTGATTGATTTATGGGGTTTCAAGTACGTCCCAAAACCACCATATGATTATGAGAGACGCCGTTGTTGAGGATTCCGGAAATTTCCACCACCTGGGGTTTTTTACCGAGCACCCAAATCTCAGCACACGGTGACTGCATTTTCACCTCCATCAAAAATGCAGCCACCGCAGCCGGGATTCGATTCGGCGGCCTGCGGGTCAGCAGCCGAGTACCTTAGCCACTAGATCACCGTGGAGAGGCCAGATTATTACATCGGGAACGCATGCCAACTGCTGCGAGCTTGTTACAGAGTCACTTTTGTTTTCAATTTCAGGTGGCCAGATCGTACCAATCTTGCATCGCCTTTTTCGATAACACAACCACCAAAGGTCACCTGAGCTCAATGTGGCATGCTGCTAAATTGAACACGGACGCATGGATGCAGGTGTCCACTTTCTCAGCGCTCTTCCAACTTATGGTTCGCGGAATTCTGGAGAGCCACCTGCAGTCTGCTCTGATGATTCGCAGCCACAAAGATGGAACAGTTGACGTGTACCCAGGCAGCCCAATTGACATGTACGGGTAAGCAAGGGTATACGATAACAAGGGGATTAGAAACTTTAGTTGGGCATACGTAACGAGCTTACGTATAGGCAGCGTGATTACGGGAGAGAAATGCGCATGCGCAGTACGTAACGTATCTATTCTACCGATGCGTGAATACGTCCGAAAAAAAGAAAGACCCGACACACGCAAACGTAACGAAATGTAGTGCTGGCTACGATACTCTTCCACGAGATATCGAATCAAAGAGCAGTCAGATTGCAGGATGGCACAGAACGTAAAACCATGGATCCAACTACTGGTTTTGACTTGGATGCCAGTAGCCGAGCACGGGTGCTTCCACACGATGACGGAAAGAAGCGCCGGGAATGTGGTTCAGCAAAACTTGAAGCTGGGCGAGTTAACTCATATTTCAAGGTTTACTGGTGTGCGCAAATAAAGGCAGACACAGCGCCTGATGCAGCTCTCCCTCTCCGGTCTTTCCGTGTCCTTGTCTTTACTTGCACACACAAGTTTTCCTTGAATCTCCCGAAAGCTGTTTCGTTTCGCATGTGACACATCGACTTGAACGAAACGCATCTCGGTGCGGTCGATACGATCAATTAAAAGTGTTGTGGAGCGCTTCGCTTGCAGCGTATACAACGTACCGTGCTGCGTACGTAGAACGGTTGAGTACGCCCAACTAAAACTGCCCAGTTCCTGACTAGGGACATTAATATGTGGTGTGGTATCGTATACCTTCTCACTGTGAACGTTTCGCTCCACTGTAGTTTTCAGTTTGCATTAGAATGCGCTACAACCCACCACTTTGGTCTAGTGACTAAGGCACTCGGCTGCTGACTCGCACGTGGTGGGATCGAATTCCGACTGCGCCGGCCGCATTATTGATGGAGGCGCAAATGCTTGAAGCTCGTGTGCTTATATTCAGGTGCACGTTAAAGAACTCCAGGTGGTCAAAATTTCTTAGGCCCTTCACCACGGTTTCTCTCACAATCATGTGGTGGTATTGGGACGTTGAACCCTAACGATTATTTCGGACTCGCTCACTGGATTTCGTGCCGACCGGTTGTGCCCCCGCGATCTCCGACAACAGCGCAGCTCTGGCCGACTGGACTCGCCCTACGCCATCTCGTGACGTCGACAAGTGCTCGCGCCGAGTGGTGCCCCGTCCTCGGACTCCTGTGACCGTCTCCATCTTTCCTATCTTCTTACTTCTGTCATTCACTGTCCCTGCGCCTCACCCTTTCCTTCCTCTCTCTCTATCTCTTTACCTTCTAATCGTATCCTTTAAATCCCTCCTTTACCCCCAGCCCTCGTGAGCTACCATTGAGGTGTCCTCCCCCTGAGGGACAGTGACGGGGTCCACTTTTCTCTTCTTTTCATTTAAAATCACTCCCCTCCCCCAATTATTACATTATATTGAACGCGCTGGCGTCACTATGTAGCGCCGTTTGTAAGCTTGCTGCTTCTCTTTCGTTCTCAGCAATGCCTCTGATCTGACGAGTGCGTTGCTAGACGAGGCCTCCACTCAACACGGGATACAAGGCATTTGGGCTCTAAACATCCACGTGAAACACTTGGACGAAGCTGTACGCGCATTCGTCCACTCAGCGCAAGTGAATGTTACGCCCTTGCATTCAATAGAAAGTGACGCTCTAGACCTGGACGAAGAAAATGTCAGGTGAGAGAAACAAACATGTTCCTTTTTCGCGGAAATAATTTACATCTTCGTTTCGCTGGCACTGCGAAAAAGCCATCTCTCTCTCTCTCTCTCTCTCTCTATATATATATATATATATATATATATATATATATATATATATATATATATATATATATATATATATATATAATTCATAGATGTGTTCACTGGCAATCGTAAAAAGAAAATTTAAAAAGGACTAGAAGTGGTCGAGTGCTTATTACAAACACTGCATTTTTAAACCTCCGAACTTATTCTGACAGTGAGGTTTTCGCTAAGCCCGTAGCTCAACACCGTATCAAAGCCCTTCTTTATTCCACCTTCACGAGAAAGCGGTTACGCCATAAAGAAAAAAAAACAAACCTGTGATGTTGCGGTTAACAGGAGCTCAGAAAACTGCCAATGTCATTAAATGTGTCCCACTATGCAACAAAAAAAGCCAGTGCGTTATAAACCCATTCAACGGTGAGATTGTAACCTCAGACAGAGCCAGGACGCTTTTCTTGTGTAAGACGGTTCGTCATTAACTCAAGCAATGGGCTGCCGACTTTAGCTGTCACCAGCACTCACTGCTCATCACTACAACACGATGAAAGTGAGGAATCACGTAGAATGATTGTTCAGAGTAATCACCAAGTGTGGTGTGGTACGATTAGGCAAGTCAGTCATATGTTCTGGAAGGATTCAGCGGGAAAAGGTGTGTGGTCGATACTTCGGGCAAACGACACGTGTAACAATGAGTACTTGAAATTTACGCACTGCCTAAGTATTTCTGCTATAAATTCAATTTAGAGTAATTCACATAATGGTAAACTATTTATAACGAAGTCTACTTTTAGGTTGTCTATTAACATGCAGCTCAGAAAATTATTAACGTAAGTGATGCTGTTAAGAAACAGCAAGACGAGTGTGAAACATCCCGCCAATAAAAAGTACCAGTAATAGAGTCAGTGCGCAAATAAAGCAGTCTACACCCTTACGAGAGTTTCACCATGCTAACTAACACCCCTATACTAAAAAAGGATGTACAATATCAAAATGCCCATATCATGGACTATTGCCATTCACCTAAACATGTTTATCACTGAGAAACTGAATAAAAAAAATAAAGCATGCCGGTAAGAGAGCATGTCAGCACAGATGACATCGATATAGAAGGTTCACGTATTCTCCGAACTATGAATACAACAGAGCATGCTGTAAATGCCCCATAGACCAAGATCCCGCACTGCGTAGCCTTAAGACGACCGCCTGAAATACATAGCGATAACATTCATGCAAACAAACAGGCAGTCACATCAGAAAACGTTAAGGGGTTGTTATTAGTAGTAAGGGTAATTTAGATCTTTAAAAAGAAAAGTGACGCGCTACGGTCCATGGTCTAGGGGCCAAGTCACTCGGCTGCTGACCCGTATGCCAGCTATGGCAACCGCATTTTCGATGGAGGCGAAATCGCTTGAAGTCCGTGTGCTCAGATTTGGGTGCACGTTAATGAGCCCCAGGTGGTGGAAATTTTCGGAACCCTCCACTACGGCATCTCTCGTAATCATAAGCTGGTGTGGGGACGTTAAAATCCAACAATTAAAATTATACATTATAAAAGAATGAAAATTGCAGGAGAAGTTAACTTGCCGTTGACAGGGGCCGATCTTGTGACCTTCGTATAGAGAACGCATCAAGTTAGCCAGAACGAGAACATAACTATCAACGCAGGAAACAGACAGAATGGTAGATTAACTCGTGATTTGCGCCCTGGGAAGAAGGTTCCAAAGAACCTATTGAAGGCAGCCGCCGCGACTGGGTTGGGAAGCAAATGTTGAGGTGGAACTCTGAGGGCTCGTTTTTTCTTGTTTGGCACAATGACAATGAAAACTAACGCACTGTTGTGAAAATAATAGTTGTGCCATTGTTGTGTCGAAGTCAGCTGGCCGCGACGCCGAAGAAGAACAAGAACGAAAGGCCGCAGCACGCTGACGCTGCCGGCGCCAGCCACCCACGACGTCAGCGCGGAGCGCCAAGAGAAGAATATCCGCCAAGAACAAAAGCTCGTCACCAACTATAGCGGATGTTACTGTATGACCTCCAAACAAAATCCCGTGAATTCCCACTCGTTTCTTCCTTCATAGCCTCCTTCGAGAGATGGTGCCATGCCAACAGTGTACTTGGCGTGGTCATGCGGGTTGGGCTTTGAATGAGACAAGACATGCAATGAGATTTAACTCAAAACAGGTTTATTTTG
The DNA here is from genome assembly GCF_043290135.1 of Rhipicephalus microplus. NCBI lineage: Eukaryota > Metazoa > Arthropoda > Arachnida > Ixodida > Ixodidae > Rhipicephalus > Rhipicephalus microplus. The sequence continues at coordinate 10,117,809 of NW_027464591.1, read as the reverse complement.
GCTCAGCAAGCTTTCAGGATTGCATTCAAGCCTTTCGTTAGTCATTTTCACTGTACACATTTAATGTCACTCTCATAATTTTAATACGTATATGGTTTACCAGGCTTTAGTGCGAGGAATATTAGGCCCCTATACAGCCAGTCACCACACTCATTACTCACTTCCTTTGTCTGATGTATTGGCGCTCTTTGGCCATTACATGGCCCTTGGGCCAAGAAACACTATATATAATCATCAATGACTACATACTAATATTACGGTAATATAGTTGGCAATAAATCTGCTTTACAGGTAGCGCTTTCGTGATTACATCTACTCTCTCATATGGCAGAGCTGGCTATATTTAAACCACCTATCTCAGATGCCCTGAACTCGCCGCAATTAGCGTGCCGCAATCCGAAAATTTACTGCCGCAAGTACCGGGAAGAAGGTTAAAGGGGAGAGTTTGGTGAGGAACGTTTCGCCAAACGTAGTCACTTTGCATATCCCATGTGTCGTTAATTTTTGAAGTAGATTTTGCGTCAGTATTCGAGAAACATATCCCTATACTGGTCTCAACAATGATTTGAAAGAGGTCGTCGATTGTGACTAAGAGATCTCGCACCATGCTTTCGTTTGAACAAATGCATCACTGCATGGGGTGCGTAACGAAAAAAAAAAAACCCTCGAGACCAGTCTCGTCTCTCCAGCTTACCCCAACAAAGCGTTAGTAATCGCCATAAGAGAGGTATTATCACGAGTACCATTTGATATAGTCACAAACATTTTGTTTCTTGTGTAGCTGTGTGTCGTTATTGAAACGTCTTTGTTTTTCCCTCTCAATAAAGTTTCTTTCTTGTCCTCCTCAGCAGGCTGCATGGGGCTACCGCACCGCGTGTTTGAGGTCCCTTCTACATACCCTGGCTGTCCACGCGCGCTGGTGTGCGGGATTGAGTGATGTGTCACTTTTAGTATCGTCTGACAGTATGATAGTATCGTCTGTGACATGTAACAAGATCTAAACATAGCTAGCCGAATTGCATTTGCAGCGAATTTGCAGCCGAATTGCAGTGCAGCAGGCCTATATATAGCGCGTTCCAACACCGGTTAGCCTCATAATGCTTTATCCTAACACATTTATTTGACCTTCCCTGCTTTTTCAAAACACACACCTGATAAAGAATCACTTTGCATTTGGATAAAGCTGCACAGAAGAGCATTTACTCATTTAGCTCTCTCGGGTCAAGTAGAAAAAAAAACGGGTTTCTCGCCTTACGAATACCACTTATGCACGCGAGACCAGAAGGAGTGATCACGCCTGACGGCTTTCGCCATTACGAAGAACCCGCAATCGTTATTCATCAAAGTCACGAGGTGATTTTACATCGTAATCTATATACCAAATGAAATATACAGTTGAAACTATAATTAACAAAGTGATTACCCTGCTCAAAATATTCGGTTAGATCTGGAACGTCGTAAAATGAAGAAATCTGATATTTTTAACCTGAAGTTGCAATGTAGCGATATCCAGTAGCTATCATGGCTTCACAGCTTTGTTGTCAGCTGTAACACACACCTGTGCGTCCTAAGTCTTCGAGGGCCGCCCGAGGATGGCTCGGACAGAGGGTGCTAAATCATGTCCGGACAATGCTGGCCACGTAGGTGGTTACATAAAACAGTGCTGGAATTCTTCCACTGTACGTTGAGCTATCACAGGTTAACGATCTGCCATGACGCAGAAAACGAATGAAGTGACTGTGCTAAGTAGGTAAGCGAAAACGGTTTGAGGAGATAATAAGTGCTGAATAAATCACTAAAGAACGAAAGTAACTACCATTACCGCTAGCTATGTTCCCTGTACGTAAGTGGGCAACCGACGGTGTAGTGCGTTGATCTGTGCACGGGCGTGGCGTGCAGCCTGGTAAGAGTAAATCAATGTTACTAAGGTACCTCTATGTTTTATTGTGATATAGTGCGGTCCCAGTTCCAGAGAAAGACCCGTATCTGTGAACACCAGAAAGAAATCACGTTCTCTTTGCTCGTTTATTCCTAGTGTGAGCATTATTCATACGCGTCATCTTATATGTACATACTCATCATCATCAGTCTGACCTGTGTTGTGGGGCAGAGGCTCGGCAAGTAAAAGAAGCGTCTTGCAGCCAAAAACGTTGCCTTACAAGTGGTGGAGAGTGCTTTCCGGTCCCCTGTTCCTCTCCATGCAGCGTTTTTTCGTTATCTTCGACTACGAACCATCCCTGGAGCTCCGGTTGGGTCGCCGTCTGCGCAGTCAGCCTACGGTCGCAAGACGAGCACAACAACACGGCGCCATCCACCCCACCTGCACCCCTGGGAATGCCTTCTTGGACTGTCACCGCCCCTCAAAAAGATTCCCCGATATTCGCCGGCCTTCGCGGTGAAGACGTTGAAGACTGGTTGGACGAGTACGACCGTGTGATTGCGCTTAACTAATGGCATGATTCTGTCAAGCTGTCCCGCGTACCGTTCTATCTGACGGGTGTCGCTAAGACATGGTTTCTCAACCATCAGCTGGATTTCCCAGACTGGCCTACCTTTAAGCAGCAGCTCCGTCAGATATTTGCCAACCCTTCTGTACGTGCAGACATCGCCAAACGGCAGCTTGCTGAACGTGTCCAGTACTCCGGCGAGTTCTATACTTCATACATTGAAGATGTTCTTGCCCTACGCCGTCGCGTCAACAGGTCGATGGCGGAGCATGACCGCGTTCGCCACTTGCTCAAGGGCATAGGCGCCGTCGCATTTAACGCTCTGGCGGCAAAGAACCCGACCACGATTGCCGATATCATCAGTACGTGTCAGCGACTCGATGCCTTTCAACTTATACGTTTACAACCTGAAACAGCAGATATCAGGCCAGCGCATGACGGTGAGCTCCGTGCGCTGATACGGTCCATGATCCGCGAGGAGCTGCAGCTCCAGGCCACCTCGTCATCTGGTGAGCTCCGCATGACGCCTTCTGCAGGCATCCTCCGCAACATTGTGAGGGAAGAACTAGCGTCCATGACGTGTGAGCAAGTTCCGAGCTCGCATACCACTCCAAAACCGACGTACGCTCAGGTGGTTGCAGCGTCACCTCCTCAGCAATCACTACAATATGGGTCAACTATGCAGCCTTCACTAAATGTCCTCGCCCTGAGAGCAACACCTAATTCTTTTCAAGCCTGGCATCCATCTAGACCAATTTGCTATTATTGCGGAATACGCGGCCACATCTCACGGTTCTGTCGTCGACGTCAACAAGACGAAAGGCGTGGCTATGGTGACTTCGAGAGGGAGGAGTTTGCCCCTGCTCCACAACATCGTCACCCATACCAACTGTACCAACGCAGCTCACCCTCTCCACAACATTTCGATGCAGCCAGTAGCTTCCGCTCCTCGCGCCGTCGCTCCCCGTCACCTATGCGCCGTTCCTCGTCACCACTTCGTCCGGCTACCACGGTGTCTGATCATCGCCCGGAAAACTAAACAGTGCAGCTTCAGGAGGGAAAGCTGCATTTTGCGGACTGCATTGAACTCCTCCGGAACGCCCCTCAAATGTACTTTCAGTGTGTGTTGAGGGTATACGGACTGAAGCCTTGGTGGACACAGGTGCATCGCTCTCAGTTATTAGTGTGGACTTGTGCTCCCGTTTGCGCAAAGTGAAGACACCGTATGATGGCCCTCCCCTTCGCTGTGCTAATGCGGTTTTTGTTCAGCCTTCTGGTGTTTGCACAGCACAAGTTTTTATTGAGGGCATCCTTCACCATATACAGTTCGTCGTTCTGTCATCCTGTACCAGTGCGCTCATTTTAGGATGGGACTTTCTCTCCTCACCTTCAGCCGTGATATCTTGTCGTCAGAGGGTCATTCGCATGTCAGATACTGCGCTTTCGTCTGATAACTATGCCCATAGCCAGCGTTTTGTCACCGCTGATGACTGTTTTACTCCTCCAGGTAGTGAGCATATTCTGACCCTGACATCAGATAAGATTGGTACTCGTGATGTGTTCATAGCACCGTGTGGACACTACATATCTGGTGGACTTACCATCGCTCCTAGCCTGGTGCGCTTTCGTGATCGCAGAGCATTAGTTACGGCAGTTAACCCCACTTCACTGCCTGTTGCACTGCCCCAGGGCACCAGTGTGGTTTGCTTCACAGATACCGAACCACTTTCTCTGGTGCCCCTTCACGCAGACTCACCAGCTTTCTCTACGAGTACTCATGACGATGCTACGACGGCTGCTTTAACAGCCACAATCACGATCGCGCAAAAGCAAGAACTTTTGGGTATGCTTCAAAAACACAGCGCTTCATTTGATGTATCTTCCCAGCTTCTGGGTCGCACTTCTGTCACCGTGAATCGAATTGAAACGGAAGGCAATACAATCGTACGCCGCCACCCATATCGAGTGTCATCCGCAGAGCGGAAAATCATCGAGGACAACGTTGCTGATATGCTCAAACGAGATGTTATCTGGCCTTCGTCCAGCTCGTGATCATCACCTGTAGTGCTAGTCTGAAAGAAGGATGGTTCGGTGCGATTCTGCGTCGATTATCGAGCACTTAATAAGATCACGCGTAAAGACGTCTACCCGATGCCACGAGTCGACGACGTACTTGACTCTCTGCAAGGCGCTGAATTTTTCTCCAGCCTCGATTTATGGTCTGGTTATTAGCAAATATCTATGCATGAAGCGGACAAAGAAAAAACTGCCTTTGCAACACCAGGCGGGCTCTACGAATTCAATGTCATGCCATTCGGTTTATGTAACGCTCCCGCAACGTTTGGACGCATGATAGACACAGTTCTACGCGGCCTAAAATCGAAAACATGTCTCTGTTATCTAGATGACATCGTCATTTTCTCATCTTTTCGTCAGCATCTTGATCGTTTGGACGAAGTTTTGACGTGTATTTCTAGTGCTGGTCTTCAGCTCAACATAAAAAAATGCCATTTTGCCAACTAGAACATCAAGGTGTTGGGCCACCATGTCAGCAAAGATGGCCTTCGTCCGGATCCTGTTAAGCTTGCTGCCGTGATACTCTTCCCTCGGCCAGAAAATCAGAAACACCTACGAAGTTTCCTGGTCCTGGCATCTTACTTCCGCCGCTTCATTAGTCATTTTGCTGCGATCGCGTCGCCACTGCACAGGCTGCTCACATTCGTATCAACTTTCGCTTGGAACGACGACTGCGAGCGTGCCTTTCAAGCCCTCAAGAATGCTTTAACGTCCGACCCTGTTCTGTGCCATTTCGACGAGAACGCACCTACATGTCTGCACACCGACGCGACCGGCCATGGCAGTGGTGCAGTTCTTCTACAGCGGGATGCCACTTCATGGGAAAGAGTTATAGCATATGCTAGTCATGCTCTTACGGCTGCTGAACAGAACTACTCCGTAACTGAGCAGGAGTGCCTTGCTGTTGTTTGGGCCATACAAACATTTCGACCGTATCTTTACGGACGCCATTTCACGGTTATTACAGACCACCACGCCTTGTGCTGGCTCTCGACACTGAGAAACTTGCCTGGTCGCCTCGGTCGTTGGGTGCTCCGCCTACAAGAGTACGAATTTGACGTCATCTATAGGTCTGGCAAAAGACACCAAGATGCAGATGCTCTCTCTCTCGCTGCTCCCTTCCGCTTTCATCATCAAGTACGTCAGCTTATTGCTCGTCTGGTGGGCAAGGCACTGCGTCACCCCTCACATTATCACACCTTGCGGTTATCGGCATGCTGGCTTCAAATCGCAACACCGAGTTCGCCACACGCCAGCGTGATGATCCATATTGCAATCGCATTGTCCAACGCCTAAATGGCGTATCACCTACTTCTAATGCTAGACTGCGCCGACAACTACGGCAATTTAAGCTCGATAACAATGTGCTCCATCGTTATGTTTACACTACTGATGGACACCGCTGGGTTCCAGTAGTTCCGCGTTCTCTACGTTATCAAGTCCTCGAAGCCTTTCACGACGACCCATGTGCAGGCCATTTGGGATTTTACAAAACACAAAGCCGCATCAGAAACCGTTTCTTGTGGCCAGGCATCTCTACCTTTGTGGCCAAGTACGTTGCATCTTGCCATCTGTGTCAACGGCGGAAGCGACCAACTTCGTCTCCTGCTGGCCTTCTGCAACCTATCCCGTGTCCCGAGACTCCATTTGCCATCGTTGGTATAGACCTACTCGGACCTCTCCCCATCACGCCAGCAGGTAATCGTTGGATTGTGACTGCTGTCGACCACCTGACACGGTACGCAGAGACTGCTGCACTACGCACAAGTTCTGCTTCAGACGTCGCAGACGTCTTTCTCAACGCCATTGTATTGCGTCACGGTGCACCTCGCGTCCTCCTGAGGGATCGCGGCAAGACGTTCCTGTCCACCATAATGAAGCCCTGCTCACAACCTGTGGCACAGAACATAAGACGACGTCAGCCTACCATCCCCAAACTAATGGGCTGACAGAGAGATTTCATCGGACACTAACAGACATGCTGTCGATGTACATCGCACCAAACCACAACAACTGGAATACGATTTTGCCTTTTGTGACGTTTGCCCATAACACCGCTGTTCAAAGAACTACTGGCTACTCGCCTTTCTACCTCGTGTACGGCCGTTCACCGACATTCACCATCGACGTCTCTTTCCTAAATGTGCCAACCGACGCCTCAGCAACCGTATCGGAGCAGTTCATCACAAGACTTGAAGAATGCCGGCAACGGGCTCGCCTTAATAGAGAAGCCAACCAGCAAGATCGCAAGCAACGCTACGACAGCTCTCATCGCGACGTCTCCTTCAGTCCGGGGGATGAAGTCCGGGGGGCTTTGGACGCCCATTCGTACTCCAGGATTGTGTGACAAGTTTCAGTCACGCTTCATTGGACCATATACAATCAATGAACAAACGTCCCCAGTGAACTATCCTGTCACTCCCACCACCTTTCTTAGGATCGTCGCTGTCGTGGTTCGGAGATTGTTCACGTATCGCGTCTGAAGCCATTCGTTCGACATTCCGTTTCCATCTAAGACGCGTCCGGGCTGGCCGCTTACGCGTGGGGGGAAAATAAGTGTGAGCTTTATTCATACGCGTCATCTTATATGTACATACTCATCATCAGTCTGACCTGTGTTGAGGGGCAGAGGCTCGGCAAGTAAAAGAAGTGTCTTGCAGCCAAAAACACTAGTAACACTGAGTTATTTTGGGTGTGGGGGTGAAATTATTGCTCTAATTCTAGTTTATGGCAACACTGCCCTTTGCGATTGTTTGCCCTCAAATGTGAATGTCTCAAATAGATAATATCGTGACATTTGGTTTCGGTTGACCCAGTTTAGACCACATGTCAAACTAATGATTGATATGTGGTGTTTAACTTTCGAAAACCACCATATGATTTAGAGAGACGCCGTAGTGAAGGGCTCCGGAAATTTCGACCACATGGGGTTCTTTAACACGTACCCAAATCTGAGCACATGGGCCTTAACATTTCGCCTCTATCGGAAATGCAGCCGCCATAGCCAGGATTTGATGCCGTGGCTTGCGGGTCAGCAGCCGAGTAACTTAGCCACTAGATCACCACGGCGGGGAAACACATGTCAAACTAATAATGTGCCCTGCACGAGATGGGTCTTGTAGAACTTTATATTTTCGGCCACGCTGAGTGCAAGTAAACGGTGCTGAATATTGGTCATTTGTTGTGCGGAAGACGCTGTTCATGCACCGCTACGTTGTGACTTAGAGATTTTGTACCATGCTTGCCTTAGAACACGTGCATGAAAGTTTCAGATACCTGCGAAAAGATGAAACATATGGGTGACATTAAGTGCACAAGGCTATGTCACATTTATATGATTGTTGACAAAACTCCCCTGCTATGCTTACAACTGCTCACGCCAAATAATTTAGCAGGAACAGATTGATTTGGGTAAGCTGATGATTCGGGATGTGTTAAATTCTGCTGGACAATAATTAAGAAATCGATCTGAAGGAAAGAGAAAGCGAATGTACTTTCCTGCCTCAAATTTTCTTTTCATTGACGTCGTGCTGCAGCTACCGCATTAAGAAACCGGCTTTGCTCTTACCTCATAACAATGTTACTTGCACAGACTATATCTGGTACGTTATATACTGAGGAGTACGTAACATATACTTCCAGGTGGATGCCCGTGCTCGATGTATACGCCCCATCGTCCTCGTCCCAGCATCAAGTTCGGGCAACTAACGGTGATGCAATCCTCGGTATTCTCAAGGCACTGGCAAAAAGCAAGTTCGAGGCCACGCGAGTGTACTTGCTTCTCGTTCAGTTCGCCCCCTTCATAAGGTTCGCCTCGGAGACCAAACGAGAACCACGACTTGAAACCAAGGATGTGCAAAGAAGGTACGGCAATTGTCGTCCTATGCAGGCAACCCCCTCGTTGGACTCTCGTTGACTTTTAAACACTAAAATCATGTCACTAGATTACACTTGGCAAAACTACGGAAAAGCAGGTCATAGCAATGCATGATGTTGATCTCTTTAAAATCAGTGGGGGCTTTATGCACACGTCACTGAACAAGGCAAACTCATCGCTGCACTCATGTTAGTCAAGAATAGCCACACTGGACAGATGTTTGGATCAACACTTCGAATTCTTCATGCGAGCTCGTTTCTGCGTTTCAAATATATTTTTATCGTTTGCTCGTGGCGCACGTCATTGCTTTGCATCTCGTTTCCACAGTTATGGCACATTCATAATTGAGAAGCAAAACAAAAGTGACAGAGTAGCCGAAAAGCCACGTCTACGCACGTCAAAAACGTTCACGTTCGTTCTGCATCTCGTATACATGTCACCGCCACCTTCAACACCTTCACAATTCATTACATTATGCCCTTTTCCTGAGCAGTAAACTTCATACCACGTTTTAGGTATATATTCACAGCACTGAAAAGGATCAGTCTGCACTTTTTTAAACGTTGTTTTCGAAGATGCATCAGCAGAAACGACACGAGTGGGCAATGGCGGTGGTTTCAGCCGGCTGTAGGAAAGCGAGACACGGGAAGGTATGTCGACTCACTGCAGCTGCACTTTTTTCAGCTTCCTGTGTCTGCGGCGGTCGTAATTAAAACGGGTCTCTCGACGATAGCGTCATTGTCCAGGCCATGTGCTTTGTCGTACTGCACGATCAATCAGCAATTACGGTGATGCGAGCCACCACAGACCTCTTTGCCGCCATGTTGGATTTTCTGCTGGTCGTTGACATCCCGTAGCTTGGGTTAGTGGCACTAGTGCAGCAAAAGCCGTGCAGCTGAAAGGTGATCTGTCACCACGTGGCGCAAATATCGTTCTACGACCAATTCGTTTCGCACCGGCCTCGGGGCGTAGTTTTCAGGCCTCTTAGGCGACATAGTGAGTGCATTTCAGCTGAGTTTTTCCAATCCCGCTCGCTTTGAAGGCAATTGGGAACGCGCCTTTCGACATCGGGCTCGTACGGAATCTGGAAAGATCACCGCCGACCTCCTCAGCTGTGCAACCGATGTCCACACCAGTTCACCTATTGTAGGTGTAATAAAACATTTAACTAGGCAGCTTGTATCGCAGGAATTCCGGCGGTGGCATCGTTGATTGGCGGCAAAACATTGGCGTTGTGTGCGAGCGAAAATTTCACATAGTATACGATTGCCTGCGTGGTGAGGTTTTCTTGCATACCATGTATATGTTAGTGCTGAAAACTGTTTCGTAATTTATTTACCTATTTTTTGAATTCAAAGTTTTTGCAGCACCTGAAGCATTGTTGCAGGGGGGGGGGGGACACACACACTGGGTAACATATGCTTGCATAAAACTTATGTACACGCAAACAAAACCAAAAAAAGAAGAAAAGAAAAAAATATTGCTACGTCTTCAAGCAATGTTTCAGTGCAGCAGTAAACGATCTCCAGAGAAAGTTGATTGCACAGGAAAATTGTGCGAAAAAAAAGAACGTGCATTTGTATGCGCGTGTTCTGCAAAAACTTTTTTTTATTCAGAGGTTCGTCACTTTTGCGAGCTAAGATATGGGAAGGTAAAGATAAGATTCAATATTTATTTTCACCACATCCCACAAAATACATCGAAAAGGATTTCCATAATGACATTTTTTTGCGGGTACTTCGTAGTGCCCACCATAATCTCTAAAGTGCAGTACCACTAAACGAGAGATCATAGTTAACACTAACAAGACGAGCCGCATTGTTTTTTGTCTTTTTTTACCAGACTGAGCATAATAGATAGGGAATTAAGTTGTGAGACCCAAGCTACACAAGCTTATTTAATTATAGGTCTGACGTTCGAAAGATAAACTATATATACTTATTTTATTTTTGAGAGAAGCTAAGCGGTAGTTACGTTTAACAAAATTTAACATTATGTAGGATAACCACATCATCATCACGAGGCTTAGGACAAGTAAGAGTTGATAAAAAATAAACACCAAGGCATTTATAATTTTTTCATCGGTTTCTCGCGTTAGCTGACAATATCTTAGGTGTAATTAAACAGGTGTGGATCATGTCAACAAGTGAATAAGATAGGTTGACGCTACTTAACACACCAGCGCCCCTGTAGTGAGAGGATTATCATTACAGCATGTAAAATAGCGTAGTTGAAACGTAGAATTTGACCAGGCGTACAAACTTGCGAACTGTGCAAAGGGGTTGGTCTAAAGGCCCACTGATTAGAATGGACTCATAATTATTCATAATCAGCAGTATCATCACCAAAGCGTGCAGTTGTGCGTGTTATCTTACGGGTCATAGGGGGTACTTCGCCAATTAGAAGACGCAATTCGGCGTAGTCAGAACTGCGCAAGTGCACTTGCAGCACACATTTTATAGGATAGCTTCAATGGGCCAATGCTAAGTGCGCAAACATTCCTTTCGCTATGGAGCGAAGGGTCCGCCAAAAAATAAAAAAAATAAAACGGCGATGGCGGAGTGTTGGCTGAATAAGATCCGCTCTCCCAAAAAAATGGAGTGAGTCTGTCTGCCACCCGTTAGCGCTTTTGCACGCAACGCACAGCCCACAGCAAAAGCCGCTGGGTACAGGCCGGAAAAACTACTCCCTCAAGAAGCAAAACAAGCGGGTCAGAATGGCGCATGATAATATATGATAGCACAGACAAACGACATGAACATTAGAAGGTACATTCAAGACAACATATATAGCAATAACTTGGCTAACTGCGCTACCATACATTAGGGAGGTTTAGAATAACGTTCACGAGCGTTGCGGGCGTTGCTTCAGTTGCGGGCCCCATATAAGCTTTAGAATAGCGTTTGCTCGCCTTAGGAAAAAGTCTAAAGACTTTGAACCTGACCGCAAACTCAAATGCATGGAAGCTACACAAAGCCCTTCGCAGGCCTCGCGCGCGCCATGATCGAAGCACGCTATTTTGGAATTTCTGCGGGCGGGCCGCAAACGTGAATGGTGGCTCGCGTTACGACGCATGGGCAGGGGCAGTGAGTGTACCAGAAGGGCTTGCGGTGCGCTATTCTAAACCCCCACATTATCACGCTACCATACCAACAAGCCGAAATCGCCACCTTCACTGACTTCAGAACGGCAGGTTCAGATTACCTGAGCGCGTGAAGCACTCGCCGGGGCGCGTAGCGCAGGCAAGAAAAAATTAGCGGTTTTTTCAACTCACGTGTTGAAGTCCTGTTGGCCTCAATGCGGGAGCACTTTTGGCCGACTAATTCTCCGCGGCGATTGCTTCGTGCGTGGCAGGAGCAGCGGTACGTAATTCATGGGACGGAGATTGTGTATCGGTATAAGCACAAGCACAGCACGTATGGTCGCAGCAGGTACAGCTGTCAGCACATCCGTACACGGTTGTTGTTGGGAGCCGGCGCACACGTAAAATGGGGTGAGGTGGCTGCCGAGTTTGTGGCGGAGCCGGTGCACTCGTAGAAGGGAGCGAGGTGGGTGCCAAAGGCGACAGTATTCTGAAGCGAGCAGCCCTTCTAGACCACCGCACCGCGTCGCTTGTCGGTATTGTTGACAGCAGGCCTGGCGTGTTCCAGCGCTTAGCGACATGCCAGGAAGTCATCCAAAAAAAACAATATACTCAGATGCATATGCCGGTCCGACCCTCACTTCAGATCGAGAAGATTCCCTACCCCCTCACCCTCAGAAAAAAAAATCGTGGCTTACGCCCCTGACTCTACAAGATCAAAAGCAGCGACAATGCTTCTTCCGTAGTGGCACGTTTGCGCAGCCGTTGGCGTGAGCCGCTAGATCATGCACTCTCCGCCAACCGCCTGCTGACCGCTAAGTAGAGCCAAAGGTGGCAGCCGAGCTGACGTAACTATGAGCTGTTGCGCTAACGCATAAATGTGTGGTACGCGCGCGCCTACTTTTAAGGGTTAGTCTGAAGAGTAAAGCTGAGGGGGAGGAATCGGCAGCAGGCGCATATACGATCGTTTTCACATTGTGCACTATTGCTCCCGCACACGTTCGCGAAAAGAACCTTCGCAGCGATGGTAACTATATATACACTCTCGGTGAGTTTGGTCGTCGCAATAATGTTCAGTATAAAGTCTAATTAGTAGCCTCCTTCCTTGGATTATGTGTTCTATGCTCAAGTAAAAGCGCGTGAATGTGGCGGACGAATGCGGCTGAAGTAGAGATGAAAGGAGCCGGCCATAATCTGTCGCACGAAGCGCGAGAACTAGTGCGAATGGCTCCCCAACCAGAGAGGAAGTACCCCGCCCGTCTTTTGTCAGGAGAAAGAGCATGACGATAGTTATAGCGCGAGAACAAAACGACGACACAGAGACAAGAAGGACACGAAAGACTCTGTGTCGTCGTTTTGTTCTCGCGCTATAACTATCGTCATGCCATACCAACTAACCCAAGCTGCCACACGTCTAAGGAGAAAGAGATCGATGGGGCACCGGTAGAGGGGGCTGAGAGGGGCGGCCTTGCTTAGAAAGGTACTGCGAACTTTGATCAAAAGGGCTTGGTTTCGAGCTTTTTTTCGACAGACATCCAATGCTGCTGGTATGCCGTTGCGGATGCTGTGCTCTCCGACCACTTACTTAGTGTTACGACGATAGACAGCGTGAAAATAACTCACTCTTTGGGGTGGCCGTATTCAAGTACGGCGGCATTATTTTACGATTACACTAAATCAGATTCAGAAGAATTTGCTGCTTGCATTATTTCATACAGCATTACAACTTTTTCTCAGCTGGTTCATTGATTTACCCTTACGACGAGACACTTTTTTTTTCGTAAGATACCTGTTGAATCGAGGTCACCGCCTCTCCGAGAGCACCGCCCAACACTGACATCAAAGCTACTGTGTACACTGTACCTAAGCTCTTCGTTTTGCTTAGGTGAAGGTCAGAGTTTTCAGTTCCACTTATGACAAACGGTTTCAGCTCCTTTTTTTTTTTCGCAGTTGCTTGCAGAATTTTCCAATTGCTTGTCGCTTTCTGAGAGGTTAGTTACACTTAACTTAGTGGAAATAAAGAGCTCGTTTCGCAGAAGTTCTGGCGTTGGCCTCGTTGGTTGTCAGCGAAAATCATCATACTGTGCGTGACCGGAAAGTGGCGAAAGATCCAAATAAAATAAAAATAACAAGAACTTCTGGGTCCGATTGACGCATCAAAGGTGGGCCGTTTGCCAGGCAAGCTGATACTTCACCACATAGCCACGCGTCTGCTTTTGATTACAGTGAAAATAACTTGTTCTGCTTGAAAATGAAGTGAAAATAACTTTGATGCTTTACAATCACTAGCGACCTGTGTACATGTATCACAATACAACATGAAATATTTGAGCAATGATGTGTGGTGCGTACAAGCGTGCTTTACGGATGCACGTCAGAACATGTGATTATTATAATGACTTCATGGTTTAAAACCGATCACCCACTCCAAAATACCGACACATTCCTCTGCCTATCCTCTTGAGGCCATGTAGTGTGCATAGCAAGTTCGAAAAGATTTAACGCACCAGGTGTACGATGTACGCACTAAGGACAGGACATCGCTATCGCGTTCAACTCTTAAATGCGAAGCTGTAGGCTCCCGCATTTTTTTTCTAGTGAACATATTCATATTAGTGATCACTGCGTTCACCAATAACGCGTTCATCGTTCACAAATAGTGAATTTCCGATAATTTTTAGTGGTTGAGTGGTGAAGTCAAGCACGTATTCGTTGGGTAAATCACAGAGTAACATTAATTAGGCACTTAAAACGTGCATTTAACCACATTGATATTATGTTGAAGAGAATGTGAAACAATTATGGTGCTTTCGCTCGTAGCTGCACGTATTTTCCCTTTACAAAATTGTTAATGTGATCTTTTTTAATGCGGCATCGTATATGAACCATGTTTTTTTTTTTGAAACGTTCCTAATATTATTGATATTGAAAAAAATTAATACATTGGCTGTACTTTCGCACTTCATTTGTGCTGATTATTGGCTTGTTGGCTCGACAGCATCTAGAAACTGTGGGGGTGGTACCCAATTTTGAAAAATTTATTTCCTATAACTCAACCATGACATAACGCTGAAAACACATGACAGTACTCCATTTGTGTGTATCTCGCCGAAGACGTGCTTTCCCTGTTGCATCCAAATGCAGGTGCTTGCAGGTCGCGCAGTTCCACTTCGACCGAGAGCTGCAGGATGCGATCGCTGAGGATGAGGAAAGCCAAGACAGGGAGGCGGATACCGTCATTTTCATCTGGAAACACGTTCGCGGCCAGGCATTGGATCTGTGGAATGTCAGCACAGGTTTGGAGCTGAACAGGACGATACTGCACACCCACATTGCCGCTGATCAATTACACTGTAAGGGAGAGCTTGTTTTCCGCTAAAGTAGTTGTCTTAAAATGAATACTTTCTTGTGGTCACGCGGTAGAATCTCGGCTTTTGCTACCGTAGCCTTTTAGTTCATTCACTCTTACCTCAATCATACCAACGCGATTGCGTTGTCGGGATGCGTAATCGAGAAATTAAATTCACTCGACTAATTCTTCGTGAGAGATGTTTCGCATTTAGGAAACCGCCGAGAGTAATGCTGCCAAACACACAAGCTGGCATCTGCTCTGTGGAATGTTCACGTAGGTAGATTAGGCTAGAGCTGTTTCGAACGTACTCTGAGGTTAACTTTCGTTTCTTTCGTAAGCATTTAAATAAAATCAAATCAATTCTTATTATTTCACAGAACATTGTGCGAGATAAGGATATACAGAAGGCGTTCCCGTAGTGTAAACTGAAATGGGACATCCCAATGATTCCCATTGCATGATCGCGCTCGCTAATTATGTCTCCAATATCAACACTGCTTGATATCATATCGTCTAAGTTATGCAAGCATATGAATGTTCCATTGATATGGCTCCGAAATACAGTGCAGGAATAATCTGCATAAGATTGATTAGAGATAAAACTATTTGGGCAATTTGTGTTACTCGCCTCATGGAGATCCACGTTTCGTAAGCCCCACTGTAGGAGTTGCGCGGCGCTTCGGTCGTTATGCTTGGTCGCTTTTGCGGAAGTTCTTCAGACTACGTTGTTGTTAGAGATAGTAAGTTTGATGTTTATCAAACACAACGCAATGGCAATGGTTCGGAGTCACGTTCATAAAATAGTTGTCAACTGTTGCTACTTCGTGCTGAATTCTACTTTTTCAAGCTGGGGGAGGCAGAAGAAATGCTTTGGGCGCTTCGCTTCTTCCTATATTTTCTTGTTCCGTTTTTTGATCGAATGAATCACATTTTGTGATTTCCCAGTATCTACCTCAATAGTGCTTAGTGTCGAAACGAGGCAGTGAAGGCAAGTTTTCAGGCCATTGCATTACACAAAGTAAAAGCCTCCTGGATGCGTGACCCTGGCCTTGAGCAAAACTGCTGCATTGAAACTAACTTTGCAGAATATCTATGTTGCCGTAATTAGACTTAGCAGGACAATCGAGAGCGTTGCGCACCGAACACTCTCTGCCCTCCGTTGACGGAACAGAACAGATATCTCACGAACCATTCTGTCATTTCATAATAGTGATTGCTCGCTGCGACTTACAATTACAAACTGCTCGCACATCGGCATTGCCCACACACACAAACACACACAAAACACAAGATTAAAGGTGACAGTGATTCATGCGAACTCGCAATTGTAATTTTCAAGGTGGGGAGAGGGTATTGGGCAAGTTGGGCCTTCATGATCGATGTACGACTGCGTCCACTGTTAAAGGGATATACCTGAGTGAATAGCACGTATAGATTTCGCTATCTTATGGAAGCACAGTAGCCTAGATGTGAATAAGACTATACTGGTGGTTTAAGGTTCTGACTGCTCTTGACAGACTAGTGATGTACAGGAAGATTGTTTTCATAACAACTTGCTGTGAGTGGGCCAGCATTATATATGATGTGCAGTTGTGTGTTCCCTTTAACAGTGGACAGTACTGTATGCAGTGCGGTGAAAGGAAAGGTAAGACAAGTCGAAAATTCTTAAGTTCTTAACATGAGCCACACAGAGACAAGATGTTTTACGCTATTTCACAAAAATACTGCGAAGTCAAATGTGCAGAATATCCTCGCTTTATGAAGTGTGACACTGCGCTGTAACTATGTAATCTCCACACCCGAGAGTACTCGCTTGATGTCTGCTCTATAAGCGTGCTGGTAGCTGGTTTTTGCTACACTCTCACCATTCCTAGTGCAAAGTTTCTCTGGCACAGCATTTGAAACATGCAACTAGGATTTCGATCCGCCAGCATAGTGGGGCTCCAACTAAACTATAGGGGTCGAATTTCGACATTGATTATCATGCATGAAGTGCCACGGTCTTGCACCGAGTATTGCGCAGAAGTATATCACGAGTGATAGTGCATAACATACAGTACTAATAGTAAAGCTGTACAGTCCTGCTGAAAAGAAAACAAGAGAAAAAGCTTCTGCTTCATAAAATATCACCAATGAAGCGCACGGGCTTGCCGCGAAAGCAGTGAAATGTTTCCGATTAAGTGGGCTTTTTCGTGGGTACGTTAGCATTTTCCCGGGTCTTTAATAAGTCAAGGATACTTACCGTTTGCTTAATTTATGTTGCTCTGCGTTGTGCCTTTTCTGTGAGTGCAGATTGAAGCAGGATTATCACACGCGATATTCCCGCAAGGGCGCGTTGGTACGCGCATGCAATGTGGGAAACGATGTAAGCCAACGCTTCCGCGAGCAGATGACACTATGCCGGCGCTCCGGCTTGCCAGAATGCTTTACGGCAAGCCTAGGGGGCGCGCGCGAATTTCTGGAAAGGTCCACTACAATTGATGTTACCCGACGTGATGGCTGTACCGTGAAAGTGTACATTTAAGGTTTATAAACTGGAAAGCCAGCAATGCAACCCAAAATGGCATTTCACGAACATTAGAGTAAAAAGTATATTTCCGAGATCTGGCGTGGCTCTTTGGTAGAATAGTTGTTTGCCACGCAGAATTCTTGAGCTTTCATTTTTTCTGGGACCTTGTCATTTATTCTTTGCATTCGTTGGGTGAACGCTGCCGATGTTAAATTTTTTTTGACTCTCAGACGTTATATTTCCCGTATATGTTTTCACCGTTCTTGGGTACTTATAAACAGTCAATCAGCTGTGGCACCTGTTTCTGCATAGCCATGACACACACACGCCCGCGAGTAAGTGCCACACCTCTGGCGGAGAGGGTTTGACGACGTACGGGACTAGCTTGTGACATAACTCACGGCATGACCAGTTTTAAAGGCGATAGTAGTGTGCTTTGAAAAAGTTGCTAACAATTTTGATTACTTGGTACCCTACCATGGAGGAGTGAAAAGCCGTCCCAAACAAGCAGACGAGGTCAAGGCTACAAATGTTTTCTTGTTTGTTTACAAAAGTGCTTAACGATTTCGAGCACTAGGTACTCTACTATGGGAGAACATAAAGCCACCCGTCACTTCACCTTAGGACTTGTCGACGTAGAATTTTTGTCTTTCACCCAATGCTGTAGCCCGGCGAAAGTTTGACCCTTTCCCAAGCGACCAGTCATCTTCATACGATTTCTGCACACATAGGTGCCAACATTGTCAATCAAAAAACGAATATTACGCATGTTTTGGCCCAAGAGCAGTACGTGGTCATTAGGTACTGTGCTACTTTATTTTAAAATTGCATAGTTACGTAATTATAATTACTGCAGCGCCTATTACGCGGCTCTGGCAATGTGATGCTATGACCGAAAAAAACTGTGTTTGCTACGCTTCACTAGAACTACAAGGTGCTCTCACCTACCAGTCACGTTGCGTTCTATAAAAAATTTTGTTTCTTCAAAATACTGCTAGATTTCGCCCATATTTTACGCAGCGCCTGCTCGCAAATTTTCTAGCGCAGAGGACAAATATACGTTCCTTTCTCTCTCTCCAGACAGAAGACTATCGTCTTTCAACAAGCTCTGGCAGCGAAGCACGCAGATAGGCAGCCAATTTTATGTCCGCTGCAACCAGCGAGTCATACTCGTCAAACCATCTTACACTCCCATACTAATTTTGCCTGACCCCAAATTAAGGGAGTGATCATTAGAGCACACAGAGATAGATAGATAGATAGATAGATAGATAGATAGATAGATAGATAGATAGATAGATAGATAGATAGATAGATAGATGGATGGCAGACAGACACCACTCAAAGTGCTTGTAGTACGCGAAGAAATGATTCGCGTTTAATGAAGAAAACGGCGAGTTTGTTTTCTAACACGCGTGGCTACATTTTGCTGCTTTTGACACCCTTGGCTGAAGTTCATGCAGCTTTTTCAATGGTTTTTAATATTTTTGACGAGCTTTATTTTTTTCGTCATAGAAACGTTGATCAATAGGAAGGCCTAATCATCTGCTCGACGTGCACGCACCAGAAACTGGCTAACGATAGCTAAAACTGCTATATGATAAAGCTGGTTGTCATATGTGCCCAGAGCGTTTTATCATTTTACAGCTCTTACTACAGTTTTATTACTGACCTATGATGTAATCACGAGGGTGGCGCGTAATGAGAGTGGTATTTCAAGCGTGCACCATATTCATTACTTTTTTTTCTGCAGATGCACTCGAACCTAGCGATGAAGATGCACCTTCGCTGAAGGAAGCCTACGGCCCGGACTTCCTGAGCAACCTCGTCCTGAACACGAGACTCACGGGTAACCAGATCAACATCAGCCGGGGGCTGGCGTCCTTGCCTCTGACACACGGGAACTTCGACGCCATCCACGTGCGGCCAGACTTCATGTACCCTTTGGCCCCGGAGCCAAGTATAAACTACGCCACGATGGGCGTAATGATCGCAAACATGCTAATTGGAGCCGCCCTGCAACCATCATCGCGAGACGCTGAGGACCAGGAGGTGGAAGATTACGGAACGTGCCTCGCGTCGTATGCGAAAAAAGCACTAAATATTACTTTTGATCCCAAGGATTGGAAGGCTTACGCTGTCATGAAGTGGGCTTTGGAAGTGGCATTCATGGCCATGAAACGCAACCACAATTACTTGGATAAGCTCGTCTTCGATCAGTTCTTTTTCGTGCGCTTTGGCCGGACCTTCTGCGGCGAGGATTACATCAGCTTCCTGCGCTTCGCGACCAACACGTCGGCTCTTTTTGGCCGAGCATTCGCTTGCAATCCGCCAGTTGATAATACGTGCTGATAATGGCCATTACCTTAAAAAAAAACTTTGCTCGATTTTTTATTGTCTATGCACTAATGAAATAATAAGTACGAATATTCGATGGTTTTGATGTGTTTTAGTTTCTGCGTACCTTTTTAAAACATACGATGTTTTTTTTGGTCTGGGTAAACTTTCTTTACATGGGAATTCCCAAATTGGCCAAAATATTCAGTTTTTTTGCGGAAAACCACCAGCTAAGAAGAAAGAAGTAGTTATTGTTGTTTTCTTCAACCTGGAATGGTACGTTTCAATTTCGTTTCAATTTTTACGCCGATGTAAAAAATGCAACAGCTGAAAAAGTGTACCGCAACAGTAGTTCATTTTTTTCTTTTTGAGGCATCGAAACTTTTTTGTTCCTTATTTTTGTGCCGTATATTCAGCGCGATGCTCGCTTCGTCAATGCCCCTTCATCCGCACAATACAGGGAAATCATAGCAGAATACATTAATCAAGTTCACAGCACTCGTTCATTCGGAGTTTATTAATACCTGAAGTTCTAAATGCCATAACTATTATATGATTATCAGGCACGCCGTAGGGGAGGGCTCTAGAAATAGCGATCACCTGGTGTTTTCTAACTTGCCCTAACAAGAGTTGGTTCAAGGGTGTGGCAAGAACCGTGTGATTCGCTTCCCGCGTGTTTAGAATGAACTGATTCGATTCGATATATTTATTTATTTATTTATTTATTTATTGATATGTGGGGTTTAACGTCCCAAAACCATCATATGATTATGAGAGGCGCCGTAGTGGAAGGCTCCAGAAATTTCGACCACCTGGGGTTCTTTAACGTGCACCTAAATCTGAGCACACGGGCCTACGACATTTCCACCTCCATCGGAAATGCAGCCGCCGCAGCCGGGATTCGATCCCGTGGCCTGCTGGTGACAGGTCGAGTACCTTAGCCACTAGAATTTGGGAAGAAATAAATGTGACTATAGGGCTCGATGTTCACGGTGAAGAACTATGTTTTTAGTAAGGCGTTAAATTTATTTAAATCAAGCAGTATACAAAGGAACACTAAAGAGAAGCAATACCTTGGTTTAGATTAATTAACTGCACTTTTAAAAATTTATTGACATAAGTTTTACTGTCATAAGTGCATGATTAGAGGAGAAAATCAAGGTTCAACATTCATTCTAAATTTCGTGCCGAAATTTCCTCGCGGCACGTAACGAATTTCAGTGCATTCTTCGTAATTACACGGCATTGGCTCCATGAAATTTTCTGGAACTTGATATGCAAGGGCTATGGCACCAACCATAGAATTTCATAATGTACACTAGAGGTAACTCTGGCGCTAGTTTCTATGCGATCTGCAACGCATGGTGCTTCAGCGAGCGTGGGAATGATGAGTAGTTCGCGAATTTGTCTAATCTTTGTACTTCTGGCCTGCTTCTAGCTCCGTATGGGTTCGTGTGGCTGGGAGCTGTTTTCTTACGAAACAAAAATCTGCAAATGTTCAGCGGTTGTGACCTTATCTGTTTGAGACTTACTATTTCAAATGTAGTCACAAAGTTTCGTTCCTTCAAATCGAAACCGAAACCAGCAATAAAAGAAGCCGCAAGTACGATTCGCTACCCGCAAGTACAAAGACTATAGGCGAATCTGTGTGCTACCCATCATTCTCATGGTTGCTGTATGATCGCAGCGCAAGAGTCCCCTCTAGCTTATTTTAGAAAACTCTATATACGGCGCCAACAGAAGACAATGCGCTTCATTTTCAATGACTAGAAGCTACGCAGAACCAAGTAGCAGCTTTGAAAATTTACAACGGCATGGTGTTTGGTGCAAGAATTTCACGGTGTGTTGTCCGAACTCATTTTCTTTTCGCGCGTTTTCAGCTTTACCAAGCGTAATTTCGCGGTAATGGGGGTGTTTTCGGGGTTGTGAAAGTACACTTTACTAATACGGGGAAAATCTTTTTGCTCTTTGGTGACTCTTTATGCCCTTCAAAAAATTGTGCAAATGCCTCTGAGTGTTACAACTGAGAAGCACATACGAAGTTTCTTCACACTGCTCAGAAAACGTTCTAGGTGGATTGAAGTGAAAGTATGTGTTACCAGCATTCTTTTATACTTTGATTTATTACATATAAAACAACCAGCCGCTCAAGATTTGGCTGTGTTAGCATAAAGCTGCCGGAATCTCGCTGCATTCTTCATAGGCTTGTTTTTCAGTAGAACCTTGCACCTTTAAATAGAACACTGCCTCATAAAACATATTTATAAAATACCTGACTAACCGCTGTAGGTCTGTGTGCTCAGATTTGGGTGCCGTTTAAGAACCCCAGGTGATCGAAATGTCCGGAGCCCTCCATTACAGTGTCTCATAATCATATGGTGGTTTCGGGACGTTAAACCCCAGATTTCAATCAATCAATGAAAGGCCTAATTTATGAAACTCTCAGTGTTTATGAATATTTCTGTCCTGATATTACGTGTGTTGTTAGTTCCCAGGTATTCTAGCAATTTTTCAGTCTTTATATGCAGTTCTGGTGTTGTTTCTTAAGAATCTCGAACATATTATGTACTTCCATGTGAGCAACGTTTTTTTGTTTATTGAGAAAGTTGCTATGTCAATCGGCTTATCACAGTAAAGTGATATGGGAACTGTATGCAATAAACAAAAAATCAATGTTTTACGCCTATCGATAAACACAACTTATGGTATGTTCAGCTATCAGTCGAACCTCAGCTTCCTGTTGACCAGTGTCGACTCATGCGTAGATCATGACCATGTTGTAACCTTCGGTTCAAAGACACTCACATTGCTACATCTTTTTTTTTGCTTGCCTATTCTCATTTCAAAATATTCTAACATGTTTATGTACTTTTTAGATATCTCTGTTTAGTCAAAGTTATCCTTCCGAATTGGCATGACGAAATATTCATGCTTCTTAAACTGCATGTAATTCTAGAAATATAACCGCATGTTTGATAACAATGACCTAATATACACAAAATGACCAAATTTATTCGTCATCGACAAAGGATTTTCCCTCCCATTCCATCTCCTCGCTATACGCGTAGCTGAAATGAGTAGCCAAGAAGGCCCAATTTTTTCCGCTATCTGCAAGCAAAAAGCTTCTATATGGCTAGCAAGGGCTTTGCTGGCCTATACGAATATATACGTAGTGTGAGCTAAGGGAGCCGCGCTAAAATCAACGTTTCACGCATGGTACTAATTACAGGCGTGAAGTCTTTCACACACGTTGTACACGTATCCAAACGGGTTGTTTATGAGGTCAATAGGGGAGGTCCGAGTCATACTGACACTTTCGCTAAACTTGACCGCATAATCAGTCAATCGGCCTCCTAGCGACACCGATTTGCTAGACGTTACTTCTTTTGCTCCGGTGTCTCCACACCACGTTTAATGATGATTGTTGTGGTTTAACATCCCGAAACCTCCATATAATTATGAGAGACGCCATAGTAGAATGCTCCGGAAATTTAGACCCCCTAAGCTTCTTTAACGTGCACCTAAATCTAAGCTCACGGGCCACAAGCCTTTTCACCTCCATCGAAAATGCAGCCGCCATGGCTGGGCTTCGATCCCGTCACCTTCGGGTCCACAGCCGAGTACCTTAGCCACAAGACCACCACGGCGGGTGGCGCAGCAAGCTTAGCCTTCTTCTGTTTGTTCTTCCTATGCTCAACCATTAATTGCCCAGCAACTACTTCAACATTAAGCTTCTCCGCTCTCTGTCTACATGGTTATACTATAGGGAAAAATGCCCCGCTGTATGTACGTTGCGCCCAAAGAAGTTTTAAAAAATTGCTGGAGCGGAGAGCACTGCACAGGGGTGAAACCGTATCCATCAAAAGATGGCGACTGCGGTTACTGGAGGTGTGATAAACTGCCGGCGTTTGGCGAGTGAAACAGAGCACTTTGCTCGCAGGCCGAACGAGTTTAATGTAACGTTTTCGGGTCGCAAAGGGCTGAAAGGGCTTCTTCGTGTTACTCGTTTTTCTTAGTAAGCCTCTATTTCTAAGCAGATTTTATTTAAGATGGAGTCACCGATACTCGTCTCTTTTACATTGTCGGGAATAACTGTCCATCAATTCATAATTACCTAATTGTTACACTAACAAATCAAAATCCCTTGATCCCTAAGTGCAAGCTGCCAGAACAGAGCATGTTTTCGAGATCTTTGGGGGGCAAAACCTGGCTTCACGCTTGCTGTCAAAGCATTGCAGGCGCTTCCACTCCAGCAATTTTTTTAATCCTGCCGCGGCAGACGCGGCCGAAGAGGGCAGTGCGGCTTGAGGTGTATGAGCCACCGAGTACGATGAGAATGCGCCTGCAGAGGCTGTGACATCACTCCCCTGGAATGCGCACACCGGCAAGGCACGCACTGTGGCTGCTCCTCGCGCATGCGCAGCACGGTTCTTGTACGTGCAAGCGAAGCCGCTTTGGCTCGGCTGTGCCTAACTCTACAAAAACACCCGTTAAAAAATCACACACGTCGCTCAGACGAGCGTGAAGTAGGCGAAGCATGCGTAGCGTGCGAAGCAGCCATGGGTCGACTTGAAGTTTTGTAAAGAGGTGTTCGTTACTCGTCACTGTAGACTTTGATAATTTACGCGCACAGCCGCTTTCCGAGCGCTCGCCTCCACCACACTTATGCTCATGTCTTCATTCATACTATTACGCTGTGTGTGAGAGAGGAAGAGGAGTAAACGCTTTTATTATACAGAGCGGCGCAGCGCCTCTAGCGATCTCCACTAATACCAGACCACTTGCAGGAGTTAAGCGAGCGTTCTACCGCAGACCTATATAGGAGCAGTAAGAGCTTCTAGAAACTTACTTACTCCTAGGAGTAAGCGCTCCTAGATAGGAGGAGTAAGCGCTCCTAGAAAGGAGCGCAGTGTCGCTATAGTGGTCTCCACTGATACCGAGCACGCGCCGGAATGGAGCGAGTGCTCTATAACAGAACCATCTAGTGGGTTCTACAAGTACTAGCGTGGCTATGACGACGTACAAGGGAAAATCTCTGACCATAGGCTGCTTCGCATCTAATAAGAGGACGGATTGCTTACCTGCATATATTGTTCATTTGCTATCCGCATAATACCTGGGGCTTTGATAAATGACCGTTTTCTGTAAGTTCAATAGCAATACCCCAAGAAAGACCAAACAAAGCGCCAGCTGGTACAGATATACCTTGAGGAACCTCAAGCATGAAGGCAGCGACAAAAGATAAAGGAAGGGAGGTTCATGCGTATGTTTGAAAATAAGCGAAAACGTCCATACTATGTTAGATTCGCATCTTAGAGATTGAGAAGGAAAATAAGCTAAAAAGAAACACACATGCATTTTCATTTACACAGGGCTGGTTCGGTGCCCTCTCCACTATGCTTTAACTGTCAAGAACCCAAAAAAAATATTGATCACATTTCACTAACTTGCCGTCCTTTCTCTAGCCGGGAAAACATATCTTGACATTGTATTGAGACACTTTGGAATAACTCTTCACTCAGAAAATATTATTTCTTTGTAGCTTCTTCTCTGGCACCCTCCCCCCCAAAAAAATGAACATTTGCTTACCCATATGTGATTTCTTCGGCGACACAGAGAGGAGAGAGTTTTTTCTTCAAGTGTTCATGAACTGTTGCTCGCATCGGTTCCGAGAAGTCATCAGGATCCTACCGATACCATATTTGACCACAGTAAGTTTTTGTCAAGTTAGGAACAATTTCTTTTCCTGTGGAGCGGTGCCCTCTTTAACCCTAACGAGTGGCTCGGGAGACCGCGCTTTTGCTGGGCTTGTTCTCGCCTGCGGCCGGCCCTTCGGAGGCCCGGTGCGCGGAATTATTTGCTCACGATGGAGTATGAAGTGCACGGAGAGGATATTTCAGAAGAAGAGTTTACTCAAGAAAAAGGTTGGCAGTCCGCTGGGGACAGAAGAGCTGGCGCCAAAACACGCACTGCTGACTCTAACGTGCCATCGTCGCAGCCGGGCGCACGCCGCGGCAAATCGAGAGGCGCTGCGCTGAAGTCCAAAGCAATACGGGCGGGAAAGATGCCCTTCCTTCCTCAAGATGACATCAAGATTTGATCCGGCCGAGAGGTGGACTCAATATCTCGAAAGTTGGTGCAGCTACGGTGGCAGACGCAATACTAGTTGCCGCTGGCATAAGCCAGGAAGATTTGTGCCAGGATACTCTATGCCCGAATCTGCAGCAAAATATTATGGTTGCCAGTACTCCCAAGCGCGAAAACGCACACCGATACGTTCGGATGAAGCAAATACTCATTTAGGGCAAGGTGCACGAGACTGCCCCACACTCTACTTGCAAAGGGGTGATTCTCAACGTCCCACATCAAGACGGCCCTGACGTCATCGATGCGAAGGTGGTCAACCCAAATAATATACTCGCCTTAGCAGCCAAGAGAATAGCCCAAACTGGCACGGTATTCATCGCTTTCGACGGGTATCGTGTACCGAACTTTGAAAGGTATGGATCAGTGCTGATGCAGTGCTCACTCTACCGCAAGCGAATCGACGTGTGTCATGCGTGCGGCCGTCTTGGTCATCGCGCTGACGTGTGCCCCACTCCCGGTGACACGATTTGCCGAGGCTGTGGTGCCGCAAGCCCTGACAAGCAACATGTGTGTACTCCCAAGTGCAAACTCTGTGGTGGCCAGCATCTCACAGCTAGCAAAGACTGTTCTCAAAGGTTCAAGATCCCGTACATTGTGCGCCGTCGTCGCAGTGAGCGTGCCAGAATGGCTGGTGCTGCGTCACCGTCTCCGCAACGTCACCTCGACACTGCGGACGAGTTCCAGTCTTCGTCACCCACCACGGATGCTCAGCGCAGAGGACGCCCCCGTTCCAGGGGACGCTCGGGAGGCCGCTCCGGATCCAGGTGCCGTGGTGCCTCCAAGGTATGTTCCGGCTCGCGCTCCAGGTCGACAGAACGTGCCAGGGGAAGTTCCACTTCTCAGCCTCGCTCCAACTCAAAGCTGGGGCACGTTTCGTCGGGGCCGACCAGGTCCCGCTCCCGCACGCCCACCACCTCTAACAGCAAGAAGCCGACGCTCTCCTGGGCCGACAAAGCCCGAGGAAGAGGTGAGTCTCCTAGAGGCGACGAATCGAATCGCGGTTCTCCCCACGCGAGTGAGCTCGACGAGATGCGACGAGCTAACGAGCAGCTGGGGAAAGAAAACGCGCAGCTTAAGCAAGAAAAGAGCAGGCTAGCAGCGGAGATAGCGGAGATTAGAAAGATCGCGTCCTCGCCCCCTTCGGTGCAGTCCGCCCCAACCCCGGTCGCCATGGATACGTCTGAGGCACTTCATAGGCCTAGTGGAACCAAGCGCCGAGCGGTTGAGAACACACAAGAAGAAGAGGCGGTAAACTTCCTGTCGTAACTCAAGTTTTTCTTTGTGAACATGCAGGCTACTTCAGCGAAAATTCAAGAAGCCGTGGCGCACCCCAAGATGGGATTAGGAGCACGGAGTCCCAGTGCTCCTAATGCCAGCACAACGCACCCAGCACAACGGTCCCAGCACAACGCATTATATTAGCGCCACCGACTGAGGGCGCGATCCTCCGGGCTGCTATAGCTGCTCAACCATCCCCTCAGCCTAAACATAGATAGTGTGGAGGAAAACTTCAGAATTTGGCAATGAAACTGTGGCGGGCTTACTCACAAAAAGCCCATTCTACAGCAATATTTAAGAACTCTCGATGTTAAGCCCCAAATCATCGCTGTTCAGGAAGTTGCGTCTGGCACCCCCATCAAACTCCCGGGTTACCTAGTAGCGTCATCACATTCAGGAGGTAGGGGAGTTGCCACACTTATCAGCAGAAGGTACAATTACCTATCGCGTGACCTCGGTGCAGTTGCCGATATCATTGAGTACGTAATGACTGAAATTATAATGAACTCACCCAAGAAGGGTCTTCGAAGAAATAGCCTTTTTATTCTCAACGTATACTGCAGTCCCGGTAATCGCAGGGCGAGAGCAAACTCTCTCCTCAAAAGGGCTGTGAGCATGGCCAGTAGTTACCCCCTTGTAGTTGTATGGGATTTCAACGCCCCACACAGCGTGTGGGGATACATGTATGATACCCCCAAGGGACGCGAGCTATGGCAGACTGCGATAGAAGCCGACTTGACGCTTATAACTGACAAGGATTTCCCCACTAGGAGAGGTAACTCCATATGTCGGGATACCACCCCTGACCTGACTTTTGTGAAGCATATAGATGGGGTCAAATGGGTCAACACGGCTCTAGACCTCGGAAGTGACCACTACATCATCGAGGTATCCTTCGCGATTGCCCGCTTTAGGACGAAAAAATTCAAGGTGGTCGACTGGGACGTTTTTCGCAAAGTCAGAGCGGAGAGAGCACCGACAGCTGGGACAGACTTTGAAGAATGGTACAAAGGAATGAGAGATGACGCCACGGCAGCGACCAAGGAGGTCGTCACTGACCTCGATGTTGAAAATATGAACAGCAGGTTGGCACACCTACTAGAAGCCAAGCAAGCCCTACTCACGAGGTGGAAGGGACAGAAGCATAACAGGAGGCTCCGCAAGAAGGTTTCCGAGGTTAACAGGGCGATCGAGGAGCACTGCAAAACCTTGTGTAAACAACAATGGCATGAGCTCAGTGAGAGCATCGAGGGTCAGCTCAGATCTGGGAAGAGCTGGGGTCTTCTCAAACACCTTCTCGTTCAGGGCAGCACCAGGTCCAGTCAGAGGCGATCCCTCGCGCGAGCCATCCCTCTTGCTACTGACTCTACCCCGGAGGAATTGGTTGTCAACAAGCTTATAGACAGGTATCTGCGAGTCGCGGATAGCTCTGCACCCACACAGTTTCCGGACTACGCGGGGTGCGACGTGCCGGAGTTGTACCAGGACTATACTGTGGCCGAGATACGGCAGGCTCTTTTTTCCCTAAATGCCAAATCCGCCCCTGGCCCTGATGGCATAACCAATGAGATGCTCAAGAACCTTGGCGATGACTCCATCGAATTTCTTACGGAAAAGAATAATGAGGTGTGGCACAGTGGGGAGGTTCCCGCAGAATGGAAGACGGCCGACACAGTTCTAATCCCGAAACCTGGTAAAGCACCAGGAATAGATAATCTAAGACCGATTTCCTTAACTTCCTGTGTCGATAAGGTCGCAGAGCACGCCCTTCTGGACCGACTCAAGGGGAACCTCGAGACCAATGACATGTACACCCACAATATGATTGCTTTCAGAGCTGGTCTCTCGACACAGGACGCCATGAAGCTGATAAAGCATCAGATCATCGACCGGAGCACAGGAGATACCAGAGCCATCCTTGGATTAGACCTGGAGAAGGCTTTCGACAACTTTTCTCACGAATTCATTCTCCAGTCTATTGCCAGCCTAGGGCTAGGGAAGAGGGTCTACGACTTCGTGAGATCCTTTCTTTACCAGAGAACTACCAAGCTCAAGATCGAAGGATACTTCTCACGAGAGATCAACCTCGGTTCACGTGGCACGCCTCAGGGCTCAGTTATTTCACCAACACTATTTAACATCGTGATGATCGGGCTCTCCAAGGAACTCGCGAAGATTCAAGGAATCAATCATACCACCTACGCAGATGATATAACCATCTGGTGCACCGGTGGGAGCGATGGTCAAGTTGAGGAAGCCATGCAGCACGCAATCGACGTGACCGAACGTTTCCTCCGTCCCACCGGTCTCAGGTGCTCCCCCTGGAAATCTGAACAAGAAAAGACCCCGAGGCGGCGGCCACCGTGACTGGAAACCTGCGTCTCAAATAGAAATACGGCTTTTCACTAGTGACGGGTCCCCAGTGCCCAGAGTGGATTCGCTCCAAATATTGGGAATGTATATCGAGTCCAACGGCGCTAACGGAGCTGCACTGAAACAGATCACTACCAAGACGGAAAGTGCTCTCGGCCTCATCCGGAGGATCACCAACAGACACCGCGGAATCAAGGAAGACAATCGCATCCGCATCATACATGCGTTTGTGCTCTGCCACCTTTCGTACTCAGCGGCAATGTATAATCGGCATGTTGCAGAGAGAAGTAAGCTCAATTCCCTCATAAGAAAGGTCTTCAAGCTCGCGCTCGGCTTGCCTGTAAGCACTCGCACTGAAAACCTTTTCAAGCTCGGTGTTCACAATACACTCGAAGAGATAATCGAGGCGCAAGAGCGCTCACAGCTGCTCAGGCTTTCCGGAACCATATCGGGCCACAAGATACTCGATGATTTGGGCCTCAACTCTATTGACCAGTGCCCCGACTCCATGCAGATTCCCAGAAACATCAGGTCTGAACTGCGCATCGCACCCGTTCCCCGCATTATGCACCCTGCTCACAACGTCGGTCGGCGTAGGGCCAGGGGTAGAGCTCTGCTCGAGCACGTCCGTAGCAACCCCACTGATGCAAGCTTTGTGGATGCTGCGCCATATGTCCAAAAAGAAGCATTCGCTGTTTCTATCGTCGACTCAAATTCCAGGCTCACTTGCTCCGCCACAGTACGCACATTGAAGCCCGTCAGAGCTGAACAGGTTGCAATCGCGCTGGCTATGCTAGACTGTCGCAGAGAGTCAATATACAGCGGCTCCAAGGCGGCTATCAAAGCCTAAGAAACTGGGATGGTAGCCCCTCAGGCCCTCCGCATTCTCCAAAGCGTCAAGAGTATCACGTCCCATTCTCTCGCTTGGTTTCCCGCTCACCTGGGGTCGATTGAGGGCTTTACCTCTAACCCGAACGAGGGCGCACACGAGGCCGCGCGAGGACTCACTGACCGCGCCGCCTCCACAGTCCCTCTGCCTCGCTGGGAACCCTTACTTACGTTCAACGAAATGACAAAGCACTTCTATATGTCAAGAAGGGTATTCCCTCTCCCACACCCGGCCTTGTGCAGGGCGCAGGCAGTCACCCTAAGAATATTCCAAGCCAGTGCGTATCCTAACCCTGTGGTTCTTCAAGCCATCTACCCTGAATGGTATCCAAGTGCGGATTGCCCCGCTTGTGGACTGTTAGCCACATTCAATCATGTGTTGTGGGAGTGTGAAGCCATCGGCCCCGCCCTCAGCGAGGACAGGTGGGCTGCGCTCTTACGCAGCCCCGAACTTAAGGATCAAACCCTGGCCGTCCAGAGGGCCCGTAAACAGGCCGCCAAGCTCGGCTTGACGGTCCCAACGTGGGATTAGCCGGGTGGCGCGGGGTCTCCCCTGCGTCTTCTCAGGACAAAAATAAAGTTTTAATCAATCAATCAATCAATCAATCACACAGAGAGGATTCCTTGGTAAATTATTTTCGTTCCAACTACTGCAGGTCAGCCTTTTTTTTGTTGTTAGGTGATTGCATGTGCCTCTGCGTTGTTCTATGCCTAGTTTAATGGTACATAAAACATTCATCTTAAAAATTCTATACTTCCACCTTGACCAATTAGGCTTTTTTTTCTTCGTCTCAATTCTAAACATTATGCCTATATTAACCACCGGTTCAGAGCAAATCCCCCAAACTCGGTAACAGCTGAATCACACGGGCCAAGCGAGCAAGCTTGCCATGCGACAAAAGAGACTAAGAAGAAGAAGAAGAAGAAGAAGAACGAAAGGCAAGAACGTTGTCTCTAACCGCTGCTGCCCTGGCGTCCAGAAGGAGATCGAGCAGGTAATAACTTCAATATTTACCTTAAAGGAGAGGACTAGTTTTGTTCCCGAGGTGCGTTCAAGTTGGGCGCCTTAACTGCAGAATAAGCGGAAAGTCAGCCATTGTAGCCAATGTTAGGAGCTATTAGGGTTAACCCTTGCCTAGCATTTTCCACTCCCTTAACCAAACTTCACACTTCACCTTTGAATGCAACATCCTGACAAGCACTCCCCCACGAATGTGCCAAACCGAAAGACCTTTCGCTTACTTCTGTGCGAAGTAGGCACGTTCGCAATTAAAGCGCAGAGACATTGGCACGCGAGTATAAATTAGTTTCGCAGAACTAACACGCAATATTTTAAGATATTTGCCGATGAACTTTAAGGCTCCGTATGATGCACGGAAGACCCGGAGGACCTGTGCGAAAGCTGTCCGAGTGTGACACAGGTGTAGCGTGCGGCATTTATCCTAAGGACGTTACGAGAGCATAAGTAATTTTTATGACAGTTACTGTTTCTGCCACCGTCTATAATGAAGATGTATTTGCACTCCTGAAATCGATAGAATCTTGCGGCCAACTGATTTTAGCCGACAGGACTGGTTGGTCTCTGATCACCTTGGTTGAAAAAAATTGGCAGATCCCACACACAGTGGGAATCGGTCATATGCGAAGCACGAATGAAAAAGGTTGACATGTCACTTTAAAATCAGCGCAGCGTTACGAGGTGGAGGTGAATGCGGCCGTACATGACTTCCGTGTCATGATTATCATGTTTGGATGTGTCGTTTAATTTCGTCATCTATTCACGCCCCGTGATACCAAATTTAGTATATGTGGAGGAAGTGAAACGTCCGCGAGCAAGCTATGAGCGTGGTATGTTGTCATGTTCTTACATAACACGCGTATCAGGATTATCATATTTGCACCAGTCATATACTTTCGTCATCCATTGACGTCACGTAACACCAAGTTTGGTATATGTGCAGCTAGTAAAACGGCCGCGTGCGCATTATGAAGGGCTCAATATACTCTAATGTTGCGTTGACTCACGCGCACGCTGGGAACACCGACTCTACGTTAGCAGAACGCGAGCACTCAATAGTCTGATGCAAGGTGTGGCCAGCGCGACCAGCGTTCGTCGGCGCGGCCCAACGATGAACGGCGCGAAATGCGACATGCTTCGATTCACGCCCATGCGCTACCCAGACAACACAGCGTCTCCCACTTTTCGTGACGAAAGGATGCCGGATGCGCTGAACGCGCATGCGTCAAAGCAACGCAGCGCGGCGCGTGCCTGCGAGTTCATGGCAGGACTGGTGCCTGGCGTGGAAACGCCGGCGTGACCCGACGAAATGAACGCCGGTGACCACGCGCACCCCGTCACGCCGAAATGTATTGGCACCTTGACTGTGGCATGTAGTTATGTTCTCACATGACACGCATCTCTTGATTATTATGTTTGAACCAGTCACATACCTTCGTAATCCATTGACGTCACGTAATACCAAATTTGGCATATGTAAAGCTAGCGAAATAGCCGTGAGCGCATCATGAGTGTTGTAGGTATTCATGTTGTTACATGACACGCAAGTCGTGATTATCATGTTTGTATGTGTCATTTACCTATGTTGTCCATTCACGTCACGTAATACTGAGTTTGGTACATGTGAAGCTGGCGAAACGGCCGTGAGCGCATCATGAGCATAGCTGATTGATTTGATTTGATTTGTGGGGTTTAACGTCCCAAAACCACCATATGATTATGAGAGACGCCGTAGCGGAGGGCTCCGAAAATTTTGACCACCTGGGGCTCTTTAACGTGCACCCAAATCTGAGCACACGGGCCTACAACATTTCCGCCTCCATCGGAAATGCAGCCGTCGCATCCGGGATTCGAACCCGCGACCCGCATCATGAGCATTGCTTGTAGTCTTGTTGTTACATGTCATGCATCTCATGTTTATCATGTTTGCACCAGTATCATACCTTCGTCATTCATTCAGGTCCCGTAATACCGAATTCGGTATAAGTGAAGCTACCGAAACGGCTGCCAGCGCATCACGAGCGTGGAATGTTGTAATGTTGTTAAAAGACACGCATCTTATGATCATCATGTTTGCATCAGTCACATACTTTCGTAATCTATTCGCGTACTGTAATACCAAATTTGGTAAATGTGACGCTAGCGAAACGTCCGCGAGCGCATCATGAGCTTGGCGTGTAGTCATGTTCTTACATGACATGAATATTATGATTTTCAGGTTAGGGTCTGTCCCTTGTGTTCGCCATGCAATCATGTCATGCCATACCAGTTTTGTAACATGCCATAAGAACGAAATCACTGTAAGAGCTGCAGGATCATGAAATGTAAATCATGACATTTATGACATCCACATCATGCTTTTCATGTTATGACTAGTCAAATATGTTCTTCATACAGTCATGTTATGCCATACCAAGTTTGGTATCGATACCGTTATTGAAACGGCCAGGAAAGCTAAAAGTTGTAGGCGGCTAGATAGATAGATAGATAGATAGATAGATAGATAGATAGATAGATAGATATATAGATAGATAGATAGATAGATAGATAGATAGATAGATAGATAGATAGATAGATAGATAGATAGATAGATAGATAGATAGACAGACAGACAGACAGACAGACAGACAGACAGACAGACAGACAGACAGACAGACAGACAGACAGACAGACAGATAGATAGATAGATAGATAGATAGATAGATAGATAGATAGATAGATAGATAGATAGATAGATAGATAGATAGATAGATAGATAGATAGATAGATAGATAGATAGATACGCGCTAAGTTGCTGAAGTTCGTGAAGAAGTACTTCGCATTTAATACTGCCCAGCATCACACCGGGTCATGTAGCCTAAAGGTGCCCATTGGATCCACCATATAAAAGCTTTTTATTAAATGCACAACACGTGGCTCGTATAGCGATGCACCGAGCACGGTCTACAAACTTAGGTGGTGCCATGGAACATCAGCACAAGAGAACAAGAAGAAAGTTCGAGCATTAGATCTGCCATGAAGTGAGGTTCGGTTAGGGTAATGTGAGGAGACGCATGCAGGCGTTCGTGACCATCCCATCCTTGTATAACGATGTGGTTCTATCACTATACTGTCCTATTCGTAGCTCGTCGAGGCATAGCCACGAGTCGACGTCCTCGCGGCATACCGCGACAGCGCCCGCCTTGTTCAGCTCGCCAAATGAGCCGCAATCCCCGCCATTCAATGCGGCAATGGAGGCGCTGCGGCGCATGCAGCCGCCGGCCAAGGGTGCGACGCCGGTCACGGACCCGGACAGCGCACTGCCCTGCGGTCACCACTTTTACGCGATGCTGGTCGCATGCTCTGGTACCTTGGCCGCTGGCACCGCACTCGGGTTCGCCTCGGCCGCCATGGAATCCATTGAACGCCAACCCTGGTACGACCTGCCACGGATTCCGCCTGAGAACAGGTGGATCGCCGACAGCCTCTTCCTGGGTGCCACTGTGGGCTCTCTGTTCTCAGGTGAGCAAGCGACGCAGCCGAGAAATTACGTGAGCTTTTTATTTACTTCTATGGTACGCAGTGCATGTTTTTGTTTGAGGAAATCAGCTGAGCCAGGACGGCGAGCACCAGCTGTCATTTCATGTTTCGCTTCCCAATAAACCTACATTTTATTGAAGTACTAAAATATTCGAGTAATGTGCATTTTTCTGCTCTGCTTTCTTATGTCCTTAAAGACAGCCTCTTCGTAACACGAAGCAGAAGCTGCTCGAAATTGTTTCATGATGGGTATTCTTTTAAGCCGTTGTAAATCATAAGTTAGAAGAAGTATTTCTGCATAACTATGGTACGGTACTTCACGAACATGTGTTAAACACTAAATAAGATGCACTGCGTTGTTCTTTAGTGTGGTTAAGTAATACACCATTTCTTCGTCCATGATGCACGTTTCAGGATTTCTACTGCATCTAGTCGGCCACAGAACAATTATGTTGCTGTCTTCCGCCGGCCTTGTCAGTTCGTGGATGTGCTTGGCCGTGGGAAACAGCGTGAGCGTGATACTAGTCGGCCGGGTTGCTTGCGGTCTCTTTGTGGGCGTTGTCGCCAACTGCGTTTGTCTCTACGTTGCCGACGTCGCGCCTCCAGCCAAGAGAACCACTTTTGGAGGTCTTCCGGAGGTACGCTGAACTACTTTATGCCGTCCGGTTTAAGCTCGCTCCGCGACTCGTTCTCCCTCAGGGGCTTCGACCCCTAGCTCTCTCTGACACCGCGCATCTCGACAGTCGTAATACCTGGTCGTACTTTGATCTAGACTACGTACCCTTTATAAGCTTCCGAATGTTCATCAGACGAATAACAAATCAAATTTGTGTGGTTGAGTTCCAGTTAGCCTGGCATGAAAACCACCTATACCACGACTGCTCTCCATTGTCGACTATGGCTGTGTCACCCGCCTCACAAACAGCTCGGCGACAACTCCACGATTACCATCGGCAGTGCGCCATTGCGGGGAGCTATCGTAGCTAACAATGCAAGCCGCGCTTTTCTGCCACTCTTCTTCGTCCTACTCCGTTCTGCTGTTTCAGCACCTGAACGGTAGCCGCTTTGACATTCAGAGCCCAGTACCTTGATAACTAACTAGATTCCAAGCGATGCACTTGCCACATGTCTGATCTAATCACAGTGCACAATCTGCAATGGCCACATCATACACTACTTCTACTAAGAAAACCTTTCTCGCTGACAACGCTCGATCACACCAATAGGCGGCTGGGTTGTTTTAAAAAAAACTCACGCCCCTCGGTAGCCCCCTGAGACCTCGAAGAGCTATAGTGGAAAAGCTAATTGCTCTCAAACCCTTCCAGTGGTAGTGCCGTGGAGTCGCTTCTAATTTAGTGTTTATTTATGCTAAACATTTTACGCGACAGCATTAAATAGTTCGTTCAGCCGAAATCACGGAGTCGGTATGGACGTCGTTGGCTGTGAGCGAGCAATTATAGTCTTTGCGTGAAAAAAAAATTAAAACAAGCAACTTTGCATGACGAAAAATTGAGAAAGATGCAAATAAAATAAAATAAAGAATTCTGGTATCGAGTGCGGATCGAACTATGGTCGTTTGCATGGCATGCGGGTGTTCGATCACACATCCATGTCTCTGCTCCTGGGTACAGTGAAAATACCTTCCTCTGCTTGAAAATGCATTAGAAGGAACTCGTACTTAACACGCGCGTCCTGTATACATACACCATGAAAAATTGCGCAATAATGCGTGGTACAAGCTTACATTGCTATTGGAGGTCACAACATGGAATTAATACGACAAATTCATAGTTTAAAGTCAGTCACCCATTAATAGAAACACACTCGCTACTGCAACCTTATGGTCACGTAGTGCGTGCTTAGGCAGTTTGAAAATATTTCATTTACCAAGTGTTTGAAGTACGCACTCGGAACAGAGTATCACTATCGTGTTCAACTTTTAAACGCGAAGCTTAAGGCTCCTCGATTTTTCGCGCTCTATTTTTTCTATGCGACCGTGCCCCGGTGCCACTCTTTCTCCTTTTAATAAAACCAAAATATCTCGCAGCACGAAACTGTTGATATGTGTTGATATGTGCATTTACAGAAGCATGAAAAATTATAGTAAACACTGTGCACATTGACACAGCACGTTGTGTGTAGTATGGAAATAATTAGTATGATCACGACATATAGCTTTTAAGTAATGCAATCGCTTACTCGCGTAATTTCGGTTAGCTTTCGTTTCGTGCCTCACTAACACACAGGTTTTGACGCAAGTGTTGCATCTCTAAATGCAACTTCTCTTACTTCGGAATGCACTCGCACAGATCGGAAATTGTACTTTGCATCTTCTGTTTATCAGCTGGTGATCGTGTGGCTATTGAGGCACCTCGAAGTGGCCACTGCTTTCGGCATTTTCTTCCAAGAGAGATCGTTCACCGCGTGCTATTGGCCACTCGTGAATTTAACGTCGGTATACTTGCAGGTAGCCATGAGCGCCGGGCTTCTGACGGCTTACTCGCTGTCCGGATTTCCCTGGGAAGTGCAGGCGGGCGGTTGCGCCCTCACGGCCGTCCCCATGCTGGCGATGCAGCGCTACATTGTCGAAAACCCGCGCTGGCTGCTTGCACGGGACCGCTCTTTGGACGCTGACACGGCCGTGTTGCGACTGTACGGCATCGACCCGCCCGCTGACTTCCGACAGCGCAAAGTCGAGGGCGCCTCGGACCAGCAGAGATCCGCAGATGCCAGCCGATGGCCGAAGGAAGCCAGGTGAAAATTGTTTGAAGACTACGCCTTGCGCGGCCTCTAACACTATCCATCTGTAAGAGGGCTTGATCCATTACTTAATGAATTGAATTTGTCCCTAGTAGAGGCCTCCCTTAATTACTTAGTGTGTGTAATCACATGACACCTACAGTGACAGCTTTTACCTGACCTTTGACTGACTTCGTAGTGTCGGTAAAGTTATAGCTAAGTATAACAATTACTCAACATTTTAAGGAAGAATTAGTGTATGCTATACGCAGTTTTAACTGCCTTCTTTTTATGCAACATCCATTACATGGCTGAGTTTAATTCCCACCATTTTTGTTTGATTCGGAGTGCTCCACGGACGCACCCTTTCGTCCCTCCATCTATATCTTGAGGCGTCGTAACGCTCATGGTATACGGCGTTCAATACAGGTAAAGGGAGCTACTATACGGGTCATTACAAGGCTAGAAATGATCGACACTGGCTTGAAATGAACGAATGAGGTTTATCGCAATATAATTTACAGAAATAACCAGGAAGAAGAAAATCTTTCGTGCACATGGGGCTGATTCGTGCACATGCGGCAGGGCACCAGAGAGTGCGTCATGGCCTCGCTGAGCGAGAAAATAACCTGACAATGATTTTACTTTAATAGATTTCTGTTGTAATTGCACTTGTTTTATGTATGGCTCTCTTTAAACAATCGCAGGAATTTCACGGCTTGTCTGTTACTGTACCTTCTTCAGAACATCTCCTGCGCTCAGCTTTGCCTGCTTCGAGCTGTGCAGGTGATGGCCGGCGCAGTGGCAGACGTGCCCCCACAGGCCTTCGCTATGTTCCTAATCATCTTGCACATAGGATGCGCCACCTTAGCCATTACCGCAACAAAAAAAGCCAGCCGACGTGGACTCCTTGGTCTGTCGGCCTTACTGGTCGCAGCTGTTTTGTTCATACTGCGACCACTGGATCATCTTGGCTTCATGTAAGCGTTCTCCTATTAAAGAACACGGACTTCCTAACCTGTTCACGTAGCTTCTTCAGCGTAATTTGACAATTTGACGGCATGCCTACAAACGAAAATTTTGAAGAACCTTGTCAGTGTGAGAAATAACTGTATATACCACGCATTGTGAGAATCATTGCTATGCGAAGCAGCCTGTGGCTGTAGCCGCTTAACACCGCTTTCGGTTAGGTATTACCAAGACGTTTACCACATTTGCTTACTTTCTGTTGTTGCGTGCATATATATCATGGGTTTACCAGGCATACCGACTACATTCTGCCCCCTACGGAATAGTTTTTTTTCTTTGGCGCAATGCAAACACTCTAGTTGCAGCACACACTTCCCCTTTTCGAAACAAAGTGCAAGTACAAATATCGTTCATCGGACGGGGTGAGTAGTGCCGAACTATAACTTGAATGGCAGAAGCACATGCGTACAAATCAACAAGTGCAGAGTTACAGCAGCAGAGCGATCTCTAACATATGATATGTTGGACCCCCTAACATAATGTTTTGATGCCTATTTTCACTCACCTGAAGAGATGTTGAGTGAGAGTCAGCTGTGCGACATACCCGCGTACAATGGAGCATGTTATGCCCCTATACGATTGACAGGGACTTTCGCAAAGGGTTTTAATGACGTAGACGACAGGTTTGTCATGTTATTCGTACCGTTAGCTGTTGTGCTCATGGTTCAGACATCATCCCCCCCCCCAAAGAAATATGCCAGATTTAGTATAGACCAAATCAACGAGAAGACTAATAGAGCATCCTGACGTAGGCGTGTAGAAGAACAGAAACGGTTAAAAGGCACTTGGTTCACAAAGAAATCATACGATCAATTCGTAGGTAGCAGTGATTATAATTTCCTTGTTTTACGAGTTTCCATTGTAACTAGCAATTCCGACAATGGTGAAACATATTCCAATAACTATCTTCTTGGCCATCCCTGCCGAAAGATCATGTCTTATTGAGGTATGCATGTCTGTCTATCCGAAGCATTAAAAATTATTGACACTGATGCTCATAATACATGTAGCTTGAGCCCCACATCGTTCGTAGGGAATTTGTAAAGATAAAAGTTTTGTAAAACCTATAGAAGAACGTGGCATCATTGAGGGTGTAAATTTTTAACAGTTTACTATAAGCCCGTGCATAAGGAGACGACCCATCATATTTTATGGTAGAGATCTTTGCTTTAACAACGCCAGCATTCGGTCCTTTAGTGAAAACGTTGTCGAGCTTTTCAATGCCTGAGGTTCTTTAATCAACGGAGCTCACCCTGCTAATCAGATAGTGATAGGCTGATAAGAATGTAACTGCATATAGACATACCCGAGTCATTAAAGAGAGGGGGGGGGGGGGTCTAGGCAGGAGCCATCTAAACAAAAATAAGTAATTGTGTTGGCGAAACTGATGTTTAGGAGCCATTTAGTCATTTTCGTGCTGTATAAGAACGCAGTACTGTTCTCGCATCATGTTTTCTCGCATCAGTCAAGCCATGTTGTTTCATGCAAAATCAATTCTGCCAAGTTTCCGGCACAATGGCACTTTTGCGCATTCTCTCTTTTCTCTTTCAATTATTCGTTGTGGTAAACAAAATTCTGAACAACTTTCGTAGGTTCGTAAGGTGCACAAGTTTGTTTGTTCATTTAATTTAAAACCTGTAGCCTACAGAAGTAACTGCTGGCAGATAGGTTTGAGTAACACTTCGTCCGCTTCCATTTTACCCTTCCCTCTTTCTTCCTAATCCGGAATGACGCTTCTGCCACCGAGACCTACATAACGCTTCTCTCAGTTTTTGTAGAGTAGGCGTAATACTGTGCAAGTGTATGTCCGGAAAAAGACATTCAGAGGGGCTTCTCATCAATATATTGATTTCAGCGAAATGTTTCTTGAGTGGCTGGTTTCCGTCGAGTTTTGTAAAAAAATGAATATAGATATATTTATGCGTGCATTCAGTACTGTGAAATATTCTGTTAATAAAATTAGAATAAAGTGCTTCGCAGACGTTAGCCCTCTACAGTAAGGAAAAAAATTGCTTACTTAGCTTCCGAAATAGCAGGCTGAAAAGCGGCATACCTTTGTCCGATCTTTTTAAATGTGCATATCTCTTCCATTTATCTTATTACCCGTACATACTGTCGAACAGATTAAATAGGCTACAGTCTTTGATGTGTCAATGTTTTCATCTTGGCAGAAATTATTTATTAAATCAAGAAACACTGGAGATTTCTCAGTTGAGCAGGAGAAGTTAAAAAAATCACATTCAATTATAACGCAGCAGCACCGAGATTCATCCACACTTCCTTTATTCTCTATTATAAGCAAATGAAGCAACACTTCTATTCAAAAATGAGCACTATGCATACTGATTTCCGGACAGAGACTGGACCGTGGACAAGGACTCCACCAGAGCCAGCTGGACGGTCTTGCTTTCGGTGGGCCTGCTCGTGCTGGCTTACTCGGTGGGCTTGTGCCACATCCCCGCACTGCTCACCGGCGAGCTGATCCCTCTGCGGCGGAGATACGTCGGCTCCTCGTTCGTGTGGGCGTCGCGGTGGTCGCTGACCTTCGTGATGATCCACTTCGACGACGACGTGCTCGCCGCTTTCGAGAACAGGGAAACGCTGCTCACGCTCAGCGTGGTTGTCGCAGTGGTGGCGGTCACTGCCATTGCTCTCATCCCCGAAACCGAAGGACGCACACTGACGGACATTCATAGATAACCGCCTGACAGACCGTCGGCCGCGTCGTACCCGCCGTTGCTCCACCTGGCACAAATATAGGTTTGCCGCTGCAACGTGGAGTAGGCAGGAAGTGATGTTTACGGTGTTAAGCCGGGTATCTTCTATATAAATATGTTTCTGATTTCTACGTCTTCCATGGATAAAATATTTCTTTCGCAAACCTACTGAGTCTGTTCAATTTCTCATCAGTAAGGTAGTTGCTGCCCTGTCACGTTTTTCAATGAACCTCGACGCATGTAATAAAGGCAAAAAACCTCTCATTGGGTCGCAACTTTGAATCGTTATATATAGCACTATTAGTTTTTTTTTGCCTGCACTGTGGCTAACGGCACAGAGTACGTACGAACTACATTCAGTAAACAATAAAGAGCACTACAAGAATTTTAATCAATAGAATGCATTGCTTCATTACGATTATATTGAAGTATGTTCATCGAATAAATATATATATATATATATATATATATATATATATATATATATATATATATATATATATATATATATATATATATAAATGTGGTCGATTGTTGAGTACCCTGTTCGAAATCCTGCTTGTTCCTTTGGTTGATTGATTTGTAATGTTTTCTCTACTCTGTTAGCAATTACCTTTATAAAAAGCTTGTATACTACAGAGAGCAAGCTGATCAGCTTGTAATTCAAGTCCTTGTTATCTCCTTTCTTATGTATTAAGATGATGTTAGCAGTCTTCCAAGACTCTGGTACTCTCCTCGTCAGGAGACACCTCGTAAACAGGGTGGCTAGTTTTTCTAACAGAACACCTCGTAAACTCGGTGGCTAGTTTTTCTAACACAATCTGTCCTCCATCTTTCAGCAGATCTGTTGTTACCTGATCCTCACCATGATTGATTGATTGATTTGTGAGGTTTAACGTCCCAAAACCACCATTTGATTATGAGAGACGCCGTAGTGGAGGGCTCCAGAAATTTTGACCACCTGGGGTTCTTTAACGTGCACCCAAATCTGAGTACACGGGCCTACAACATTTCTGCCTCCATCGAAAATGCTGCCGCCGCTACCGGGAATCTAACCCACGACCTGCGGGTCAGCAGCCGAGTACCTGATCCTCACCAGCAGCTTTGCCTCTTTGCATGCGCCCCAAAACGTTTCCGACTTCTTCAATCATTACTGGTGGGGTGTCATCTGAATTAGTGCTAGTTCTTAAAGTAATAAGGTCGTGCTGGTCCCGGCTAGTGTACAGATCTCTGTAAAACTCCTCCGCTATTTTAACTATCCTATCTATATTGGTAGTTATTTTGCCTTCGTTGTCCCTTAGTGCATACATTCTATTTTTTTTTTGCCTATTCAAGTTTGTATTTCACCGCTTTGACGTTGCCTCCGTTTTTCAGAGCGTGTTTAATTCTCTCCATGTTATACCTTCTTACATCGCACACCTTACGCCTATTAATAAACTTAAAAACTCTGCTAGTTCTATTTTGTCTGTTGTACTTGATAGGACCACCTCTGACCAAGATATGATTCTGTAGCACTCTGCAGCAAGGTCTGCCACAAGGTCATGTGAAGACCTCATCATTTCAAGTTTGACAGGGCGTCATGATTACGTCATAACGACGTCACAAGTTTTCGTGATATCTGACGCCATCATCACGTCGTATGGTTAGGTCCTCTCGTGATAGTAATTTTAGGGGCGCAGCTCTTCGTAGTTTCTTTGTCTTACGTCGGGCGTAACCGGAAGCATCAGACAGACACACAGACAGACAGACAGACAGACAGACAGACAGACAGACAGACAGACGGACAGGCGTACAGACGTACAGACGTACAGACAGACAGACAGACAGACGCACACACGGAATGACGAATGAATGGAAGCGTGGACGGAAGCACAGACAGATGGATGGGTGGACGGGTGGACGGACAGACACATAGACGGACAAACAGATGGATTAACTGTTGGATGGACAGACGGAGGCTTCGCCCAACCCATCATATTTAACGCCGTAGGTATGCTGTGCTTTTATTTGCAGCACTTGCCCCCGATGTCACCAACGCGGGATGCCCGCTGTAAAACTTCGCCTGGGATGAGATGCCTATGGCTTTCGCCTTGGACAACATTCGGAGTGCAGTACGCTTACTGTGGGCACTTCACTGCAATGTTTACTATTAGTGGACTACGAGTGACCTGCTGGGTAACGCGTACACGAGGTAGATATAAGAAACTGCACATCTAACGGAAATGCCGATTTTGAGAAAACTGAACTAAACAGCGTTTCCATGATAGCACGATGGTCCTCTGGCGGGGCTATTTAACAGGTCAAAGAAGGCAGGGAAGAACGTGAAAGACAACACACGTATTCTACCCAAGAACAGTGTTCTACGTACGCTCCTACCCCTTTGAATAAATGGGAAATGGCAAAACTTACCTTGTTCCTGAAAAGTTTATTGTGTCAGGGTGATGGAGGAATAAGGTCAGGGTGTTCGAGGAATAGCTATTAGAAGTGTTTTAAGGTTATTTTAAGAATAACATAGAGGAAACGCGCGAGGGAGCGACAAAGAGTTAGACGAGCACATGAGATTAGTAAGTTCTGCTGTATGACGTGACCGCAACAAACACAGGACTTCGTTGACTTGCGGAACATGCAAGAGGCCTTTACCTAGCAGTGTCCACAGTCAGGCTGATGGTGATGATTATGGCCATGACATCCACACTGATGAAACATTGTCATAAAGTTATCATCTTTCATAAGGGTTATGTCGTCGTAGTGGCGATGTCCTAGTCATGCCATTGCCATCAATATATACCGTTTGCGTCAGCCAAGATTCATCGGCACCATCTCCCTATGTCGGGTCATATAGTGGAGGCCACCACATTGGTGTCACATTGGCCCCTTCATTTTTTTTTTGCTTTAGTGTCATTGTGGATTATATCACGTTGTTCATTTCCCGTTTTTTTCACCCTCTTGCAAAGCCTTCGTGTTGAACACGTGTGCCCCTTGTAGAAGCCCGCATCTGCTCTGGTGGCTTACAGAAATCATCGCTTTGTGTTAAGGAGCACGAGGCAGCCAAGCTCATTCCTGAAGATGATCTCCCCATTACAGGTATGCATGATGTGCACGTTAAATAATCCCAAGTGGCTTAAATGAATTCAGTGACCTCCTCTACGACGTTTCTCATAATGATATCGCTTTTCTGAACATCTGAAGCAGCTGTCAAAGTGAATCAATTCTTTTTATGTGGTGTCGCCGGATTGCACCAGAAATATGCTAACTTTTCGGTTATGAGACTGCACATCAGAAGGTATTTGCTTATTTTCACTTGTTTGGAAAGACATTTCATTGGTATTTACGTCGGGGAAACATGTCCTTGCGCATATTTTCAAGGCAATGGCTTAGGATGATCAATGATCACGAGAATTTTGATCATGATGTCACTTATGGGGCTCACACCCACCCTGAGTGATGGGCAAGAAACGAATACTTCTCAGGAGTTAACGCATGAATCGCAAGAATATTGAAAAATATTACGGGGATCACTCCGTATTATATTGCTAATTTTTGAACTTTGTAT
The DNA here is from genome assembly GCF_043290135.1 of Rhipicephalus microplus. Lineage (NCBI taxonomy): Eukaryota > Metazoa > Arthropoda > Arachnida > Ixodida > Ixodidae > Rhipicephalus > Rhipicephalus microplus. Next base: position 10,072,868 of record NW_027464591.1, on the reverse strand, counting down.
GAAAGCCACCCTGATTTAATAAATATTTTTCAACAGCGTAGCAGATACCCTTGAGGTGGCATAATGAAGATATCAAAGGCAGAATATAAAAAGTAGCAATACTGTTTAATTGAATGCTGCTTTTAGATCCTATTTTTAAGTAAACAGAAGCAAGTGCACATTTCGCTTGGATCTTTCTTATTCCAGTGCAGTATTTGACCACAAAGTCTAGTGCGTATAATTTATGCTTGAGAAACTGCAATATGCGAATAAATAGCATTGCAAGTAATTCTTCAGCTTTAGTTTTCTTACACTGCTATTTGCGCCTGATCTCATTCTTTTTTTAAATATTTCCCTACCTCTCACTTTTTGAATATTGCGATCTTCCTTCTGGGTAGGTGCCATTATTCGAGACTTTCATCGTCATTACCAAGCAGCCTCACACTCCTAAAAAGTGCACGCGTAAAGAAGAAGAGATGGAGAAAGTCAAGGCTATGTTTCATAAGCTGGTCTGGCTTAAAAAATCAAATGCGTGAGTTCTTTTTTGCATTTGTCGTGATCATGCGAGCACACTTTGGCAGTACGATGTCATAGACATCCATATGAACGCAGAAAGGTCCCCCTTCCGATGGCAGTTTCGTGTTCGGTATTGAGTCTGCCTTGAGGGATGCTTCTGCATGCTGTATTTATTGTCTATAAGCAATGATTTGATTTTCTGTTCTCGATACTGCCAACAGAAAGGGACTCACCTTACCGCGGCAATAGGCAATACGATGTGGTGTTGCTAAGTGAAACACCCAATACATTATTAGGAGCGAAGCACTACATGTACTGTACGTGCAATGTACTGTGCAGGTACCTATAATGCGAGGCACATTTGCATGAAGGCTTTTAAGATGTCAGTTTCATGGTACATGGAACGTAAGTTGGCCAAAAGCACTGAAAATGATTTTATAGGGGTAGGTCGCTGACCGTGTGCCACTGAAAACGCTCTAGCAGCTCATTCAGGGTCAGAAGATGTTTTATCCATCGAGACGTGGGCAAGCTCAAACTATTGGCTCAAACTGATAAACCTTTCCCTGCAGTAGAGGTTGTTAAAGATCACTCAATATATGGCGTGGTCCGTACGTTACGCCTGGTGAATTCCCACAGCTTCTTTGTAGCGATTTCAATAATCAGCGAGAAATTCTCTTTCCCCTGCCGCGGTGTTCTAGTGGCTAAGGTAGTCGGCTGCTGACCCGCAGATCGCGGGTTCTAATCCTGGCTGCGGCGGCTGCATTTCCGATGGAGGCGGAAATGTTGTAGGCCAATGTGCTCAGATTTGGGTACACGTTAAAGAACCCCAGGTGGTCGAAATTTCCAGAGCCCTCCACTACGGCGTCTCTCATAATCATATGGTCGTTTTTGGACGTTAAACCCCGCGTATCGATCAATCAATCAATCAATCAATCAATCAGAAATCCTCTTCCAGCAAACTTTTGATGTCTCCAGTTTTCAACGCTCATACGAGTTGCGCAGGGAATCTATTTCAGTTTAAAGGTTAAGAAACTTTACGGATAGGATGCAGCAAGCCGTTATGACGTTAGCCAATGTGATGTGCCTGTTCAATATCGCTAACTATATTGATAAGGCGATGAAGGAACAAGCAATGAGGATTAGTTTTGTCTCTGCGTGACTCTCATAATCGCCTTCAGGAAGGCTTACGAGTAAAAGGTTGTTACTTCTCATACACTTGTTTGTTAATTACTTCGCCTAGCTGTCCACTTGTATTCGAGGGTTTCAACTCGGCAACCACAGACCACAGAATAAATGGGTGTAGAGAGATATCAAACACAAAAGGAAACAAAAAATGTGTAAACAAGAGAAAACAAGTACCGGATGGAATAGTTTGACGCTACAGAGCCCTTGCTGACTGGTAGCCTGGTCCGTCATTCAAGAGCACAAAATGCGAATATCTTCCCTTGTACGCGCCATGCTCCAGAGAAACCAGCATGCGTCGAAGTGGCGCGCGGAAGAGAATGTTTCCTTTAGAAACAGGGTATACGTTAATCTTCAACATGAGATTAAGTGGCAGTTGTTTGTTTGCTAGGGTGCCCCTCAAAGTGACCGATCACAGAACAAAGCAAAGGGAGGCGAGCTCAGCCTTTCAGACATCTGTAGTTTGAAAGGCCGGTGCCTTCCTCGCCCGTGCAATCAATGCTTAGTCCTTTACTTTTTCCTGCTGGCGTAATTACAGTAGTGACAAGGAAGTTAGCACACCCACACTTTTGAAATAACACTTTGTCAGCGTAGATTTGAAGAAAACGACACAACAGATAACTTTTTAAACACGAAGGTGTTTTATGCCGGGGTCACCCACGGCTCCCCTGACGTATTTCCGTCAGGGGAGCCGTATTCTTGACGTATTCGTGACGTATTCCCGTCACGAATATGACGTCGTAAATAGTATTTGCAGATCCGAAAGAAATAAACTAGAAGGCGTATTTCGCAACGCGGGGCGTCCAACCAGTGACCTCGCGCTCCTCAGCGCACGACGCTAACCAACGATCCTTTTCGAACTTAATAATGGCGAGCCATTTATATACGCAATTTACCACTGGCAATCCTTTGATCTCAACGAACACAGCGCCTTTTCATTATCAGTAGCAAGATGGTACGACGGCCGTGTCTCTAAAGGTCGTCGTGCCGCGCCACCCCACGGGTCGCTATGAGCACGCGCCTCCACAAGGCATAGTCAAAGTTCGTATAGAAGTTCTCTGGCATGACGGCTCACTCCCGCGCGTGAATATCACTAGATTCGGGCACTCTATACCTTGCAAGTTTACTTCTGAATTCATAGTAGCTAAAGAGAAAAGGAACGTCACTTCGCTTGTTGGCGCGGCTGCGTTACGAAAGGAGCATGCTGCTCATAGGTGAAAAAGTATGTATTTGTACACTTCGCACTCGTCCTGTGCATACCTGTGCGCTCATTTCTTGCGTCTTCCAATTTGACCAGCGCGCGTCAAGTGTCTAGCTTTGACAGTTGTTTGTCCACGATGATCCTGTCTACGCTCATTTTGAGCGTGCTTTATGCTTGGGGTGGCCACTACAAGTTTAGTTTTTTTTGCCGTTCTTCGTGTGACATAATGCATTTCGTTCCTGTAACATACCTTCCTTCGCTCTTGGAGTAAAACAATGCAGAATGGACGCTTGAATACCACTACGAGAACACGGCTTACTTTCGCGTTGTACCAATTCCCAGAAAGACGGATTAACCACGTTTTTTTTCTCATTAATTGCAGGCCGTCGAAGACGAGACACACATCCCTGGCACCACGGCAGCACGCACCGGGGTCGACGCTGATGAGCCATTCCATGGATGCACTGTCGTCGCCACCGTTCAACACGGCCATGCAAGCGCTGCAGAAGCTGAAGCATCCGGTAAAAGGTGCTACACCGTTTAGCCAAATGGACAGCTTCAGGCCCTGTGGTCACCATGTGCGTGCCATGCTGATGGCTCTCTCAGGCATGTTGGCCGCCGGTATGGCTCTCGGCAACGCCTCGGCCGCCATGCCCTCCATCGAACGCCGCTTCTGGCGCGACGCACCGTCCGGCCCACCCGAAAATCGCTGGATCCCCGACAGCCTCTTCCTGGGTGCCACTGTTGGCGCTCTTGTCTCCGGTATGCGAGTTTCAGTTGTAGATATCATGTCTGGTATATAGGCATAGCAGTGATGCCATCGTGATAACGAATTTCCAGATAGTCGTTGCAACATATTCTCATGCTGCGCGTGATGGCAGTGCACAGCTGAAGTTTAAAGGGCCCTAATGGTTATTGTGCAGGGCTCCCCGATGAACCTTTGGGAGCCACGTATGGTGTAACTACAGGGCAAATAAATAGTATTATTTTGCTCTACTCTCTCTGTGTTCTATTCTACGCTGGGCGGTCTGTGCCTCTGAACTCATATCCGCAAGAAAGTTCGTCAGAACCCTTACTCTCCTGTAAATGCCGAGACCATGAAGACTTTCATGGTTGAAGTGTTTAGTTTAATCATTTCTGAAGATAACTTAGACCTTGCACTCTTCGGGGCAAATAGCAACACTAATGTGCAGATGTCAATTCTGAAAATACAGTTTCTTTTTCTTTCGGTTGTGTCTTAACTCATAGGAGCTACATAGGATTGTTTGTGAAAGATAATACTGATGGCTATTATATCTGTCAAGCTTACCTAGATGCTTTCTAACAAAATATTTAAAGATATATAGCACGAAGTGATGTGCAGGCCTGACTGCTGGGAGGTGTCGTGAGCCGCATGCGGCCCATGGGTCACGTGATTGAGACCCCTAATTTAGAGAATCAGTTGTTATGACGCCAGGTGTTGTGGTACAACACGCATTTTATAGCGTTCGTATGTGTGCTCTCGCAAGGCTGCATGCCTACGATGTCATGTCGAGAGTCACGTTGGGTGGTGCAGTATAGAGGTGAATTTTTTCCAACTTATAACTGTGAAACCAACATTCGTCTATAATCTCCATCACCCGAAAGCATAATGCTAAGTGTTGCTCTGCAGTATTCAACATTCTATGCTTGCTGTGATGGGTGCAACAAAGCGTTCTGCCGTGGTTGTTTACATGTCTTCAACGCATTGAATTCTACACGCATGAACATTGCCGATTACGTATATATGTTTTCTCGCTGACTTTTTTTTTCCGAGAAACGCATGAAGCCTACAAGCTATTCTCGTAAAATTCTCCCTGTTGTGTATTGCGCATCATGCATTCAGTGATTTGTGGCGGGAATATGTATTTTTCACGTTGGTTGGTTTATGCTTGTTGGCAATGAAGGAATTCTGCTGCACCTTGTGGGCCACCGATGGACCCTGCTGCTGAGTTCGGGTGGCCTAACTAGCTTCTGGGTGTCCTTGATGCTGGCGAACAGGGTCAGCATGATAGTCGTCAGCCGTGTGGCCATCGGCCTTTGCGTGGGCGTCATGACCAACTGCGTCTGCCTTTACGTCACTGACGTCGCTCCTCCAGCCAAGAGAACACTCTACGGAGGCCTCGTTGAGGTTTGTATCATACCAGCTATATGAAAAAGACACGCATAATGAGGTAACAAAAACTGCCATTAAGTTTGACCAAGTTCAGTAAATTTCGCTGGGAGGACAGTTGTGACTGCTGGGTTTATGCTCACGGAACACCGCCCACCCTGCAGATAAAAGAGCGAGGACGGGTCCACATGCAGCAGCCTGCGCAATACTTTCTAATTTACGACAGGTGGTGTATTAGGGCCGAGATAACCCCATTATGAGACAGCTGCGGGTTAAAGTACGTACCACAAATAAATTTGGCAGATCCCACGTACCTAGGAATCGGCGTTATGCGAAGCTTGCGGAGGGAAGGTGAATATGTTTAAATTTTTCTTTTTATTGAGTGACACGTCATGAAATGACGCTAAATATAAGTACAAATGTTGCACGCACAGACATGTTGAAGAGTTGCAGACGTTTATATAACCAGTTGTTTGAACTTGCGCAATGAAGTCAACTGGAACAAGCGTATTAGCAACACCAGATGCTGATATGAAGCGCTGATGCTCTTGAAGATGCTGGCCCTGGACACTGCTACATAAATCATTTTCAGTGCATGGCACCTAACTACAATTGACGTTACCCCGACGTGACGGCTGTATGAAAGGAGCACATAAAATTGGGTAGGCAGCACTGCAACCACTATTCATGTTCAGAAAAGATTAGCGTCTATTTCAAAAGTAGTTCCGAGACCTGGCGTAGCTCTACACTAGAATGCTTGACTGCCACGCAGACTGCTCGGGTTTGATTCCTGCTGGGATCCTGAAATTTATTCTTTGCGTTCGTCGGGGGGTCTACGCTGCCAATGTCAGGTTTTTCTTAACACTGACATTTATTGCATGCCTTCGTTGAATCGACGCTACCGATGTCGGGTATTACTTAATGCGCAGGCGTTGAAAGTACCCATGTGTGTTCTCATCGTTGCTGGGTAGATATTAAGTGCCAATAACCTGTGGCACGCACCCGCATAGCAGTGGCACACACCCGCCCATAGTAGGTATATGCCACTGTCTGGCGGGAAGTGTTTGACGACGTACGCGAAGGGATTGGGGAATTATACATGTCTTGACTAGCGCGTAATATTTGTCAAACCAAGTTACCCTCCCATGCTAAATTTGGTGCACGCTAACTTAAGGGGGTGACGACGAGAGCACCCGCACCTAAGCGGCTATTAAGAGATATATTCACTCAAAGTCGCCGAAGTTCGCTGATAATTGCTTTGTTTTTAAAAACAGGATGTGACAAGTACACATGTGCACTAAGGAATTCGGCGTGACACGTTCTCTTCGACTGAATGTCTAGCCACTTTAAGATAATTCTCATATGTTCTCATATTCTCAAGCAAATAATATGCGATGTCTTTCTTTTAATATTGCAGGCTCTTTAAGCATCTATCTATCTATCTATCTATGTATCTATCTATCTATCTATCTATCTATCTATCTATCTATCTATCTATCTATCTATCTATCTATCTATCTATCTATCTATCTATCTATCTATCTATCTATCTGTCTATCTATCTATCTATCTGTCTGTCTGTCTGTCTGTCTGTCTGTCTGTCTGTCTGTCTGTCTGTCTGTCTGTCTGTCTGTCTGTCTATCTATCTGTCTATCTATCTATCTATCTATCTATCTATCTGTCTATCTATCTATCTATCTATCTATCTATCTATCTATCTATCTATCTATCTATCTATCTATCTATTTATCTATCTATCTATCTATCTACCTATCTATCTATCTATCTATCTATTCGCCTACGTTTGGGGGGTAAGAAGCTACCTCACAAAGAGATCTATGTTCGTTTTAACTGAAGATGCGTCTACGAATAAGTATTTCACAAGTCGTGGGGTGCCACAAGGCGGTGTTTTGAGTACAACACTTTTCAACCTGGTTCTCGCGGGGCTCACCGTATTGCTGCCACAGACAGCTGATATATCTCTACGCTGACGATATCTGCATTTGGGTGTCCGGCGTGACACGGCCTCAAGTGCGCGCAAGAATACAGAAAGCGGCAACAATTACATCGACATACCTTCGCCAGCAAGGTTTGACTATCGCCACAGAAAAATGCGCAGCGGTGGCGTTTACACGCAAACCGATGTCTTTTTACTCATTGTGCATCGATGGCAGATCAATCCCATATAAGAGCACTCATAGATTCTTAGGCGTCATCGTAGATCGTGACCTAACCTGGAGCCCACATGTCACATACCTGAAGAAAAAGCTCATTGGCATTGAGAATGTATTCAAGTTCGTCGCCGGAAAATCATGGGGCCCATTCGTGCACTCCATGTTGCAGCTTTACACAGCCCTCTTTCTCGGAACTCTCCGGTACAGCCTTCCTGTCCTGTCCAACACGTGCAAGACTAATATCCGTGCACTGCAAAGCGTACAAGCCCAAGCACTTCGGACATGCCTTGGCCTTCCAAGATGCTCATCGACAGTGTCAATTATTGTTATTGCACAAGAACAACCGGTCACAACGCACATCATTGTCGAGACGCTGAGAGCGCACATTCGGCATTTATCACGGCTACCGTTACATCATTTAGCGTGTTTGACAGCTCGGAGGCCCCATTCCTCGTACTGCGGTATCGTGACAAAACATCAGGGCATACTACCGCCTGGCTTCAAAATTGCGATGCATCCAGCAACTGCGCCATGGAGTCTTCGTCAACCAGACGTGCGCTTATCAGTTCCTGGAATCTTTAAGAAGGCACGCATGTCAACGCTAGCCCTGAAGCATTTGACTTTGCCTCTGTTGGACGAAAGGTACTTCGACCGCATACATGTTTACACCGATGGCTCCACTAATTCCAACAGCTCCACAGGAGCAGTGGTTGTTCCATCTGAAGATGTGTTGCTTCAGTACAAGTTTTCTCACACCACGACGTTGATAGCAGCAGAGCTCGCAGCACTTCAAGGTGCAGTAAAGTACATTCTTCGCCAGCAACCTAACCAATGGGCCATCTTTTGCGACTCCAGGTCAGCCTTACAGTCACTACGGTTTGTTATGCAGCACGGGTTACATGAACAGTCCGTATATCAGATAAGGCACGACTACCACAAAGCGCTTACTGAAGGTCACGATATTGTATTTCAGTGGTTGCCGAGTCATTGCGGAATCGTCGGAAATGACCATGCGGATGAAGCTGCTCGATCGGCTCATGACCAAGACGAGCTCACGCCCATACCACTCTTGAGAACGGACGCTGCAAGGCTACTACAATCACTTGCTCGCCGTATATCTCTCCTACAATGGAATACGCAGGGTTTCTCCAACACGCACCTGTATTCGATCGACCCAAACTTGCAACTTCGTTTGCCATCCGGGCTCCCACGATGCACTGAAACTTTGCTGTGTCGCATGAGGTTGGGCGTGGCATTTACGAATTCGTACTCTCGTCTCCTTGGAATGGCGAGCACTTCGGCATGCAATATCTGCGCCTGCGAGGAAACGCTTGAGCACATTCTATGTCATTGCCCAACATACCTGACCGAACGACGTATTATGGAAGCCAAGCTCTGTCAGCTGGATTCACGGCCGCTTACAGAAGAGAAGATCCTGGGACCTTGGCAGATGGCTTCCCATACGCGCAAAGCCACGAAAGCCCTCTTGTACTTTTTAAGGACCACCAAACTTCACGACCGCTTGTGAAAGAACTGTGCGAGGCCGTGCTGTGTAGTCTAGAGCTGACTATTTATGCTTCTCTTTCTTACTCCTCTTCTTTTCTGTCTCTTTCCGTTCTATTATTCCCCTTTTGCCCCACCCCAAGTGTAGGGTAGCCAACCGAGCCATGCTTGGTTAACCTCCCTGCCTTTTCTCTCTATTGATATCTCTCTTTCTAGTATGGGATGCTGAGATGGTTTGACGAATACGACTCACTGGTCATGACATGAAAAATGGCAATCCCGTCGCGTAGGTCGTCAAACGCTTTCCTTCAGACAGTGGCACATACCCACGGGCGGGTATGTGCCACTGGTATGCAGGAACGTGCCACAGGATATTGACAGTTATATCTACCAAGGAACAGCGAGAACACACAATGGTAGTTTTAAGGCATGAGCATCAATTAAAAGCCGAGGTCCTTAGCATGGACTTTACAAATGCAAAGAATAAATGCAAGGATATCACCAAGAATTAGAGCTTACCATTCTGCGTGGCAATCAAGTATTATACCACAGAGCCAAGCGAGGTCTTAGAACTATTTTTTTAAATGTAGCGTAATGTACATGAGACGACAATTTGTTTGCAGTGCTGGCCATCTAATTTTATAATCATCATATTTATACTATTATGGCTTAACCGCCATGTCCGGTTTATGCCAATTGTAATTAGGTGCCATCTGATGATGTTGATTTATGTAGCAGTGTTCAGGGCTACTATCCTCGCGAGCACCAGCGCGAGCACCAGCGCAAGCACCAGCGCTCATATCAGCTGACCGCTTCTGGTGTTGCTAATATCCAAGTAGCTGTTGGCATCCTTGCGAAACAGTGAAGTGCTAGTATAAAGATTATGTGGCTGTCTTACGTATATCTGTGCGTACTTATATTTAACGCTATTTCGTAATGTTTTGTTGAATATAAAAATCACAACACAGTCACCTTCCATTCGCTTGCTTCGCATAGCATCAATTAGGATACGAGGGATATGCTGATCTTTTTTAAAGACGATAGTCTTTCTTGGGCAACTTCGACGGAAAAATTTTAGTCTGTCTGTCTGTCTGTCTGTCTGTCTGTCTGTCTGCATGTCTGTCTGTACATTTGTCTATTTGTCCGCCCCAACAATACCTCAAACGGCACTGAACGGTCAACCCAATCCACAGCGCCTACTAATATTGCTCAGGGTTTAGCGTTCATAGTTGTGCAATTGTCAATTAAAAATCAAATATTGCGCATATTTGAGGCACCATTACAATATGTCTATGTTTTGTATGTGTGCCTTTATACTAGAAGAGGACACACACAAAATACTCTAAGGACTGTAACGTTTCTCGAGCTGCGCTAACAGTGCAACGAGATGTTCAAGAAGGGTGTTTCCAACGCTTTGCTACGACGGCACGGTGGTGGCACCTGCCCGTCGCTTTCCATTCTACACCTTATCACCTCCATGACTGGCACGCATGTTTCTGCGCGATCACGCATGCCTTCATTTTCGAAGATAACTGCCAGATTGCGTTCGTATTTAACGTGCCTAGATGCGCTTGTTCACCTCCGTTACACGCTCGAGGAACTCTAATGCAGCGCCTTCAGAATGCCATTCACCGATTTTCTTGCGCAGAACACACACACACAAAAAACGTTTTGTTCCCTCTCTCCAGACGCAAGCGCCTGGACGACATTTACAGTGTAACGTGTAGATTCGGGCCAACTTTTTTTCGAGCTATTCTGTAGTGCTTTTTTTTATCGCAGCATCTGAATAGTATGGCGGCGCCCACAACAGGAAAGTTCTTGGTAAAGTATGGATAAATCTAGCTCTGAAAAATATGCCATGACGACTAATTTCGCTTTATGAAGTAACATATACTGCATTGACTTGCAATTTTCGCGCTAAGCTATTAATAATAATAGTATAATAACATTAATAACATTAATAATAATAATAATAATAATAATAATAATAATAATAATAATAATAATAATAATAATAATAATAATAATAATAATAATAATAATAATAATAATAATAATAATAATAATAATCATGATGATGAATGCTGCCGCCTACGATTCTCGGTCACGTCGTATTCAAGCACAGTATACTTCCAGCCCTGGCTAAATTACCTGCTGTTGCCTACTTCCCCGTACCAATGACTGTGAAGCAGCAAAGCTTCATAGTGTTATACTCCTCCTTTCGCCGGTTCGTGTGCATTTTCGCCTCTACTTAGTGCCTTCGACCCAATGTTAAACAGCGCCACCGATATTTTGTCGCTGTCTTCCGAGTTCTGTCCCGCCTTCCTTACCGTTCGTTGTGTCCTCAATGCAGCACCAATATTGCGTCACTACGATCCTATGGATGGCTACTGAGCTCCACACCATCGGTACTGTCCTCGCGCAACAAAATTCTGGATTCGGCGAGTATGTCATCGCATACGCGAGCAGAACTTTGACCAAGGCGAAGTTCAACAGTATAGTGTCACCGAGAAAGAAGGCCTGGCGATCGGTTGGGTTCTCGTCAAGTTCCGTCCTCATTTTTATGGCCGTACTTTTGATGTAGTAATGAATCACAACGCAGTATGCCGGTTGTCTTCGCTCAAGGATATATCGGGACACCTTGCCCGTTGGGCTCTTCAGCTTCAAAATTATGACATCAGCGCTATATATTGTTCCGGTCGTAAGCATACCGATGATTGTGCACTGTCGCGGTCTCCACTATCTACAGACATTGCAATAATGAGCCAGAAGACATTGCGCCAGAAATACACCCACGACGACGACCATTCTCATGCAGCAACGTTCGTTCGGGGGCACTTGTTGGCTCCACGTGCCATCCTGCACTCCTCTTTTAACGCCCAAGTTACTCTCCAATTATTATGGTACCTACCGCGTGGTTGAGTGTGCATAGCCCGTGAATTACGCCATCGTACCTCTCACGCCACCGAGCGACTATCGTCAGCGTACCATGATATCGTCCACGTAGACCACCTCAAACCGTACTTCAAGTAGGTTGTTCCCACCTGTTAGATTGCCAGAATGGGTTCATATTTTTCGATGGGGGAAATTATAATGTAAAAAGACGTTATTATGAGGGTCTAAATTATTACCGCCACAACAACAACACCAACAACAACAACAACAACAATACCAACACCAACACCACCAACACCACCACCAACAACAACAATGATAATAATAATAATAATAATAATAATAATAATAATAAATCATAATAATAATGTAAAGCTGTGAGACGATTTTCGGCACAACATTGCGTACTGTTGGTCCTTGGAAAACGGCGGGAAGTTCAGAAGAAAACATTCGCGCTGCACGCCTGGTTTTTCGGAGCGCTCTTTCGCTGTCTGCAATCAGCCAAGTGTAGCTGAATTTCTACACCACTGCGCCTCGTGTGCTAACACTGAATTGCTTGTAAGTTGTTCCTAGGAGTGAACGCTACACTCTTGCAGCGGCGTGCTCATTAGTAAGCATTCTTTTCGGATGATGAATGAATGAATCATTAGCCAGGGGTACTTATAACCAGGTCAGTCTTATTCTACTTATGGGTGGTAGTATGCGTTGGTGATCAAGCCAAAATACAAATTTTCCTTCCTGTCATCGCCATCTGCTCCTTGCGAATAGCACATTTTATGGTTTCTCCCATAGATAGCTGCTTTGTGGACAAGCCCTATAAAGCTCAGTTTTAACCAATCGCTTCCCAAAGTGAGCAACCTGTCTAAATGTTTCTATCTATTGCACTCTGTGTTATTGGTAGGGTGGCTACAATGAAATGAATCAAACAGATGATTAGCACAAAGAGAGCATGTAGAAGATTGATTGTTTTATTTAGCTTTAGTGTGACAGTGATGATGTAAATTGACAAACTACATTTCGGGTATGTGGTATCTATACCCACAACCTTCAAATTACGAGTCTGAGGCTCTACCGTGTGAGTGGATGTAGTATAAACTATCCATATTCAAACAAAATATTCAATGTGGAAGTTGAATGAGTCGCAGGGAAACCACATTTTAGGGACTTTTTCGAAGCTTTATAGAACCAAGATATTCTAGTGCTATAATGAGTAGTATGTGCAGCCGTTAGAACAGATTCGGAGCCAATTATGTATAATAACACTCGGCTATTTGCAACATAAATGAAATCAGCTCATGCGTGGATCGCATACAAAATTAGAAAACAACCTGTAAACAATTGAAGTCAATTTGTCCCTACAGCGCTTGCAATGTTTGTGGCATGTAGGTGTCGACAAGTGTGGGCATGCTGTGTGCGTACGCCATGGCTGGCTTCGCATGGCAGCAACAGGCGGTCGGCTGCGCGATGGCCTCGGTTCCCATGATGGCTTTGCAGCGCTATGTGATCGAGAATCCGCGGTGGCTGATGTCCAAGCACCTTTCACTGGACGCCGACACATCCGTGATGCGCCTGTACGGTCTCGATCCTCCACCCGACTTCCGCGAAAGGAACAAAAAAGGAGCCGAGGAGCATAAGCCAGCCTCCACTTCCAGCCGCCTGTGGCCCAGTGACGTAAGGTAGGAAAGTTGTGCCGTGGACATCGGACTGGTCAAAATCGAATTCTGTGAACACACTAACATGTGTTTTTTGACTACTCATTGTTTTATACCATAACGTAGGATGTGTGAGCGTTTTCAGGCTCTTCCGCATGGCCCATGACGGTGATTTTGGCATAATACTGGTCACGTCGCTCCAACCGCTTCTTTACTGCAGGGGTCTCACTCCAACTCAGCTCCGCTAGCAAGACGTAGTCGCAATTTAGTCTCACAAGCCCCGGGACATTGAAGAGGCCAAAGAGGGCGGGAGGAGGGAGGTCAAAGTTTGCAAAAAAAGTATACTGATTATCACGTCACTCCAGGGGCCCAGAGAAGATTTATTGAGGTCTGAGCAAGAGGGCGCTTACCAAGCGCGTCGGTTGGGCTTGATGATGATGATGATGAACCTTTAGCTTTGTTGGCACTCGCCCACAAAGGGGGATCGGCCAAGAACTGGGCGGCAGGATCATCAAGTGTGCTAAGTCAGGCATTCAGGTAGTCTCGTAGCCATGAATAACAATAGACTTGCTCGCCAGAGCAGGGGCACGCAGGCACTTCTTTCTTTAGTGGTGTGAGTCTTCGCCTTGGCATAGGACCCACTACTAAAAGTAGGTGCAGTATTCCTCTTTCACAAACAAAAACAGATCATCGTTCCAATATAGTAAAGTTATTGCAAAACAAACAAACAAAGGAGGCTGATCTATAGAAAAGTACACTAATAGTCAAATGTTACACGTGAACAGTTCACCAATAATGAAGCAATGGCCGTTGCACGAATAAAAAAACGCAAGAAAAGTGTTCCTTTATGAACGCGCAAAATAAAGTTTCATGCGCACCACGTGAACTATGTTAGTGCTCGGTTGTCTTCGTTGGGCCCATTTTGTCCACGCAGTGTCCGTAACAAATTCGTAGTTTGCATCACTCACGCGGCGCAATAGCGAGTCAGATAATCAGTTGCAACAATGACCCATTTGTTGCCGTCGGCCGATAAAGGAAATAGGCCTAGAATGTCCATGCCGATTTGATCGAATGGCTTGTGGGATGGACCAATTGGCTGAAGTAATCCCGCCTGCTTGCTTGGTGGCGACTTTCCACGCTGGCATTCATGACAGCTGTTAACCTACTGCTTCACGCTTGCCGAAAGTCCGGGCCAGTAGTACGTCTCATTTACTCTGGCGAGCGTTCGCGAGTAACCTAGATGACCATATGTGTGCTCCTCATGACACGCGTAGACGACTTCGTCCCGCATGTCCTTCGGAACGACGAGGAGGTTGGCGTGGCTCGTAGAATGGGCGTTTTATTGCGATAGCAATTATAGGGACACTCCATAGAATAAAGAACCAATTTAGAGGAGGGAAACTGTAGCCTTGACAGAAGTACGCAAAATAAGCATCGGTGGGGCTTGGAACTGCCGAGTGCAACCAAGAGATGATGATGATAATGATGATGATGATGATGATCATCATCATCGACCTGTCTACATTCACTGCAGCACAAAGACCTCTTCAATGTTCCGTCTGTTAACTCTGTCCTGTGCTTGCTGCTGCCAATTTACACCCACAAACTTCTTAATCTCATCTGCCCACCTAATCTTCTGTCCTCCTTAACCCACTTGCCTTCTCTGGGAATCCAGATTGTTACCCTTAATGACCAGTGGTTATCCTGTCCGCGCGCTACATGCCCGGCCCATGTCCATTTCCACTTCTTGATTTCAACTATGACATTCTTAATCCCGGTTTGTTCCGCTAATCCACTCTGCTCTTTTTTTGACCCTTAAGGTTACACCTACCATTTTTCTTTCCATTGCTAACTGCGTCGTCTTCAATTTAAGCTGATCCTTCTTTTGTAAGTCTCCAGGTTTCTGTTCCGTAGCTATGTACCGGCAAGATACAGCTGTTATATACCTTCCTCTTGAGGGATAGTGGCAATCTACCTGTCATAATTTGAAAGTGCTTGCCAAATGTTCTCCACCCCATTCGTATTCTTCTAGCTACTTGACTCTCGTGGTTCGGCTCCGCGGTTATTACCTGCCCTAAGTAGACATAGTCTTTTACAACTTGAAGTGCACTATTACTTATCTCGAAGCGCTGGTCTCTTCCGACTTTGTTGTACATTACTTTCATTTTTTGCAGAATAATTAGAAGTCCCATCTTTCTGCTCTCCTTGTCTAACCTCGTAATCATCAGTTGCGATTCATACTCTGAGTTACTCAACAATGCAATGTAATCGGCAAAACGCAGGTTACTAAGGTACTCTCCATTAAGTCTTATCTCTAACTCTTCCCATTCTAGGTCTCTGAAAACCTCTCGTATGTACACGGTAAATAGCATTGGTGAGATATATACTTCTGCCTTATACACTTGTTGATTGGTATTTTGTTGCTTTCTTTATGAAGCACTATATTTGCAGTTGATCGCATGTAGATTTATTCCAGGATGTTTATATATGCTTCATCGATGCACTGATTCCACAGCGTCTGAATGACTGCTGATATTTCTACTGAATCAAACGCCTTCTCGTAATCAATGAAGGCTCCTTATAGTTGTTCAATCAATGAAGGCGTAATCAATGAAGGCTCCTTATAGTTGTTATAGTTATAGTTAATTGTATAGGCTCCTTATAGTTATAGTTGTTGGCTGTATTCTGAGTATTCCTGTACTACCTGATTGTTATTATGAATGTAGTCGGTTGTTGAGTAGCCTGTTCGAAATGCGGCTTGTTCGTTTTGGTTATTAAATTCTAATGTTTTCTTAACTGAGTTCACAATTACCTTTGTATATAGCTTGTATACTACTGAGAGCAAGCTAATCAGCCTGTAATTCTTCAAGCCCTTGTCATCTCCTATCTCATGCATTAAGATGATGTTAGCATTCTTCCAAGACTCTGGTACTCTTGCTATCGGGAGACACCTCGTAAAAAGGGTGGCTAGTTTTTCTAACACAATCTGTCTTCCATCTTTCAGCAGATCTGATGTTACCTGATCTTCACCAGCAGCTTTGCCTCTTTGCATGGTCAGGCATTTCTGACTTCTTCTATCATTACTGGTGGGGTGTCATCTGGATAACGGCTAGTTCTTAAGGTATTAAGGTCCTGGTTGTACCGGCTACTGTACAGATTTCTGTAAAAATTCTCCGCTATTTCAACTATCCTATCTATACTGGAAGTCACTTTGCCTTATTTGTCAATTAGTGCATACATCCGATTTTGCCTATCTCAAGTTTCCTCTTCACTGCTTTGATGCTTCCTCCGTTTTTCAGAGCATGTTCCATTCCCTCTATGTTATACCTTTTTACATCAGATACCTTACGCTTAATAATCAACTTCGAAAGCTCTGCCAGTTCTTATTTGTCTCTTGTAATTGAGACTTTTATGCTTTGACGCTTTCTAATGAGATTCTTTGTTTCCTTGGAAAGATTGCCAGTGTCCTGTCTAACTACCGAGCCTCCAACTTTCACTGCACACTCCGTAATGATACTCGTCACATTGTCATTCATTGTATCTACGCTAAGGTTGGTTTCCTCAATAAGAGCCGAGAACTTGTTCTGAAGCGAAACTCTGAATTCCTGTACTTCCCCTCTCAGTGCTAGCTCAATGATTGGCTTCTTGCGTATCAATTTCTGTCGTTCCTTCTTCAAGTCTAGGTGAATTCGAGACCGTACCATTCTATGGCCACTGCATCGTACCTTGCCATCCCCTACCACATCCTGCACGATGCCTGGGTTTGCACTCATTATAAAGTCTATTTCATTCTTATTTTCACCAATAGGGCTCCTTCATGTCGACTTAGGGTTTCCTCGTTTTCGGTAGAAAGTATTCAAACTTCGTAAATTATTGCGTTCTGCGAATTCCACTTGTAGCTCTGCGAGAGATGGCGCTGATTAAGCAGAAAGCGGAAAATATTTTTTTTGTTTTATAGGTAGCACAAAAAATTATCGCTTTTTTTATTGCGTACCGGGTACGTATTCTGAATTTCGGTTGCCTCGGCTGATTCTTTATTTAATAGATATCCCTTTTTTAAACAGAAGTGGACGAAAGACACCGGGACTTGTGCAAGGCTACGGGTGTCTCGTTATCTTTCGCCCGGTTGTTTTAAGCGCATCGATACGCCAAGCAGCACACCAAAGTATCCTTTGGAACACCGTACCTCTGCGTACAACGGTTACATGGAACCGAAAGGCATTCATTGGCAGTTGGCACCAGTACAAACAATGCACAACTCGGTACGGGAAACAACATTGACAACGAACCAGCAATCACATTTCAATGCAAAAAAATCTATTGTGTTAGAAGCATTATCACCAGTGTGCAAACGGCACGCCTTCGTTTTCAGAAGCAAAACGAACAGAACAGCCTGTCTCGTTAGTAGTAACTATCATTGCAAAACAGTCATAAGGATCAGCCTGAGTTGCATCAGTAACAGCTTTGAATTACAGCTCCTGCTTTCGCCGAGCATGGCTTCAACACCCACTTTTTTGCATTACAACGTAGAGCAGTCAAGCTGAGGACCCAAGGAGGTTTTTTTTTTTTTGCAAGTAAATTACGGTGGAGCGAATGTCGAGAGAAGCGCAAGCATTTTATCATCTGCAGGATCCGTGCAAATGAACGTAGTGCACTATTACACGACACTAGCAGCAATAACAACGTCTGAGAGTGAAACTAACGATAAAAAAGCAAAAACAAATATGTGGGCATTCGCAAAAATAAGCAACCTGTCATCGCCACAAAACTTGCAGAAATAGATGCCTTCGCCGATATTACAGTTGCTGCGGACAGCAACTGCAGTGACTTACCGAAGCGAATAAACACGTGCTAGAAATGAAATGGAACGCCGAGCACCACGCCAGCCATCGCGTGAAAACTTACTGCGCATATGCACGTCGGCTGCACTCGTCGAACAGCGGCAGCGCATGTTTCCCCTCCGTCACCATCACAGATAAGAGAATCCGTAGTAGAACTCGCATGGCACCGCGATCGCTGAACAAATTTAGTGCTCAGAAGAACGCACAACGCGGAATTCGGATGTTACACTTCGATTATATAGGAAACAATAATTTTTGCAAAAATGGTGGCTCTCTTTGCTTTAAATTTTGAGCTTACTATGGTGCCCCTAGCAAATTTTGTGGCGTCCCTGAGGGCAGATATGAACGGAGCC
The DNA here is from genome assembly GCF_043290135.1 of Rhipicephalus microplus. Classification (NCBI taxonomy): domain Eukaryota; kingdom Metazoa; phylum Arthropoda; class Arachnida; order Ixodida; family Ixodidae; genus Rhipicephalus; species Rhipicephalus microplus. The sequence continues at coordinate 10,054,441 of NW_027464591.1, read as the reverse complement.
ACTATGTTACATCATTAGCTGTTGATTTTTTCCCCGCCCACCTCCCCCCCCCCCCCACCTCCCCCCCCCCCGTCGGCGATGGACAGAATTTGAGACTTTCCGAGGCCCGGACACTCTCGGCTGAATTTCGCCGCCAGCGTCGGCGTCATGAACCATATATTTGTACGTGTCTGTATACATATGAAAACGCAAGAACGAAAAATTCAGAAAAAAGACTCCGGCGGGCGGAAACGAACGTGGGACCTCTGCGTCGTGAATGCGAGACGTTAACCACTGAGCCACCGAAAGGTACCTCCTTCGACGTCCAAACGGCAAGCTATTTATATCTACCACTTAGGGCTGTTGGTGGGCATTTCAGGGGAAGGGGGGCTATCGTGTTTTGAGCATTATCAGCAAGATGGCTCCTCCACTTGGGATGCGCGCATTGAGGCATCCTAGAGGCGGGTCTAATCTCCCACCCGTAGCTTGGCCCGCGTTGAAAATAAGAAGGGTGTACCTCGATCACGCGCCCTTATCTTGCAGTGGGGAGGTCATGCGTCTTGGATAGCCTTTGCGTTTTACCGGGACAATTATGTTGTAGTTACCGGGCGCACAAAGGTCACTGCAACCACCTCCATTCGCGGAAAGGGTGCGCTTTTCAGGTACAGCGAAGTAGCAACTGAGACGCTTATTCGCGTTCATCTGTACCTGTGAGCACGTTTCGTGCATTATGTGTGCGTGAGAAACGCGGGGCGCGTTTCTATCTGCTTGCCATTCTGCTCGTGACTTTCCAATTTGTTGCTTTCGTGTTCATTTTTTCACCTTTTTGGCGCAAAGCTGTGACTTTTTCTCTTATACAGGGCATTATCTCGGAGGCAGAAAGACATAACGACGTGAGATAGATCTTAATCTGTTCATTCCCTCGCTTTGCTGCCGTCTGCTCAAGTTAGATGAACTAAAGGCGCCCAGGAAACCATCATCGTTCTCTTCTTCCTGACTGACAATGTATGGGCACACGCGACAGTGTATCAGTGACTTCGTGCTTCCGTCCACACTTATAGACGATGGTCGCATCAAATTCCTGTAGACGAAAGCTCCACTGGGTCCAGTCGTCCTGAGGGATAACGTGTGTTCACAAACCAGCAGAGGGCATGGTGGTCCGTCACCACTTTGAACGGATGACCATAGAGGTACGGGTGAAGCATGGTGATCGCCCATACTACTGCGAGACACTCTTTCTCTGTGGTCATATAATTTACCTCGGTACGGGACAGTGAGCGGCTGGCATAGGCTATGAATCGTTCTTGGTTGTGTTGATGCTGGACGAGCACTGCACCGACGCCGATGTTACTGGCGTCAGTGTGCACCTCTGTGTCAGCATCACCGTCGAAATGCGCAAGAACGGGGGGCTGACTGCATCCACTGTCGTAGTTTGGCAAAAGCAGCATGTTGCTCGGTAGCCCATTCGAACGGTGTGTCGTCTCGTGTAAAGCGGGTCAAGGGTTTCACTACCTTTGGAATCCCTCTGATAAATCATCGATAGTAGACGCACTAGCGCAGAAAGCGCCAAGCAGCCTGTTTGTCTTAAGAAGACGGAAATGCGGCTACAGCGGCAAGCTTGTCGGGATCGGGTTGAACTCCTTTCACGTTCACTACATGGCCAATAAACTTGAGCTTTTCATAACCAAAATGACACTTCTCCGGTTTGAATGTAAGATCTACTGATCAAATAGCCTCTGGCACACTACTGAGGCGGTGAAGATGTTGCTGCAATGTTTCAGAAAAACGACTACATCATCAAGGTATACAAGACAAGTCTTTTACAGTGTAGATCATTCACTGGAAAGTTGCGGGCGCTGAACACAAGCCAAAAAAAAGAACTCGAACCTTATACATGCCATTGGTGGTCACAAAGGCCGTTTTCACATGGTCTCGCTCGTCAGCCTCAATCTGCTAGTGCCCACTTTTTAAATCCAAGGAAGAAAAATAGTGAGCGCTGCGTAATCTGTATAATGAGTCGTCGATGCGTGGCAGCAGGTAAACGTCCTTTTTAGTCACGCTGTTCAGCTTTCGGTAATCGACGCAAAAGCGTAACGTTCCGTCTTTCTTAATGACTAGGACGACCGGAGAGGACCTCGCACTGTGGGAAGGCTCGACGATGCCGTTGTCAAGCATTTCTCAAACTTGCGTACGAATCGCTTCACGTCCCTTTGTTGACACGCCGTAAGGCTGCTGGTGTACTGGGTGGGCGTTATCGTAAGTGACGATTTTGTGCCTAGTGATCGAAGTCTGGCGCACATTAGAGGAAGTAGTGAAGCATGACTTGAATTCAAGCAAGAGTTTTCGCAATGCTGTTTGGTTTTCTCGTAAGAGGTCAAAAATAATGTCGATATTGTTTAGAGACGTATGGGCGGCTTCTGCTGCGTCCGACGTGAAGCAGGTGGGAACGGTTTCTAATTCATCTGCAAACGCTAACGAAGTGCCACAATAAAGGTGTTGGTATTTACTAAAATTTGTAACCGGCAGTTGAGATCGGCCAGCACGGAGCTGTATGATACTTCCAGCCACACAAACACCTTTAGTCAGCAGGTCTTAAAAATCGCTTTCCACAATCGCTGCGCCATTTCACAATACACTACATGTGACATCAACAACAACACTGGCTCTTGAAAGGAGCGTTACACTTTCAGCAAAAAACACGAATAATGTCAGCAGTTGGCACGCTGTTGGTCGTCATGCTTATCTCTTGCTCGGTCGGCTGAGAAGGTGATGCGATTTTCTTGAAGATCGATGACAGGTCCATACTCCTGTAAGCAGTCAACACCAAGAATGGCGTCGTGTGAACATTCACGGAGCACAAGAAAACTTGCTACGAAAGTAAAACCGCAGACCCGTACTCGTGCAAGTTGCAAGCGGAGAGACGGTGTGACCACCAGCCGTTCGAATCACGGAGCCATGCCAGGGCGTGATTGCCTTCTTTAGTAGTGTGGTTATTTACCCGCTTAGTATCGAATAGTCAGCCCCAGTATCCACTAAAGCACCAGCTGCATAGCCGTCGATTAGCACCGGTGTATCCAGAGAAAGCTGCACATACCGTTCAGTCAAATCCACACCCTTGCCTGCTAGCGTGAATCGGAGGTCTTCAGCACGTTGACTGCCAGCGACCTCGCCTCCATAGGTCACTTTCCTTAGTTTTCTCGGTGGGGACATGGGGACCACGCGCAGGCATGTCACTGGGACGGAGATGAAAAGCACTCCTGAGACAGTGAGCGTGACTGCCATCCAGATGGCGGTGGCATGCGCTGCTGAGCCAGGCAGTCCGCAATGTCCCGGGGTCACTGGCCATACCAAAGAGGCGCTGAATATACTGAAATGTCCCGCAGCTCGAGGCGCCGGTATGGTCACTGGTGGTACAAATGGTACGCGTCACCGCAGCGGAAGCACAGAGGTCGACGATCAGGAGTGCGCCAAACGTTAGATTTACGAGCCAAAGCACGTCTATCGTCAAGGTGATGCGAACGCTATTTACCAAAGTCGCGTAACTTTATTCAATGTGAAGCAGCAAGCTGCAAGCAAAAGGCCAGTGGGCTGCGTGTTTGAGACCCATGCTTGATCGTGACGGGAGTTGCTGTGTTCCCCGTGGCGTTTCTTCACTGCCTGCGCACTTTGTTTGCCGTAGTATATGCGTTGGCGTAATCCCTCTTCATTTCACCGATTGCTCGGGCTATCGATAATACGTTAAACTCGGACACGCATCCTGAGGCTGAGGTCAATAGCAGGCTCCACATTGTTGCAGTTTAAATAGAGACTATGCATCTACTAGCCGAATGTTCTGTTCAGATCAGTTTATTACTATTCATCCAAAGAGAAATGTTGATGATTGTTAGTATGCCATAGTGTCATACTATATTCCAGTCTTTTCACACGCTATGACAAACATAAACAACGTTTGCTTGCTTAGCCCATCATGAAGTTTCTTATTTTTTTCGCTTTTATTACGAGCTTTTTGTGGGTTCAACTAATACCAGGTGTATAACGAGTTCACCGAAGAATTGCATTAATACGACATTGGACATCTTTCCATGATGGTACATTACTTTTTTCTATTGTTATTCCATTCTCGCTATGCTTCTGAGTGATAAATACCTTAGAACAATGTACGTGTGTGTTACTCTTCTGACATTATACATATTACTTAAAGTGGTTTGAGAAGTTGTCCTTTCGATACCACTTAATGAACTGCTTATTCGTACATGTTACTTATGATCAATGTGAAGACATCAAAATTGTCACAGCTCTAAAAGTGTCATATTCTTGCTGGAGCCCTTTACCCAATGTACAAATACGGCAGTGTTATACTCAGTGGGAAGTCACACTTAGCCAGCCATTTTTCATTCATTTTGTATCTTCCATTTCTATAATTTTTCCACATTGACAGGGTGGTGTCGACATGCCTCCTGCTGTACCTCCTTCAGAACATCTCAGGCGCCCAAATGTGTCTGCTGCGTGCTGTTCAAGTGATGAGCAACGTGGTGGTAGAAGTGCCACCACAGTTCCTGGCCGTAGTGCTGGTTTTCTCGCACCTCGCATGCACCACCCTGGCCACAGCCTTAACGCCCCTCACAAATCGTCGCACGCAGCTCGGAATCTCAGCCTTCCTGGTTGCAGTCACCCTCTTCATTTTTAGGCCGCTGGACCACCTAACATTCACGTGAGTCTCACTCTCTCAATGTACAAGAGCTTACCGAGAGCATTGCAGCAATGCTGTCTTAACATTCTGTAGCACGGAGTTCGTGTAAAAAGGGAAACAGAAATGCAACAGCGCATAAATGATTTTTCGTCTACTTTTTCAAGTTTGCTTTTTTTACCGAAATTCGCACTACCATAATATGTCTAGTAAACACGTCCAAGAAGAAGTTACCCTGTGGCTGTCTTAGTCTACTTCGTTCCATTGTTCCCGTAGTCGTAGTCACAGTAGTAATAGTGGTAGTAGTAGTAGTAGATGTCACGCAGAGTGCGTGACCAGTACTCAAGTTAAATGAAGAAATAAAATATATAACAAGTAAATCACTTTTTACTGAGAGGCAAGGTTTGAACCCGAGCCCTCATGGTCTGAAAGCAACTATCATTACCATTGGCACACTCACCCACACTTACCGATTCATGTGTAAGAGGATACATTTCAAATTTTGCGTAGAATTTCCGAAACCACATGATCTCGCCAGCCTAATACACACACTTCCCAGGCTGTCCGACTATATGCACAAAAGAATATCTGTGCTGATCCATGGAATTAACAACAACAAGTTTAATTTTGATGCAGTCAAAAGAAAGCATGATCGACTCTTACGAGGAATGTTTCGTCGTAGAAATTGGTGGCCAAAATAGGAGAACATGTTTGCACGTCTGACGTATTTTGCAAAAACAACGGAAACAAAACAAAACAAAATCAGTCACACAGGCATCAGTCAAGGAAGGTGGTACATTCACCACCGTGCCAACAACAGAAGCTGCGCAAGCCACTTGGCTAAATTGCGGTGCCAGATCTGCTAGATACTGGTGGCGCTCTGCTCCGCTAGATACCGAAGGTAGAACTCTGCTAGATCCCGGTATTGCTCCGAACACAATAGTAGAGCGCGGTGTCCTGGAAGAAACCCATGGTGCTCACATTGCCACAATGCTCTGTCGTGTTCTCAAGGAGCTAATGTTATGTACAATGAAATATAACCGATAATGGGGTTTTCTGAGCATGTGACGGAGTGCTGGAGCTTTCCGGAGTTTCATTTTTAGTAGTTATACCACATGTGAATTTGTAATGCAGTCATCTACAAACGTTTATGAACGATGCTATTACTTTCGTGTTTGCGAATTCTATTAACGCGACAAAAGCCTTCTAAATTTCTGATAATAAACATAAGTTGGTTTATTTATTTGCACTTCGCGCGCCAGCACCCTACAACAGGAAATCAAGAGTACTTGTTTCCATAAAAATTAGTACACAGTATACAGACGTCTCTGTCATATGCGAGCACACGTTCAAACATAAAACGCAAACGTACCAATGTACAATAGGCATACATTTAAGTCTTGTAAAAAAGACAGGTATGGGCACATGTTCCCTAATTTTCAACGCAGTTTAATATAACAAAGGATATTCTCGGATATCTGCAGACTAACAAAAGTAGCTAAATATCCATCGTAGCATGCCACTGTATAGTATCATTTTGTGAAAGTTCGTACGTGGCATGTGGGTTGGTGGTTTCGCTATTCATGAAGGCTGACAGAAACTGTGCCCACATCTTAACTCGCCCAGCCACTGGTCTGTGACTGAACAGTCAGGCAAGACAAGCTGGGGGGCCGCGATCTCCATCGGAATGCTCGTCGTGGCCTACTCGGTGGGCGTGTGCCACCTGCCGACGCTGCTGACCGGTGAGCTCATGCCTTCGAGGATACGTTTTCTGGGCTCGTCCATCGTGTGGTCGTCACGCTGGCTCTTGGCCTTCCTGGTGCTGTACTTCGACGTCGACGTGCTCACCGCATTCCAGCAGAAGGGACCGCTTTTGGCGCTAAGCCTTACAGTGGCAGTTGTCGCCGCGACAGCCATATACCTGATCCCCGAAACTGAAGGCCGTTCGCTGGGCCAGATTGAACACGACTAACCAGCGAGCCCCGTATACCTGCTCTGCTAGCTAAACAACTGCAGTCATAGCGAATTGTATTTACATAAAAATAGCTACTACACGCTTATTAGCGCTAAATGATAAAAAATATATTGCATTAACTTAAATCCGAATAGTGGCTTATCGAAGCATAAACATTGATAATATAATTTGTTATTTGATATCACAGCTCGCATTCGCGTTGTGTGCGATGGCGATCGACATATATGGCGTTCTCTTTAGACAGACCTATAGTTTGCTTATTTTATAAAATCTGTGCTGATCCTATAAACTTTGGCGTGGCGTAATTTGTTCCTCATTTTCATTGACCATTTTTAGGGATAATAAAGCATTGCAATGAATCAACGCCACTGCAGTGTTTGAACTTTTGATTTCCGCAGTTCTCCTCGGTAGAACAGGAACAGTGGCTACGGCTGCTGACCCTAAGGTCACGGATGTGAGCCAGGCTGCTGTGGTCAGATTTTGATTAAGGTGAACTGGTAGAGGCCCGGTACTGTTGGATGCCAGTGCACGTTAACGGGGCACTCAAGTCATAATAATTAACGTCAGAGTGAAAGCTCAATGTATTACAAAATTCAAAACAATTTTATCAACAACAGTACCTTACTTACAGAGAAATTAAGGTAAATGCACAAGAACACAAGCGCCGCAGTAGGACATTCTCAAAATGATCCCGAAGACATCAGACGGATCGCCTACATATTATCACTAGTAATCGATTTATCTGCACTATATAAAGAACCTTCCGTGCATCAAGAGACGCAATAAAATGATGCTTGTTCTTTTTCGTTTGATTCATTGAAAAAAGAACGGCCGGGCGTTACTAAGGGGAATGGCGCTAGTGGTTTAAAAATTCAGTTTACGTGTAGTAACATTGGACAGGTGCTGTCATCCAGCGAGACGCAGCTAAAAACAAAACAAAAAAACGTCCGCTATGGCCTCCGAGATAACGGGCGTGCGCGCCCGCCATCTCGAAGGTTATGGTTGTTGCTGTTGTGCCTCCCGCTGCTCTCGGTTTGTTACTAATAGCACAGTGAAGCCGGGCAACATTGTGCCTGGCAACAGTGGCGTGAGTTGGTCCGGTCAGTCCGCTTCTTTAGGCGGGTACTTTGAAGTGCGCTAACCCGATGCGAACCACTAAAACTTGATTTTCTTTCCAAATAGGCCTTTGCTTGGCACAAAAGTAACACTACGAGCATTCTGGACCACTATTTCAACAATCAACGTTGGCTTAATACTTTCCGTTAGTGTCCCTGTAAAGATCACCAGATGGTCATAATTTCCACAGCCGCCCATTTCAGTATCTGTATTTTGGTTTTGGGACGCAAGACCACATATTGTTACGGGGAATAAAGTATACACTGGTGAGCAAATGCGTACTGGCGAATATACTGGCGAGCTAATGCGAACAACGCTGCTGCAATCCGAGCACGGTCACGTTCAGGACTTCGTCGTCGTCATCCTCAGGCATCTACTTAGCCCGTGACATTACCCGCCGGCGGCAGAAGCACCATCTCGGTGCGATCAATTCTCGAGGCGTGAGTAGTATGGTTTAAGCCGTGAGACGTTCAGTATATTGGTCGGGACTGAAGCTGGTACTGACGTGGTATGAAGGGGAGCTATCTCATAGGTCGCGCTGGTGACCTTGCGTATGACGCGGTAGGGGCCAACGTAACGGGACATCAGTTTTTCGCAGAGACCAACCCGACGTGATGGTAACCACAGCAAGACGAGTGACCCCGGAGAGTACTGTACGTCGCGGTGCCGGCGATCGTAAGCACTCTTTTGGTTAAGCTGCGAGGAACATAAACAATCTCGGGCGACTTGGCGGGCGATTTTAGCTCGGGCCAGGACATCACGAGCATAAGCAGTCGAGATTGGAGCATGGTGTCTATGGGCAAAGGCGGGTCATAACCAAACAGTAGGTAAAAAGGTGAAAATCCAGCTGTATCATGACGTGAACTGTTGTATGCGAAGGTAACGAAAGGTAAGTGGATGTCCCAATCTTTGTGATCCTTGGAGACGTACATCGCTAACATATTCGTCAAGGTACAGTTATTTATTTATATATTTTATTTATTTATGACATACTGCAGGCCCAGGTAAGGGCCCAAGCAGGAGGGGCATGGGAAGTACAAATTATAATAACCAGAGGGAAACAACATTGTAAGTATGGAACGGGAAAAGAAACAATACAAATGTTGGCATAAAAACTAAGCATATGCAAAGCAAATACAAGGCAAGAACAAAAAGGCATACACAAGGCATACACAAAGCATAAAAAACTTAACATCTTAACTGAGCAATTGCGTCAATATTGGACAGCTGTTCACAAGGCAAGTTGTTCCAGTCTGATATTGTACGCGGAAAAAATGAATACTTAAATACGTTAGTTTTAGTGCTATAAGGCGTTAGGGATTCAGCGTGGCGATGCCTTGTCCGGCGTGCTTCGAGCGGAGTTATGAAAGGCTGCGGGTTAAGGGATAAACGATTATTTTTCAGCAAGAACATAAATTTTAGTCTGAGAATTTTACGCCGTAGTTGTAATGTTGGAATGCTATTAGTTAGCATTAGGGTTGATGGGGAATCAGTTGAACGGTATTTGGAGAAAATGAATCTTATTGCTTTACGTTGCAGTTGAGGCGTTCCGTGAGGCCGTTGGTTTGCGGATGGTACGCTGTAGTGAACTTGTGGTGGGTAGAGCAGGATCGCAGGAGCTCGTCGACTACTTTAGATAGAAAACAGCTGCCGTGGTCGGTGATCAACTGACGAGGAGCACCATGACGCAGAATGATGTCATAAAGAAGGAAATCAGCAACATCAGTAGCGCAGCTGGTGGGGAGGGCACGTGTAACGGCATACCGCGTTGCGTAGTCGGTAGCAATAGCAATCGACCTATTACCAGTGGCCGACACGAGAAAGGGTCCTAGAATATCGAGGCCGACTCGGAAAAATGGCTCATCTTGTACTTCAAAGGGCTGGAGGGTACCAGCAGGTCTCAGAGCAGGTGTCTTGCGGCGCTGGCAGAGGTCGCATGCCGCAACGTACTGTCGCACAGAACGGTAGAGGCCAGGCCAAAACAATCGGTGGCGAATGCGGTCATACGTGCGTGACACCCCTAGGTGTCCAGCGGAGGGGGCATCATGCAGCTGGGCCAAAACGTCTGAGCGAAGATGCACAGGAAACACGCGTAAAAGCAAAGCCCCTTCAGGGCGGGCGTTGTAGCGGTGCAAGATGTCGTTGTGAAGAACGAACAGTTGTAAGGAGTGGTCAGGGTGGGGAGAGTGCAGACCATTGATAATAGCACGCAAAGAGGGGTCGCGGCGTTGCTCAGCAGCAATATCGGTGAAGTCGGTAATTGAAAGAACGAGGGCGTCTTGTTCATCTTCCCTCGTGTCAGGGGGATCGACTTGGTAACGGGACAAGCAGTCGGCATCCTTGTGAAGTTGTCCGGATTTATAGTATACGGAAAAAGTGTACTCTTGTAAGCGCAGCACCCAGCGACCAAGGCGTCCCGTAGGGTCCTTGAGTGAGAAGAGCCAGCAAAGCGCATGGTGGTCCGTAATAACTGAGAATGGTCGGCCATACAGGTACGGTCGGAATCTCGCAATGGCCCAGATGAGAGCTAAGCACTCACGTTCTGTGATGGAATAATTTTGTTCCGAGCGCGACAACAGTCTGCTTGCATACGCGACGACGCGGTGCAGGCCTTGTTGCCGCTGCGCCAGCACTGCGCCTTGGCCGTGGCCACTGGCGTCAGTACGAAGTTCCGTGGCGGCAGATGGGTCGAAGTGTGCTAGGACTGGTGGATTGGTGAGAATGTCAACGAGCGACGAGAAGGCGTTTGCTTGCTGTTGGCCCCAGGTGAATGCGACATCCGTTTTGAGGAGGCCGGTTAGAGGACGGGCTACTTCAGCAAACTTCTCGACAAAACGACGGAAATAGGAGGCTAGTCCCAGAAAACGTCGGACGTCCTTGGCTGAGCGGGGTGTGGGGAAGTCGCGAACTGCTCGGACTTTCGCAGGGTCTGGTTGAACGCCCGCAACGTTAACAAGATGGCCGAGTACGCAGATTTGGCGTTGCCCAAAGTGGCATTTGGACGAGTTAAGTTGCAAGTCGGCACGTTGAAAAACATCAAGCACTGTGGACAGATGCGTAAGATGGTCGTCGAAAGTAGTCGAAAAAACAATAACGTCGTCAAGATAGCAGAGGCAGATGGTCCACTTCATGCCTCGAAGGAGAGAGTCCATCATGCGCTCAAATGTCGCGAGGGCATTGCATATTCCAAAAGGCATCATCTTGAACTGATAAAGTCCATCAGGAGTCACGAAGGCCGTCTTCTCTGTGTCTTTGTCGTCCACAGCGATCTGCCAGTAGCCTGAGCGAAGGTCTATTGAAGAGAAATATTTGGCACCATGCAAGCAATCGAGTGCATCATCAATGCGCGGTAGGGGATAGACATCTTTCTTGGTAATATGGTTGAGATGGCGGTAATCAACACAGAATCTCCAGCTGTTGTCCCTCTTTTTAACAAGTACAACGGGTGAGGACCAGGGACTAGATGAGGGTTCGATTATGCGCTTATCAAGCATTTTATCGACTTCTCGTTGCATAATAGCACGCTCCGGGGCTGACACACGGTAGGGTCGTCGGCGAATGGGTCAAGCGTCACCGGTGTCGATGCGATGGGTTACCACGGATGTCTGGCTCAAATTACGGTCGCCGAAGTCAAAGATGTCCTGATATGAAGCAAGCACACGGCAGAAAGCAGAGACTTGTTCAGAGGTGAGCTTGTCAGATAGCATTGGCTTGAAAATGTCGAAACAGGAACGTGACGAGAGCGACGTTGATGAAAAACTGGGTGGTTAGGGCGGTGGTTAGGGCGGTGGTTAGGGCGGAATCGGTGGTTAGGGCGGAAACTGTGTGGTCGACCAGTGATGTCAGATGCGCAAGTGACATGCCGTGAGGAATAACTTGCGCTGAGAAGCCGAAATTGAGGACGGGAAATGAAGTTCGGTTGTCCTTAACGGTAACCACCGTGTTGGGGAGTGCAACATTGCGTGTCATGGCCACGTCAGAAATTGGGGCAGCAACATAATCACCATCGGGTACTGGAGGATATGGCGAGAGTTGGACTTGGACTGCGGCTTGCGGCGGAAGTCTGAAGAAATCGACAGAGCGTAGACGAGGTGGGCTGGTAGAGACGGTCTCTGAGAAGGATGGTAGTTCGAGCCGAAGAAGACCTTTGGAGCAATCAATGACCGCAGCGTGTGAAGTCAGAAAGTCGAGTCTAAGGATGAGGTGATGAGGCCAATTTTCCAGTACAGCGAACAGAACTGAAGTTTGATGCTCAGAAATCGTTAATCGCGCAGTGCACATTCCAAGCACAGCAGGAGTACTCCCATTCGCTGGAACGGTAGGTGCAATCGGAGGCGTCAGAACTTTTTGGAGGCGGCGGCGGAGGTCTGAGCTCATCACAGATATTTGTGCACCGGTATCAATAAGATCAGTTACAGGTAAACCATCAACCAAAATTGTAAGAAGGTTGCACCGCTGCTCAGGAGGAATCAGAGGATTTGCAGTCCGAGTCGTGTATGCAGCGTCACCTCCGGGGGCTGCACCGGCTAGTTTTCCGAGCGACGGTCATAGGGAGACCGAGAACGGCGGGGTTGGGGCGAGCGGGGCTGACGACGCACGGGCGATGGCCAGCGGCTGGTCTGACGTTCTGGATTATGTTCTGCACCTGTCTTAGCACGGTAGGACGGGGCATAAGGTGCACGTTCAGAGTGAGGCCGCCAGTCATAGAAGCTCGGTCGAGGTGATGAGGTCCAACGGCTGCGGCAATGGCGAGTGATGTGTCCTATCCGATGGCTTGTGAAACATATGGGCCGATCATCATGAGTGCGCCATTCAGCTGGGTTTCATCGTGGCGCGAACGTGCGGTTCGGAGTGGTAGCCGCAACGACTGGAGCCAAGCTGGAAGTAGCAGGGGCATTTTGATGAGGTGGCGTAATGCCCATATTCGCGATCTCTTGGCGAACCACGGTCTGTATCATTAAAACAGCATCGAGGTTGTGTCCTGGCGCGCTGACGCTAGACATAGCGGGAGCCATAGCCTCGAGTTCCCGACGGACTATTCTGGTGACGTTTTCTGGCGCTGGTGGTTGATGTAGTGTGGGCAAATCTTCGCAAGAGGACGTAGCCGCCGTGTTGGGAAGGCGGTCAAATCGGTGAACTATGCGCCTACTTTTTGCCTGTTCGAAGCGACGACATGCTTCGATGACCGACTCCACTGTCGAGCAGTCCTTGCACAGGAGAAAATTGAAGGCGTCATCGGCAATTTGTTTCAGGATGTGTCCGACTTTGTCCTCGTCGAGCATGTCCTTGTCGACCTTGCGGCAGAAAGCCAACACGTCCTGGATGTACGCGATGTACGGCTCTGTGGATGTCTGGGCACGAGTCGCAAGCTCTTTCTTTGCGGCCACTTGACGTCCGATGGGTTTCCCAAATAGATAGCGCAATTTCTGCTTACAGACGTCCCAGCTAGTCAACTCTTCTTGATGTTTCTCGTACCAGAGTTTTGCCGTGCCATGCAAGTAGAAGATGATGTTCGCCAACATAAGCGTCGGATCCCAATGGTTGCTGCTGCTGACGCGCTCATATAGAACCAGCCAGTCATCGACGTCTATGCCACTTGTGCCGTTGAATGGGCCTGGGTCACGAGGTTGCACCACAACGATCGGCTGTGGGGCTGACGGATCTTGTTGACATTGAGTTGCCTGGTCAGTCATCGTGGTAGCTGCAATGCGCCGTCCGCTGCGAAGATCCAGCTCGTTGGGCTGTATAGCGAGTGGTACCCAGCACCTCCACCAATGATGTTACGGGGAATAAAGTATACGCTGGCGAGCAAATGCGTACTGGCGAATATACTGGCGAGCTAATGCGTACAACGCTGCTGCAGTCCGAGCACGGTCACGTTCAGCACTTCGTCGTCGTCATCCTCAGGCATCTACTTAGCCCGTGACAATATTACAATTTCCAAAATATCAGCCTTATGACACCTCCATATAGGGTGCGCAATAAAGACTCGCGTAAAAAATGAAGCTGTTCGGCTGCTTCATTAAGGATTATACAGGCTGACTCCGAAATATTTTGGCATAGTATCCTGTGATTAATTAATGAGGACAAACTGAAATGGTGGTTTTCTAGGGCTTCTGAAACGACCATGTGGCGCTGGTTGTGGCTATATACACCAATGTATGACGTCATCTCAAGACAACTGAAATTGTAGTCAACCTAACCTTTCTTCTGCTCTAACACTACATCTTTAAACGAAAGCTAGAAAAGCAAAAAAAATTCCTAAGAATAAAGCTTTATTGAAGCAATCTACTAATTTTTTGTAACAAATAAATTAAACTATTGAAAATAAACGTTTAAGTATTTTTGTTTTCGTTATTTCTCCCCTCCTCACTCAGTCACGCTTCAATCGTCACGTGGTTGTTGATGTCTGTCGCGATAGGTTTCGGACCAGTTTTCGTTCCAAATTTCGCGAACTACTTGAATTGACCTTGCCTTGATTAAAATTTTCTCGAAGATGGCTGGAAAGATTGTGAGACTACGATGGCTAGACTACGATCCCCGTACATCCTCCCGGCAGAGTCTTCCCGTGTGTATACTCGCAGGTCATTCGATGGAATCTTTCGAAGATGACGTCCATGATAAGTGGCAATCAATTAAACATCATTTAGCGCTTAGCGTCTGGCACTGAAGTAAAGCTTTCCTTAGTAAACTTGCTATCCTGGCAAGGCCAGCATTCGTCGTAGATATTGCAAATACGTAGAAATTCTACAATGCTCACTTTTTGAAACACAATTCAGCGCATGGTAACGTATATACATCTGTTTCCGCTGTATCTAGTTCGTATCATGTCAGCTTAATTGTAACTGGCGTACTTCCATTAGAACCAGAATTACCTTTAGCGGCCAGACTCGTGCTGACATTACGCGGCTATTTCCAAAAGTGGCGCATGCCAGTCGTTCTTGCAAAACTTATGTCGCGTTCCAATTCATGGGCACTTTGCATGAATACGCATGTACCATCATAGTCCGGTAATTTCTCCCATAACCATAACAGAATTTACAGTGAAAGTTGAATTAAGTGAATGAACACATAATGGAATATTTATTCAAATGATGCGTATGTGATTGCTCTCGCATTAACAGTGACAATCACCACGATAGAAATGGCATAACTTTTCCTCATTGCTTTTCCCGGCGAGTATTAGGATAGCTTCATAAGCATCTATTATTTTTACTGCTTGAAGTCACGTCGCAAAGCACGGCAGAGTGGTAGGATACATAATTTTATTGAAAATTATTTCCTCTAGAATTCCTTGACATCACTAAGTACGAAAATGAGCTACGACGAACAAATTCAACAAATATTGTACATTCTCACGCAGAGTGCCTAAGCTATATACTGGCCCTGAGTTCTCCGGCAAGTTGCCCCTGGTACACACAAGAATGAAAGTAAATGCCCAGTTCATTTTCACAAACTAACTTTCTTATATTCTGTCCGAGCAGTGATTAAGCCAAAAGCCAGTTCCTTAACTAATTCCTGAATACTTCTTGTATGACGCATTTCTCTCAGCTGCAGCCAGCTGAGGCCCTGTCTCAACAAAGCTGTTGCCCAGTTAAATCGTTAAACAAGGCTTGTACGCTTGAAGCGAAGTTTCGACTTGCAGATTTGTCTTCCTCGAGGCTAGAACATAACTTCTGGTCCAAGCTTCAGGAAGGCAAACCCGCTTGTGAAAATGCCGACTCGTGCACATAATCCCTGTTTACGGATTTTACCGTGAAAGCTAATATGAGATCACAACGACAGTGGCAGTGTGTTAGTGGTCCGCCTCTGGTGTCTGTAACCGAATCAGCCGAAATTGAAAAAATGCCTCCAGGAAAACAATTTTACGAACGTCGGTCACTTTTACTGAATATTGCCGTCAATCAAGCATGAACATTTGTAAAAACTATTGTGGTCCCGCGAAAGCAACATTGTTTTTCAATATCAATGAACGGCATCAACCTGAGTGAAAGTTATAACTGATGGTGGCTGTTATTCTCTGCTGCCATCCACCATATATCGACCTAACCATTAATGAGGAGCCCCTCCAGGCTGACCGCTATGACTCTTCCTATAGTGATGATAGCATGAGCCCTCATGATATTCCAGTGAAAGCTGTGTTGAGATCACCACAGGGACCCATTTAGAAGTCGCTATACGCCGCCGACATCTCTAGTGTTCGCATCCACTACACTATAGCGAGAAACATAAATGTGTAATTAAAAAGACTGTAGGAATGAATGGAATTCCAACCCGGGATCTCTGCGAGGCCGGTGAGTATTCAAGTCACGCTGGTTCTTGAAACTCCTTCATGAGAACGCCAGGTGTCATGTCGGGCAAGGAGCCTTGTTAACGTATATAGGCGTCATTTAGCATCGTATAAGAGTAAACTTCAACCAGGTGTCCCACAACGCGATATACACGACGAGTGAATCATTCAATGTACCCCTTATAAAAGACTCAGCCATAATTATTCACCATCATCAGCCAGAGCACGGGCACAGTGAGCATAATGCCTTACATTAGCGGGTGTGTCTCGTATCCGCAGAATAACGAACAATGGCTTATTAGGTGCTTGCATACTTCTTGAATGTTACGGCGGTGCATGTCGCAGTGGGTACCTTACATGTATATTTTTATTAGTTGACCCAAGATAGTCTACAACGAGGCCTAGAAAACACGTTGTTCCAGCTTTTGCTGTGATTGTACTGCGTGTTCTGCGCAGGCCTGGCATTTATTTTTCATTGGAAGCTTCTACCGTCTTCGTCCTGCCATTTGTTGCGTTTTTAGTAGTTCACCAGCCATGTCTCCATCACCATTAAGCTTTCCACCTGTTGCTTTCTGCAGACGATGCACCAGAACGCTCAGTCAAAGGTAATGAAGCTATTTTCTTCTCGCTTATGAATTCAACTGCGAAAAAAAACTTACATCGATGCACAGTTTAAATTCATTGAAAAAGAATTATTCTGATTCTGACAGACCTCGGGACCTTCCAATATCTAACCTCAGCATTACATTATGTTTCCGCGTTGCATAGCCCACCTGACAATCTACTGCTGTGTCACGTAGTCCTCAAGGTGCAGATGCAGTTGTGCCAGTCGAATGCTTATATGAACGCTGAAGCCAGTATGTGTGGCCACATTATCACAGCCACGACGATCATTAAGCGGTGCAAAACGTTGCCATCGCTTCTTGTCACCGACGACAGTTCGCAATAGAATCCAGCAGTCTATATACAATTTGCTTGAGCTTCTGCACTAGCTGGTGGACAGATACATCCGGTGTGCTCTTCGCTTAAGCTCCTCCACTACCAAAATGTCGATTGAAGAAGTCAGCATTGCAGCTACTGAATGAACGATGCTTCTATTGGGCAGGATTGAGATCTCCAGCGCTATACTTGATTCTGTAGGGGGTCTCAAATATCAGCCCCACCATCAAAGCTGCATGGCGACATTGTGAACCTAAATTAAATACGATAAATTGGATAGCCCGTTTTATCTAGCTTTTCTCTCTTGAATGAAAAAAGTGTTGGTGTCACCAGACGCTGCTTTCAATTGAAAAACGTTTTGTACTTTCTAGTGTCAACAACCCAGGAATGGTCCCTGGAGTTCAGCGTGCATCTCGGTAGCTATTCCGCAGGAGAAATGAAAAATTGTACCTTCTGGCTCCTAAGACACCTCTCACAATTTTTGTGCACGAGCGAACTAGCTAATGTATCAGAGCTTTGAGACAGGTGTAAGCTCGCCAGTTATATGCGTAAGATATGGTGTTATAAGGAAGAAAAACTTGGCAGCTCAGTAAGTTATCCTAACGTTAATGCACGTGGCCTCATTCATGCCAACAGTCTTCGTGCTCACCCGCCCACGTGGTTCGGTTCCTAGTCCCGTGATAAGCTGCTACTATGATCCGGCGTGGTCGAACATGACCAAACGTGGCACCTGGGCCTACGACCTGCTGCAGCACTTTCACACCGACACGTGCACGCACGCACGCGGTCTTTGTGGGCGTGCAGTATGACTACCGTGGCATCGTAATTCCGGGATACGTCGCAGGTAGACAAGCGAACGCTTGTAAGGTTTCCAAAGCTTTGCTTGATTAATCAATGCCGGTTTGTTAAAAGACTTGCTCAATAAGAAACCCTCGTGGCGAAAACATGGGTTGTGTTGGAGCAGAGGAGAATATCAACAAAGCTTTTATCGCACGAGCTTTGATATAGAATTTAATGGTAAAATATATAAAAGGAGATGCTACTGACAACACTTGTGTTACGCACATTTGTTTTTACACCACACAATTGGTTCCCAGAAATTTTCAGTATTTCACATTGAACAAGAATACGCAGAATATGCTTGGCATTAAGCCATATAATTCATAAGGCCGACTATAACACGCACAGTGCATGGGTACTGCCCTGTAAAGTCCCAAAAACATACAGCTACCAAACATTCTCGATGAACGCTTCTTTAGCTTCCCCTTCAAGAGAAGAACGTTATAGCGCAAACAAGTCCGGTGAACATTGCCATCAAACTTGCCCCAACTAAAAGAATGTTTGTGCACGTAACTTTGGATCGTTCAAACTGTCCTAAAGGGCGTACTGTGAGTATAGTTGCCGAGTTTCTGTTTGCCGGCTAAAAGTTAGGCCAAATAAACAGTTTCATTTTGAGCAAGTCGTCTCTGCCTTTATTGACGACACGACACCATGACAATATTTCGACACCTGCGAACTTGTTTTTTTACCACGCAATACTAGAAGTGTTAAGGCGGACTCGTTTTCTTACATTGCATTCATAGCGTTTTCATACGAGGCCGTTCTAAACATTTACGCGACTCCGCGATATAACGCCGCCTTGCCATGCAGAAGTACTGAACTGGCTTCCAACGTGGACCGAATATTTCTTTATTATTTTTTCGTTTGCGTCTCTCGCATTGTTTTGTTCGCGAACAACGCCAATGTTGCCCTCACATCCACAGACAGCACCATTGTAACCGATGCCGACACCGGACTTTTGATGACGAGCTGTTTAATATTGCTGCGTTAATATAGCTTAACGCGAAGGAACGCATCCATCATTTTGGCACATACAAATATGATCATTAGTGCACATAGAAAGATGCTAAGTTCAAAGGATGCACCGATAATACAAGTGGCACTCGGGTGAATGATGTGCCTAAACGTTCACGTTTAGGCACATCATACGTGTGCCATCGTTCTCTTGATTACACGCAGTCTCTCTCGCGAATTTTCTGACCCTGAGGCGGCCTGGTCTACCTGTACTGGTATCCGTGATGGTCCGAGACGTCACCGGGGCGGCTTCAAACTCGATACTACTCACCATTAGTGTGGTCAGTGGGCAATAAAAAACAGCTTCGATGTTGTAGAAGTCGACATACCCGAAGACACAGCTGCTCTTGCTTTTGACGCTCTGGTCAAGGTAAGTTAACGGCGCGAAACTTTACATCGCAATCGATTTTAAAGCAGCGTAACCTTCCTTTAGCAAAGCGAGGCATTCAGTAACGATGGGTTGCGTTTGGTCAACCTTCTAATGAAGCGTTGTTTCAATCCAGCATAGGTAACTTTTTCATGAAGTTCCCGTCGCTCATGTGTGGTGTCGTAAAACATGTTCAAATGCACTGAAGAGCACAGAACGCCACATTTACTTGCCGAAGTGTTGTTGCTGTGCAGGAGTGTTGCCGTAATTAACATAACAAAATATCATTCTCCACTTGATTATGAAGTCTACAAATTATCACAAGTTTCAAATCCATTAAAAACGTTATAGGCGTATAAACTCATACGTACAATATTTATATAGAAAGCTAATGCTACGCTGGAAAAAAACAATATATATGTTACACAACTTGAAAATCTTGTTTGAAAGCCGCTGCTGAATTTCTTGAAAAAATAAGCTTTCATCAAATGGAATAAGGCGAAAGCAGCGTACATTAGTTCGTAATTATTGAGGGCACCGATGCATTTTTGCGGTTGTTAACATTGTAGCAAGCATTACTACGTTGTAGATTGTGGATTCTGTTAATTGATCTATAAAGAGTAGTGATGGGCTGAAATCCTTGTATTTGTCACATAGACGTTGAAAGCTACCAGCTTAAAGAGGAAAACTTGTTAGGTGTAGACGAAAGCGCACTTGAAAAGTAAACGTTTAAAGTTAAACCACGTTATGAATTATAATGCTCGTTAACAACATTCTGAGAACTTTAAGTCAACAGTTTACCACTCTTCAGGACATAATGCCGAAAGTTTGATTGATTGATTTTTGGGGTTCAACTTCCCAAAACCACCATATGATTATGAGAGACGCCACAGTGGAAGGCTCCGCAAATTTCGACCACCTAGGGTTATTTAACGTGCGCTTAAATCTGAGCACACGGGCCTACAACATTTCCGCCTCCATCGGAAATGCAGCCGCCGCAGCCGGGATTCAATTTCGCGACCATTGGGTAAGCAGCCGAGTACATTAGCCACTAGACCACTATGGTGGTACATATTGCCGAAAGTCGCTACTGTGGTTACTGCTTTAGTGTGGAGTTATAAGCCTGTTGGTATTTCCTTGATCTCTACGTTAAGGATCGATTGAGCTCTATGCTGATATTCATAGGAGCTGCCTAATTACAATAAAATAAGTGTTTCACGTAAACATATACACACTTCTGCAACGACACAGGTTGTATTAAAATGCGCTATACGTGCCATCTGGTGATCTCTGAAATGTATATGGCATTTCAAGGGTATGATGAAATACAGCGTCTCGAAAGAAATTTTCTTCGTTTCACTCTGCCATGGTTCTTGTTGGATTTTTGTGAGGTCTATCTTAAAGTAGAACTAATGATTTAAATATCAGTGGTTTTCCATTATGCATCAGGAAAACGTTACTGCGATAATCTCAAATAAACTTCGTGACCTCTATCACTTAGCATCTTGAGTTCCATAACCAACACAATGGTTATATGCTAAGATATATACAAGTATATATCTCAGCATATAAAGTGCAAGAAAGAAATTTCCGTTGTGTTGCAGGCTGTGTCTATGGAGATGGCGTTAGCAACGCAACTGTGGATATTGAGTGCGAATGTTTACATGACGCCCAGTTTTGTGAATCAGATGGACTTGAGGCAGCTACACAGGTGAGTGAAAAACGAGAAGAAATGAAATTGACAATAATTACGACTACATGCTGAAAAATCTTTATACTTGGTACTCATGTATACAGTCTTTGCTTTATACACGGGAAATAGTAGAATGCTTGCCTATGCAATGAAGCGCATAATGGCCGCCGTCTCCATGGAGCATTCTCTTGCTAATTAGCTATTACATGTATCACAGTAATACGAACAGTTCTGGCACAGCACTGACATTATTTAAAACAACAAAAAACGTGTTAGAGACTTTGATAAGAAGCTTCTTATACAGACAAATATGCCATCATGAATTAGGATTTATAATCTTTTCAGTCTTATTTGATTAGATAAAATAAGACTTCTTGCGAATGTCAGCATCGCTTATCGTTAATATAAAAGGCTGCATTATCGGCGAGGAAAACAGCAGCAAAAATATGAATTTCAGGAAAGTTATTCTGACATAACTCTCCTGCTACATTGCACATAAAAATGGGCCACATTGTCCCACATATAGGATAAGAGCTTCAAAGTAACAAAAGTGTCTTCATGATGGCTACTGCTCCCAAAGAAAATTTTGTGTTTTCATTTGCTACGAAAACAAGGTGGGAACAATTTCATTACAAATTCTACAAAATATACGCGACATGCGAGAGTCCTAAACTGAGAAACTAGCAAACAAAGGAAAACCGACGACTGTAATCAGGTAGAAAAATATGCATCTAGTAATCGCAGCAGCTAAAGTACAAAAACCAACACATCAAGGGATTCCAGCGATTTTCGATGTCTAGAAGAGAACCACGCAAGCCATAACATGCAGCTTCAATCGAACCAAGCAGCCTTGTTCGAATATGAAATCTCACAAAGACCTTAAGTCTTCAACGCCTTTCAAGTAGCCGTCATATAACATCTGTATTTTGCAGTGCTCAAAGATGAAATCGAAACCTAAAATGTGTGAACAATATTCTGACTTCATGTAAGAATCAGCACATGTAGTTGTTCACTTTCTATTATTGTAGAATCTTGTCAAGAAACTACTATCATCCGCACGTGCACTTGATCAGTTTTTATAAGCACGTATTTTTCAAATGAAATGGATGTTTAATCGTGCAAACCTTTGGGCCAGTTGGTTGTATAATCGTCGTTTAGCGTTTAAAAAGGTGCCATGAAGTTTCCTCATCGTAGAAAAACCTTGCCCTTTCCTAAACAACACTCAATATGCTTAGCTACTTTCGCCATCTGTTGACCATTGATGTGAACATTAGGTAGATTCGTACGGTCTCAGAGATGGTGAACGCAGGCTCAAAACAGAAAATTTGGAGCCATTGTAAAAGCACCCAGAAATAAGAATTAAACTCTCGTATTCTGATAATATGCATCGCATTCATTCTCTCTCAGTTATGTTTTCGGTCATTAGGAAACACGGATGAGACTGCCATTATAACGGCTCACAAGCAATGAGCTCCCGAAGAGTGTCAGATGATGAATACAATGAGTGTTCACTTTGTGGATTTCGCGGTAAAGGGCACAGGTCCCTTAGTTTGCATAGAATGCCGTTCGTTTCCTGCTTCTACCAGTGATGCAATGCGTTTTTCAATGTTTGCGTTGTCTTCATAAAGCAATGAAGTATCACAGTGAAAGCGCCCATCTTTTCGAGCCATCATTACACCGCGGGAAGTTGCTTTTGCAAGATGATAGAGGGCAAGAATTATAGATTGAATTCACAGACTTTCTTGTTCAGCCGTGTTTTTTGCCATTGACCGGTTGCCTTCAACGACGTCGTGTTCAGCACTGTAGTGTTCAGCCTGGAATACCTAATTTTTAAATAAATGTACCATGACCATTTTTTTGAAGCGAAGAATTAGAAAGTTGATTACCGATATGGGAGATCAAAACGAATGGTCCGCATGTAAAAATGTATTCGAGTCACCTTAGTGGTTCCCAATGGCTACCGACTTAAATTCTGTCCAGAGCTTTGACATTGTACTCTCCATGTTCTGCGCACCTTCTCCTAGACTGTATTGAGTTTCGAAAATATTCGACGGTCTTGAAGTTTAGTTACTGTGCCTACTATGTTATATATACCACCGACATCTCCCATGGTCCATGTTATTGAGAAAGGGGAAGGGAGCTATACTTGGCATCCATATTAATTTGCGCACTGACTGAATAACTAACAATTTTAATAGAAAACAGATGATTTACTACATTCTCTATACAAACATAGAAGAATACATGCTGGAAAATGATACCTTTTCTGCGTGTGTGATTGTCTACAAAGTTTATGTTAGAGCCGAGTACACTTTCTATGTTGCCATGTAGGCTCTATCTCATGCGCATATCTTTGCCTCACCAGTGTAGAAACTTGCTCAGGTAATTAAATTTATATGAGAGAAGAAAATGGAAGCGAAATAAAAGTACTTTGAGTCACCTGCATTGCCTAGGCAAAACTTGTCGCGTTACCCTAAAGAAAGCCGTGGGTACATCTGCGACCGCTATATTTTCAGCTAAATTTTCAGCTAGGCTGTGCAGTACATTTCTACGTTCCTGTAACGCTAAAATAAATAATCTCTACAAAAAGGGAATGAACATAGCATCCGCTAACAGGAGTATTTTGTTAACCAAGAAAGTTTATTATATTTGGTTGCGTTCTTTGCGGAAACACTACTTGTTCTGCATAGACTGACAGACGTTTGGAGATGTGCGCAGCTGCGAAAGCATTTAGAGCCCGTTTATTTCATGCAGGGCCGTCGACTTTTTGGTGCTGAACACACAAGATCTTGTTTGAAAGGCCTAGGTTTCCTCGGCCCACACTCCGCTTTACGAAAACGCTTCCTGGGTCAGATATTTTATCACTAACAGTGCTCGTTGTCACAACTTGTGGTAATTATGTAGAACCTGCACTACTAAGAGAACAAATGTAGGTTGAGCCTTCCATGACTTAAGGAAGCAGGCTCAGTCCACTTGAAGAAACTTCGTATGATTCGCTGCGTACTACTACATAAGTGTGAGAGCGCCAAGGAACGGCTACTGCTAAGAAGCGGGGAAACAGATATATTGCCACGAGCATATTACCTTGCATTCCGCGCTATCGTTGTTGACAGGCTTGTATATGCCACTGTTGGAAAGATGGTGAAAATAGGCTCGCGAAAAAAAGATAAGTTTGTGTTGCCAGTAATCAGACTAGCCTGACGTTCTTCTGTCCTTTCGATACAGGTTTATGTTACATTATAACGTCAAGATGTTAAACTTAACACAATGAGTCAATGAAGAATTTACCGACATACTGATGTATTCTTTATGCAAGGGTCCATATTTCTGTTTATATATACATCTTGTCCACATCATTACCGTTGTAAATTCATGCTTCCTGCTCAAAACAAACATTAGCGTCGTCAGTGGGACAAGGGGTTAGACACCTTCCTGCCCTTAACGATCACCCTCTAAATGTTTCAATTATTTATAGTGTTATGACACAGGCACATTCAAATGCATGGCCAAACACAAAGTATGGTTCAACGCCCCACCTCTCACCCACTTATCCCGAAAACATCTTTGCTACGTCACTACTCATAGTTATCAATATGGGAGATCAGAAAACACTTTCTCTATTTCTCCGTGCTGTCAGCGTAGGATTGCACTTAAATGATGAAGCGTTACAGAAAAAATACCATGATTAATGAGGTGTTTGTTTTATGGTTCGAATTTTTTAAGCATATCCATGCGTGGATGTTGATATGTAGTATTGCTTTCTCGCTGCACTTTCTCGCAGTTTACGATTTTTGTTTTACGACCGGTTTTTGTATTTGTCTCATCGCTTTGACTGTTGAACGCCCCTCAACTATTATAGAGCCTTGAAGGAAGTATTCATGTTAGGCACTATATATGACACTGCTTGAATGAAAATGCAGGGATGCATTCCTGACGTCGCATTCGGGGAGTGTAACTATATTTACCAACAGAGCTTGACGTCATGAGATTATTCTACTGGGCTATCCTTACAGAACACCACTCTTGGAATGATGTACGCCAGCACGAACACATTGTCTCGGCTGGTTCCTGTGGTGCCATTCATGTCGCGAGAGTTCGAGCTGCGAGATGCTCTGCCCAGAGTTGCCAGCTTCTCCGAAGGAATCGGATGCTGGGGGCTGGCCCCGAAGAGACAGTACCACTCTTCGCCGGGTGTCTGGACCTTCTTCGAGGTACTCGCATTTTTTTCAACACATACCTGAAATGTTTATTTCTGCAGCTCTAGCTGGGTGCTGCATTTGCTGTGCAGTGCAAAGTGCACGTAATTGGGACGCAAGTTCGCCGGAATGACGTTCACCTACATGCTACCTACGTTGATACATGAGTACGATGGCAGCCTTCCATGCAAAGCATTGTGCTATTGTGAGATGTATAGGTATTACATTTAGGTAAACGTGGTGGTTCTTATAGCACTCCTATAGCCAGTGCTTTCTCCGGAAATATCTGTACCAAGGTACGATCGGCGTTCCCAAGCGGCCGTACGGCTCTGCCGCTCGTATCAGGCTCCTGGCTGGGTGCCTATATTTCGACCTGGCTAGAAGCAAGAACTTGAATTCAATAGCGCACACTGAAAGACCAGGTGGTCAAAATTGTTACAAACTGTGTACACTATATGCAGCATGCAGGATAACCATAGCACATATTTTATAATATTCCCTTGTTCTGATCTCTTGTAACTGAGCGCATAATTTTGAGCTGTTTTGAGTGCTTTATAATCAATACCTCCTCGTAAACCACAAGCAATGAGTCATACTTTAAAAATTGAAGCGTCACTGGAGCTTTCGGGTCATCTTGAAATTCGCTCGCGTATTACAAATGTGCCAAACATTAAAGGACACGTCGTGGATGAAAGCCTGGCAAGAAAACGAATACTGCTTCATGAATTCGAAAGAACAAAGAATAATCGTGCTGGAAACCAAAAAAAGCATTCGTTGCAAGGTAAGTTGTCGTCATACCTTTCACAAATCAATATAACTGTCTTCGAACCCGGAGACATAAAAAGACGATGGATATGTTTAAATGACGCGAAGTATGCGTCATCTTCAATACATTACACTTTCCAAACAACCACAATTTAGGAGAGTAGGCTTTCGGCTAACTGTACAGATTCTGACTTGGTGTTTTCTTGAACGTTTGCATCAACTGTTCTGTGCTCTGCGACGTCCCTACTTTTTACAGCACACAGTTTCAATGTCGTGCGCAAGTTCACATGGCTCCGACATCAACTGTGAAAGCCAATGTGCTGCCATGACTAACAGAGGTGATGGGGTGGAGCGTGGTGGGACGTGTGCATATATCTATTCCTTGTTTTCGTGCAACAAAATATCTCTGTATGTTTCTTGAATCTATTCACTTATCCACGTGCGTGTCACACGTGCACACGTGGCGCCAACAGCCCAGATGACCAACGGCGTCAATAATTTGAACGCACCTTCAGTGTCCGTTGAACTAGAAGGTTCGACCAAACAGTTGCTTAGCAATAAATATTTTCTTTATATATATATATATATATATATATATATATATATATATATATGTATATATATGTATATATATATATATATATATATATATATATATATATATATATATATATATATATATATATATATATATATATATATATATATATATAGTAAGTATTCATTGGACGTCATTTTCCTCATCTGTCAATAACCATCATCAGTCTTCGCCCGTTCTTCTTCATCATCGGCGCCATCTTGCTGTTGCTTGAAATACAACGGTTCAGCTGACGCTTTATTCAAGCAACAGCAAGATGGCGCCGATGATGAAGAAGAACGGGCAAAGACTGATGATGGTTATTGACAGAAGAGGAAGATGACGTTTCATTCTTTTCTGGCCCCGTCAACTCTTCACCATTCGTTTGCGACCAGTTTCTGTCCCGTGGTGCTCGATGCCGTCGTCTTGCCCGTGTAAACACCGAAGCTAGCCAAAAAGATCGCAAACATCGTTACGATGCCACTCACCGCGTCGTTCTCTACCACCCTGGCGACGATCTCCTTCTTTGGACTCCTGCGCGAACGCCTGGCTTATGCGAGAAGCTTGAGTCACGCTCCTACAAAGTTGTCACGCTCCCTACAAAGTTGTCGAACAGACCTCACAGGTGAACTACCTTGTCACACCTGTTCATGTCCCCACTGACCAACGCTGCCGCGGGACAGAGATTGTGCACGTTTCGCGTCTCAAGCCCTATCGTATGCGTTCCCCAGCGTAATTCGCGGCCAGGCTGGCCGCTTCCGTCGACGGGGGAAATTAGTGTAAGAATTCATTGGACGTCATCTTCCTCATCTGTCAATAACCATCATCAGTCTTCGCCCATTCTTCTGAATCAACGGCGCCGTCTTGCTGTTGCTTGAATAAAGCGTCAGCTGAACCGTTGTATTTCAATATATATATATATATATATATATATATATATATATATATATATATATATATATATATATATATATATATATATAAATATATATATATATATATATATATGAGGTTTAACGTCCAAAAACTAACATATGATTATGAGAAACGCCTTAGTGGAGGGTTCCGGAAATTTCTACCACCTGGTGTTCTTTAACGTGCACCCAGATCTGAGCACACGGGCCTACGTTTCCGCCTACATCGGAAATGCAGCCGCCGCAGCTGGGATTCAATCCCGCGACCTGCAGGTCAGCCGCCAAGTACCTTAGCCACTAGACCACTACGGCGGTGCAATAAATATTTGCTACGTCACCGGTGAATCAGTGCGTTAAACGCACCAACTTGACCATTCGCACGCTTGAGCGGTCATATTGTACTGGGGGCGTGCTCTGGCAACAAAAATTAGCCGGCCAGAATAATAACTGTTATTGAGGAAATAAAGTGTGTCTTATCTCACTCCTTGTGTTAGCAGTTATTGAAAGCTTGATAGTTTGGAATGCGCAGATTTTTTCAATGTTAGCACATTAAAGGACAGCGTTGATCATACATTAAAACAGGTCTAGATGGCAGAATAATTACAGAAAGGCTCTCAATGTGTAGCTGTAATCATCAACTAACCCAGTATTACGCTAAAGCCACTGGAGGTGCTAAATCTACTCTAGTTACAAAGAGGATACTTTTGATCCGCGTAAATTTCATACAAACAAGTCCGTATGGCCCTCGTTTACGCCTTGGTTATATGTTGTGTATCTCGCTGTGGTGTC
The DNA here is from genome assembly GCF_043290135.1 of Rhipicephalus microplus. Classification (NCBI taxonomy): domain Eukaryota; kingdom Metazoa; phylum Arthropoda; class Arachnida; order Ixodida; family Ixodidae; genus Rhipicephalus; species Rhipicephalus microplus. Next base: position 10,026,300 of record NW_027464591.1, on the reverse strand, counting down.
ACTATGCAATGCTTGGTATGTTTATTTCATTCAATATTCTTGCTGATTGCCATTTTAAATAATTGAGATAATGAAGTGCGAATCAGTTAAATCTATATACGAAGTTCTGCCACTTTTTAAATTGATGCTAAGAGTGAAGGATATGCTGAAAGATCACCTATGAAAAGAAAAAAAAAACAGAAGTTAAATATTCCGGAAAGTTGTAGCGAGTTTAAAGGGACACTAAAGAGGAACAATGGCTTGAATTATATTAAGAAAATGCACTCTCAGAACTCTAACGACATATGTTTCACTAACATAAATTTGGTATAAGTGAAGAAAGTGAAGGTCGAGGTTTAATTTGGGGGGGGGGGGGGGAGCGGTCAGGGATTTCGTGCGTGATGTATGAAATTTCAAAATGCATTTTCGGCATTTTCGTGGCATTGGCTCGATGGAATTTGCTGAAACTTTGTATGCTATGTTCATTTCACCCACAGAATAAAATGCACTTCATTTTAGGAACCTACAGGAGAAAGTTGCCGATTGTACACCCATAGCCACCGAAAAGCGGCAATTTAGAACAGGCAGCGCTCAACCGTGCGAACGTGGCAGCGGGAGCACTGACGACTGTGTACGGTCGACATCATCAGAGCAGATCGGCTGAGTGAAAGCGATCGATGTTCAGATGTGTCAGAGACACACGCTTCCAATGCACTTCATTTTATTGATTGGAAGCTGCGTATTACCCTGTAGACACTTTTTCGAAAATTCTTACGTTATGATGTATGCAGCGGGATTCTGAAGTTGGTGTCGCTGACAGCATTTTCCTTTGGCTCGTTTTATTGTTTGCTAAGCGTCATGTCATTTTAACAGTGGTGTCGTGTCGTGGTAGTGGTTTTAATGAAAAAGTAGGAAACCGAAGCTTGCTTTTTACTTACAAGTAAAACTGAATATATTGTTAACTCCTAAAGTTTTAACATCTCTCACATTTTTGCAAGTATGGAACAGTTGCTCAATGAAAATACACATTTCCCAATATCTCTTTCAAGAAACTACAGGCACCGTTCGAACACGCCTTCACAATACTTGACACAGTAACACATGTATGTGTTGATGTTCTTCCACTCTAGCTTATGATTTCTCGCGCAAAAGAGTGCTCCAGGTCCAATGCACCATGTTGGAAGGAATAGGCAGCAAATCCTAGCCGGTTCCACATTAGTTTTACACCGAGCGCTCTGAGGCGTACAACGGGCATTCGTTAGTGGGCCTCTATTATTCAAGGTTGATTTCTGATCAAACTAGTCTCCGAAGCCTTTTCTGGCTATGCTGTAGCCAGAAGTCCACATCAAATATAACACAATAACGGAAGCGCGTATCTGGAGCTTACTTGTGTTAGAAAAGATGAGGCACAGGAGGCACGTCAACTGCAGCTTTTCCAAGCGAAACACAGTAAACAAACAGTGAAACCTCATGGGCTTTTGTCATCATGGTCAGAAAAAGTGATTAGGATAACAAACAAAAGCTTCCGACTCTTCAAAGGTATCTGCGATTAGAATATGACACAATCAAAATGCGTACAACGTCTGCGTACATCAGCTGTGGCAAATCATAACTCTGGGTAATGTTCATCATCATCATCATCAGCCTGACTACGTCAAGTGCAGGACAAAGGCCTCTCCCATGTTCCGCCAGTTAACCTAGTCCTATGCTTGCTGCTGCCAATTCATGTTACTGTCATGGGTCATGTTACTGGGACGCAAAATATTATTCTTTATTGCCTTCTTGTCCACTTTCGAATTGCTTCTCTTCTTTCGGTAATTCGCCATTCATATTAAGCACACTGCCCGAAAACGACTCCTTGACAATATTTACTGTATTATTGCCCTTGCGGCTGCTTTTCATTCCACAGATGATGTTCATCGCGGCTAGCGGGTTGCTAGGCGTCGCGCTGAAGCAACTCTGTTCGGATGCTTTTCGAGAGTCGCAGGAGTGCGGCGCTCGGGACACGCTGTTCGACGCCGTAGCCACCGAGTTCTGCCAACTTCGGCGTAGCGCAGGCGGCAAGCTGCCGTGGAAATCCCGCCACGTGCGGCTCACTGTGGTGCGCGAAAGTGGACGCATGAGCTGTCTCAGCATCGTCTAGGGCCTATCCTTTCCGGTGGTTGCTGAACTGGGGAGTCTGTTGGGGTTGTACTGCTGAATTTATATGCGTAGTTTTTACTATGTACTCAAGTGATCTATTATACAATTTTCTGTATGTAATCCTTGCCTGCGATTCAATTTGACGAAGTTATATTGCTTTAGCGAATATGAGCTCGCGATGAATTTTGACACTGCCTCAATCTGCCGTCCGCTGCATTCTTGTTACTAATATTAGATGGTTAATGTGCAAGCTTAAATTAATCTCAATAAATATAACTTGGTACCTGAAGTTTATATCTTCCCACTCACCAATTATTTCAATCACAAGAGAAAATGAACAACACAAAACCTATCTCTTTGCCTTACAACAAAGCACCTTGTTTGATTCTTTTGTTGACTCGTGTAATTATTTGATGACATCAGGTTATGACAGGTATCGTTTTATTCAATAAATATGTTTCAGTGAAGTGCTTCTTTGCATTGTCGGCTTAACAATACTTCGCTCCCAACATTTCCTTTTTTTCATTCTACTCGGCACTGCGGTATATATGGCTAGGTCTAGATTGATGATAAGTTATCTTTCACTTCAATTTCGAATGTTTATATGGCGTAAACAATTCTTAAGATATCTGCAGACATTTTGCATAACGCTGGCTTTTACTTCTTCCTATTTCTTTTCCCTCCCACCTTTTCCATTGTCGTGCTCAAAGAGGCGCCGCCTTTCCGAGAGGCGCTTTTGTCAATTCAAGGCCCACACTTTTCATTGGTCGATGTGCTGTGTATTTCATTACCCACGTATCTGCCGGAAGTAAAGAGAACGTGGTGGTGTTTTGTTGCTCGTCTATTATTAATGTTACCTGAAAGAATGTGTCTGACCACAAACAATATTAAAATAATAATAATAATAATTTATATTATTAATAATAATAAACCTAATATAATAATAATAATTTGTTATACTACAATAATAATATAATAATATATCAGAGATGTCACAGCTTTTCCGCAAGGGCGAAGAAAGGAACACGATAGCAACAAATTGGAAGGTCACGCGCAGAATGGCAAGCAGATCGAAACGTGCCCCATGTTTCTCACGCACAAATGACGCACAAAACGTACTCACAGGTACAGATGAACGCGAATAAGCGTCTCAGTTGCTACTTCGCTGTGTCCGAAAAGCATGCCCTTTTCGCAAACGGAAGCTGTGCAACGATTTCAGGGACCTTTGTGCGCCCGATAACTACAACAGAATCGCTCCGACGAAACCCAAAGGCTAGCAAGGACGTACGATTCCCCCCCTGCAAGATGAGGGCAGGCTATCAAGCGTACACCCCCTTATTCTCTACGCGGGTCACAGTAGGCGTGAGAGATGACAGCCGCCGCGTGCACACGGCGCCATCCTGCTGATAATGCTGAAAACACGATAGTTTCCCCAAGAGATTCCTGCCAACAGCGGTAAGTGGTAGATATAAATAGCTTCCCGTTTGAAGGTTGATAGAGGTACCTTTCGGTGCCTCAGTGGATTCACGACGCGAAGGTCTCGCTTGCGAGTCCACACGCTGGAGTCTTTTTTTCTGGGATTTTTATTGCGATTACAATTATATGGAGACACTCGGCTAGATTTTGCGGCCGCCGTGGGCGTCAACGTCAGCGCCGATGTCATGCGCCGTACATGTACACGCACCTATATATATGAAAACAGAAGAAAGAAAAAAATCCAGAAAAAAAGCACTCCGGGGCGTGGAACCGAACGTAGGACTTCTGCTTCGTGAAAGTGAGGCGCTAACCACTGAACCACCATAGAGAACGTTCTTCATTGCTCAAACAGCAAGCTATTTATATCTATCACTTACCGCGCATGTGTTTACAGCATTACCAGAAAGATGGCGCAATGAGCGCACGTCGCCACATCACGCAGTGGCGCTCACTCTAATCTCCTACGCGTACTTCGCCCGGCTTAGAGAACGGGGGCGACGTTCCCTCACGCGGTGGCGAGGAGGAGAGGATCATACACCTTGGCTGGTGTAGGTTTTAGTTGGAACGGTTCTGCTGTAGTTACCGGGTAACGGCTCTGCTGTAGTTACCGGGTGCACAATGATCACTGCAATCATTGCAATCTGCGTTCGCGAAAAGCGCGCGCTTTTCAGATGCTCCGAAGTAAAAAATGAGACGCCTATTCCTGTGCACCCGATGCTGTGAGTACGTTTCGTGCGTAATTTTTGCATGAGAAACGCGGGGCACGTTTCAATCTGCTTTCCATTCTGTGCGTGACCTTTCAAATTGCTGTTATCGCGTTCATTGCTTCACCTCTGTGGCAAAGCGGTGACCTTTTAAGTGTGAATACACTTTGTAAGCGTCCCTCTCATATCGACTGCCAGTCGGTCAGAATTTCACACGCACATGTCTGTAACATGACAGGAGTGAATTGTGTTTCGCCCACATGGAAGGGGTAGGGTTCCACCCTCGGAGGTGCGATGCTATACAGTGAAGTCAATCTATACCGGTGGGGCGATATTGATGTCACAAAAAAAGGGGAGGGGGGCATTCTATGAAGTCATACACCTTCTCTGTTCAACCAAACCTGGCCCGACCGTTATCCCACGACGTCACTGGGGACAACTGTATTCCAATTCGACAATGTAGCTAAAAAATGTACGGAGCATTCGTTCGTACACAAGCTCGAACACTGCGGCGTACAAACGTGCGTGTGGAAGGTACCCACATATCCTACCTCACACAAGGAAGTTCTAGAAGCTCAGGCAAACAGATCATGCTAAACAATCGAGGTTTACCACGGCCCCCCCTCCCCCTACCTTTCACAGCGGATCTCTTTAGGGTTTTTGTTGCGCAGGGTAGTGCGAACAGGAATGATCAACATTATGAACCGGAACGCGTGCTCGCTTCGTCCTCTTCGACTACTGCTCAGCTCCCACAACACGTGCGCCAATTTTACCGGCGCGTATTACAAAAGCAACGATGGGTGACTCTGTTACACGGCTAAAATCACCTAACATCGCGAAACAACTTCGCGTGAAGAAAAATCACGTAATGTTACGTCAGTAGCCACGTGACTAGAATCTCGTACAGTTGCGTAACTACTCGCAAGCTGAAAACCACGTAACATCACGGAGCGTCTCGCCACCTGTCTAAATCATGTAAAATTTATTCACGAGACCAAATCAAGCAATATCTCTTCATAGGTAGTCATGTCACATGTTCCCGTCATACGCCACGTAGCAGGTAGTCATGTGACAGGATTCCGCCATATACCCCAGACCAGCTAGTCTCGCGGTAAAATGACACAAGCATGTAACACATCGTAACATGACATATATAGCGAAGTCTAGTAATACTGAGTACTTCTAGCAAAAGCTTGGTATCACTAGCAAAACTTAGCCAGGTCGAACAGTAGCTCTGCTGACGGTTCCAGCTTTGTGCCGCTAATGCAAACTGTGCGGATTTAGTTTTGAGGACAATGACCTCATACTTTCTTCTATATGCAGTATACAACGATGTCTAATTTCTGACAAGCGATATCGGCTGCGCTGGAAAGAAGCACCACCTAAAGTAGCGTCACAATAATTCGCATAGGTTCAACAGCGTACTCACTCGCATACTACAAGCGAACGAACTGGTATTGGCTAGACTTGACTGAACTATGAACAATCGACCAACAGCTGTTATAAAACTAACATCCTACTCATTAAGGTAAACCGAACATTCGGCTGCATTTCATCTGCCCCACACTTCTGGAAATCGCGACGCATTCAAGTGGCTCACATAAAACACCCTCTTTTCCGCTTATTTAAGTTTACTTTTGGTAATAGCACGGGTGTGATGTAACAATGATCCCGTTAAGCTTATATTTTCTGCTGCCTAACTATTGCATTTCAGTACATGTGTGTTGTATGTGTAATATTAGTTCACGTAAGCATGTTTCTTTTGGGGATTTTTCAAGTCATTTATAAAATTGCTTTGAGCCGGTGAGCTTGCCGTTGTTCGCACGCGAGCTCTACGTCAAGGCAGACATACCTTTCACACATGAAGTTCTACTGAAACGGCTAGCCGAAAAAATGTGGTAAATAACTTTGTAAATATTAACTTGACGGCAGTTATTTTCATGGGATATTTGGGGTATGTGGTGATATCTGCCATACCCATTTTTGTAAATAACTTTAAAAAACACGTATTTGATATGTTAATTATCGAAATAGAGCTCCTATCAAGGCTCGTCGCAGTAGAGTGTAGTCAGCAATTACAGCTAATCTGCTAATTTATTTATTTCTCGCAATCTAAATAAGCGTAGAGAAACGCCTCTAATAAGAAGCGTTGCAGGGGCTCCACCCTATAGTTTCACGCTGCCCAGTGAGAGAAAAGGTGGCACTTAGTTTTGTTTGGTACATCGCGAAAATACCTTTCAAGCACGAAGCATGACACGCGAAAAATATGTGGACCACTTCTGTGTTATAGACAACTAGCGGTTTTTTCCGAACAAATTCCGCTGCAATACAACTGTCTTAAATTTCTCACGTGAAATTGCGATGTGACGTAAAAAAGCGAGGGCGTTAATATGTACATTTAAGTTGCACCTACAAGAAAAAGACGTGATAGTGATCGGCTCTTACACGGCACACATACATACACGCAAGCACCCACTATCGACATCCCAATTGCGAGCCTTCGCTTCTCGATGAAGTCCTCAGTTCTTTCGATAGAAAAGCCGAACTCAAGACGCCCTCCGGCTCATATCTTTACTTGTATCAACTGAAATTTTCCTTCATGACAAAAGTTGCCATTTCGCTCTAACCAATGATGCCGACGGCAAAATTTATGCTAATCAAGCTCTTCAACACTATTGTGGTAAAAAATGTTGAAGCTTAACTTTAAAAATTATTGTCTAAAACGTACCCTACATATTGCTAAAGAAAAACAAACCAAACTATTTTTGCCTGCATTTATGGTGACAAGCAATCTCCACGATTAATTTTGTAAAGCGAATCAATAACAATTTCGATATTCTTGTGCGAAATATAAAATCACATTCACCTTTGAAGCTGTTGGCTGACGAGAGACCGATACTCGAAGGCGTATATTTAGCTATACGCCACAGAAGATGCGCCGGAAGGTCTTTAAAGTGGGAGCTTCTCGCAGGGCGATGTGTGGGCTGGCAAATCCACTTTAATATTTCTTAGCCAATGCGCCATTTCATCAAAGATCATAAATATACTTGCGGAAGCTACCAGCTCTGGCAGAAATCATTTGCTTTTGCTTGCTATAGGTATCGCAAGTCTTCAAGTGCGCAAGTTGCATCAGCCCTTCTTCGTCACAAGTGGTGGTGTGAACGTTGGGTCCTCGTGTCATGTACGAATGACTGAATCGGAAAGCATCCAGAATCGCCATGCGTTTCAATACTTCATCGTCGTGCGTTACAATACTTTATTGACGACGGGCCAGTAGTATAGCGTCATGTCACTCGCGAGGCAAATGCCAGAGCGGCCGGAAAAACATGTCAGCGCACGTCCAAAACGTCTGCATTTTTCTGCCTTTGGAGCATGCCGCCACCTTTGCCACTTTATGAATTAATTCCGTTTTGCCCGTTACCTGATAATTGAATTCGGTACCGAATAAGAGTCATGCACGCAAAAACTAAAAAGAAACAATATTTACCTTTCCAAACGTTGATTCAGGAGATGCACCAGTAGAGCGGCAACGGAGGCAGCAGAGTCAGCCGGCCGTGCAAAAGCGACACACGTTGGGGCATGCAGACTGGCTGCTGCTGTTGCAGCACCTTCCTCTGCTTCCAGGCTTCTCATCAATCCAAATACAAGTGCATCGTTGCAAAAGCCACGAGTTTTGTCGTGATGAAAACGTAGTTTGTGATCGAGCCGATACGAATCACCACCGACTACATGGCAACCATCTCGCAATACCGGCAGATTGTTTTTGTCACGTAATTTGTAATCAAGTGCAGCTGAATCACTTCTTCTTGAGAAGCAGAAAGGCACTCCAGCTTCGCTCGATGCAAAAATCAGTATCAGATTGATTATTGTCGCTTCAGCCTCGCGGCGTGGTTTGCCGGCCGTTAAACGGCAAGGCAAGTGGGTCTCCTATACGAGTAGTGCCACCAGCAAGATCCGAACCTGCAACATTCGATTTTTGTTCTATGGTGGCGGCCCTCTCCACGCCTACGTTTATGGGGTATATATGTGCGTTTAAATGTGACAGCGTCAGTCAGTGCGACCCGTTGCCATTATGGCGAGTGTGTAACACTATTTTTGCCTCTTTGGCGTCACGTATATTATGATATTATTACGACATGACACCGGACCTGCAATGCCTCCCATGCTACCTGAAGGCATGAAGCCTTCAGGTAGCATGCAGAACGAAGCCTTCGCTATGAATAAAGCAAAGCGTGAAATTTAAGGGCTTTTTTTTCTGGTAGGCGCAGTAAAAATGAGAACTAACCGTTAGTAATGCCAACGAAAGTCAGATCCTGCCGCTGCAAGTTTTATTTAAGTCTAAATTTTTTTTTCGCATTTACATCACAACTACTTCTCATAAGGTACCCTACACTTTCCTTGGCCCATTATTGGTTAGTTCTCATTATTATTGCGTCTCAATGTTTAATGTTGCCTCTGGCTTATTTGCTTTTATTGTCCCAAAACCACTCGGTCTCTGGTGAAAACTCTGTTCTGCAGCTGCATAAACTATCTACAGGCACAATAAATTCATATTAACCAATCCTATATAGTTGAAGTGCTACCGGGTAGAGAAAAAAAAACGTGCTGTATTGAACGAAGCGTCAGAAAATGTAAGGCGATTGGTGCTAGCCAAAATAGAAACAGCCTCGTTACCTTGTATAGCATTTTATTAAAGCCTCGTCACTTATTACGACTATTCATACGGTCAAGTATCATGTAATATGACTGGGAAGAATGTTACATTCTTTATAACCACAATCACCTTTATTATTACAGCCACAAAATCAAGCGTTTTGCCCGTATCTTTCACAACACATCTAAATTTAGCCGCTTGAAGTTGCTGAGATTTCTTTACGGTGCATTCATTTTATCACCGCACTATTTATCTCAATGCTTTGTTTATCTCTATTACATAGGTATAACACTTTGTGAAATCCATAGTTTATTTTCTACTGCGCACCCCAAGCGATTGGAATCATGCACCTCCTTACCGAAAAAGTGGTAATCTTTATCAATTTCGTGAGGAAGTCCCTACGTTCTTTATTTTAATGACTCTATTTTGGTTGCATTTCTATGTTTTATTTAGAATGAACAAATGAATAGACAGAATAATAAATAAAGAAATGAATAAATATTTTTTGCGACTAACACGTGACTTGAACATTAGGAAAGGCCGTAAAACTGTTAACCATATTCTATGTTTTTGCATATTCGAAATCATATTTATTGTATAATAATAAAATTAATTTCAGTCACAATAGCACTTTTGTTTATTTTGGCTATATCGTTCTATTTGGCTGAGTGCTATGTTGCACTACCCTGTTTTCTTTGTATGCAGATTTTTTGTGCTTTATTAATTTTTTGTTTTTCATGTTCTGTGTGATTATTTGTATTGTGAGCATAACGCTACCCTTAAGTAATGCCCACATGGGCTATTAGCGTATATAAATGAAAATGTGACGATCAACTTACATGACACGGCTACCTCGGCTACTTTTAGCTTCCATTTTAGCTTAAAATATACCCAGCGGCCGCCCTGTTAATATTTGAAAACAACAATTAGTCACATAAGTTTTCTTTTGGTACTGCAAATTCTTTAGCACTCTTGGAGGCTTCCTACCAGTGCTGAATCAGACGTACCTTTCAATCAACATGTTCTGAATCTTAAAATTTATTGATATCATTCTTGAATAAAAGTAGACAATTGGCATTAGGAATTTGCAGTGTTACGCAGTGAAATGTTTAATGTCAAAAGGTAATACTTTAATTGGTGGTCGAAAGTGGGGAAACATAAGGGCACTAGATTTCGCGCTGGACTCCCTAAGCCCATTCTCAGAGAAGCAGAGAATGTATGTTCTATAACAGCGATGACAAAACAGAAAAAAAAGATGCTATCAGAACGTATTAACTTTGAAGATAGAAGCATTGAGGTATATATTGTTACGGGGAGAAGGCGTCTGAAAAAATCCCTTGACTTCTGGTGAACCGGCAGGCATACAATATGGAGCCCAGTCAGCACGAGCTCGCCCTGAACATCGTCCTCTTTTCTACAATGTTCGTTTGTGGCGCCCCGTAGCATCACCCCCGGCGGCGAAGGCACCGTCTCGGTGCTTGGTTGGTCCGAGTAATACCGCTTCAGCCTCGTGACGTGAACAACGTCTGAACACGATCGCGCGCTGGTGGCGTTAAGAGGTTCAATTTCATATGTCACGTCGGCGCACCACACGTTATGGACCCAGGTGCGGTGAAGTCAGCTTTTCGCACAGGCCAACTCACCGTAACGACGTCCAGAGAAGGACTGTGTCACCTTGACTGAAGTGGACATCACGATGGCACGCGTTGTAGACCTGTCGTTGTCGTTACTGCAAATCGCTCAGACGCCGGTGAGCAATCTCACGTGCCTCTAGAGCTCTAGAGATGAAATCGCGGGCATATTCTGACGTGTGGCTAACGGCAGGAAGGAGCGTGTCAAAAGGCAACGTAGGTTCTCGTCCGTACAGGAGGAAAAAAGGCGAGAAACCTGTAGTGTCATGCCGAGACGTATTATAGGCAAATGTTACAAATGGAAGGGCGGAGTCCCAGTCACGATGGTCGGAAGAAACGAACATGGCGAGCATGTCCGTGATGGTTCTATTTAGCCGCTCCGTGAGCCCGTTGGTTTGAGGATGATACGCCGTTGTGAACTTGTGCTTTGTAGCACAAGAGTGTAATATGTCTTGGTTAACTTGTGATAAAAAGTAGCGACCCCGATCGGTAAGCAGTTGCCGAGGAGCGCCGTGGTGTAATATGACGTCTTCTAGAAGCAAGTCAGCGACGTCGGTCGCACAACTGGTAAGAAGGGCTCGCGTGATGGCATACCGAGTGGTGTAATCCGTGGCGACAGCTATCCACTTGTTTCCGCTGGCCGATAAAGGAAACGGTCCTAGTAAGTCAACACCTACCCTCTAAAATGGTTCGGATGGGATCTTAATGGGCTGAAAGCGTCCCGCTGGAAGGGTTGCTGGTTTTTTGCGGTGTTGACAGGATTTGCATGAGGCGACGTAACGGCAGACGGATCGGTAAATACCGGGCCAAAAGAAGCGACGTCGAACGCGGTCATAAGTTCTTGAAACTCCCAGGTGACCAGCTGTCGGAATATCATGCAACTGTGCAAGGACAGTCTGACGCATATGTTGTGGTATGACCAACAGCAGCTCAGGTCCGTCAGGATACATACTGTAGCGATATAAGACGCCATCTTGTAGCAGGAACATGCGGAGAGAAGGAGGAGTTGGGGGACCACTAAGCCGAAGGATTATATCTCTGAGGTGAGGATCACGGCATTGCTGATCTCCGATGTTGCTGAATGCGGAAAGTGCCAAAACGCAAGTAGGCTCATCGCTCTCAGAAACGTCTGCTGGGTCTACTGGATGACGTGACGAGCAATCAGCATCCTCATGGTGGTGACCTGATTTGTAGACAACCGGGTAGGAACATTCCTGTAGCCGTAGAGCCCACCGGCCGAGACGCCCACTAGGATCTTTTAAGGACGACAACCAGCATAAGGCTTGGTGATCAGTGACAACCGTGAACGGGCGTCCATACAAATACGACCGAAATTTAGCCACTGCCCAGACGAGCGCGAGGCATTCGCGTTCCGTGATGGAGTAATTTCGCTCTGCTGGCGATAAAAAACGGCTATCGTATGCAATAACGCGCTTGCGGCCGTGCTGTCGTTGTGCCAAAACGGCTCCAATTCCGTGGCCGCTGGCGTCGGTACACACTTCCGTTGGAGCGCATAAATCAAAGTGGCCGAGAATCGCTGGTGTCATAAGTCTACTCGTCAGTTCAACGAATGCTCTGGCTTGTTCAGTTCCCCACAGAAAAATCACATTTTTAGTAGTTCCGTGAGCGGGCGTGCGACGTCAGCGAAATTCCGCAGAAATCTACGAAAGTGAGAACAAAGGCCCACAAAACTTCGAAATCCGTTCGCAGAGGTCGGCACAGGGAAGTCCTTGACGGTGCAGATTTTCTCAGGATCGGGACGAACACCAGAAGAATCCACAAGGTGTCCAAGGACGGTGGGCTGCCGGCGGCCGAAGTGATATTTCGACCAGTTTAGTTGGAGCCCTGCTTTGCGGAAAACCGAAAGAATTGTTGAGAGACGCTCGAGGTGAGTTTCGAAAGTTGAGGAAAAAACAATGACGTCATCAAGGTAGCATAAGCAGATTGACCACTTGAAACCGTGAAGAAGAGAGTCCATCATTCTTTCGAATGTAGCCGGGGCATTCCATAACCCGAACGGCATTAGTTTAAACTGATAGAGCCCGTCGGGAATTATAAATGCCGTCTTTTCACGGTCCAGATCATCAACTGATATCTGCCAGTACCCGGAACGAATGTCGATGGAAGAGAAATAATTTGCTTCACTAAGGCAGTCAAGAGCGTCATCTATCCGCGGCAGAGGATACACGTCTTTTTTGTAACTTTGTTAAGATTTCTGTAGTCGACACAGAAGCGCCAGCTGTTATCCTTCTTTCTCACGAGCACAACAGGCGAAGCCTAAGGGCTTGAAGAAGGTTCAATGCTGTCTCGGGCAAGCATCTTGTCGACTTCTTGCTGGATCACGTGGCGCTCGGTGGAGGAAACCCGATAGGGTCACCGGTGTTCTGGATTTGCATCACCGGTGTTGATCCGATGCTTTACGACGGTCGTTTCACCTAGGGGTTGGTCGCAGAAATCAAAGACGTCTTGATACGACGCAAGAAAGCCACGAAGCGCAGACACATGTTCGGCCGGGAGATCACAGGCAATCATTTCAGTTATGCAGTCTAGTGTACTGCCCGACTGAATACTGGCAGATGACGGTGTATCCTCTATTATGGCCGATATGTGGTAGTCGCTGGCCGGGGCAAGGGTTGCAAGGGATATCCCTCGTGGCAGCACTTCAGAGCAAAGTCCAAAATTCACATTAGGGAGAAATTCCACGTTGTCCTTCATTGTGATGTTGTTGTGGGGAAACGCATCATTGAGCGAACAGACGACTGTAGGATTAGGTGAAATGACATAATCGCCGTCAGCCACAGGTAGATCAGAAGAGACGTCAATATACGTCACAGCTCGACAAGATAGGTGAACAAAGTCGGCGGAGCATAGCTTTGGCGGTGCAGGATCAGGAGGGTCTACGGCGTGTGGTAGGACGAGCTGAACAACACCAGCAGAACAGTCAATTAGGGCGGAATGCTCCGACAGAAAATCGAGTCCCAAAATGATGTAATGTGGGCAGTGGTCGCGTACGTAAAACAAAACAGTGGTATGACGTCCAGCCACAGTGACACGGGCGGCACACATCTCAGTGACTGCTGGTGTTGCACCATCAGCTACTCGGACAACAGTGATCGGAGCAGGAGTGAGCACTTTCTTGAGTCGAGCACAAAGGCTAGAGTTCATGACTGATATGTGAGCGCCGGTGTCAGTGAGTGCTACCACAGAAGTATCGTCAACATTTACATTAATCAAGTTGTTGTGTCCGGGTATCGTGTGTAGACGAATTTCGGGTCGGTTCGTCAAAGCAGGCTCACCTCTAGGAGCTGCGCCCGTCAGTTTTCCGAGGATTGGTGGTAGGAGGGTGAGCAGGAGCGACGTCGTTTAGTTGAGCAGGACTGTTGTGAAGCGCGCCTCCGACGACGTTACGAAGGGCGCTACGAATCTCACCGCTGCAACCACTGTTTCGAAAGACGGCGACGCCAACATGGTCCCGAAGGCGCCACTGCTTCGAACTCCTCCGGGAAGGTCACCAGACGTATGGTAGCGTAGGTTTTTCAGCTCGCGACTGCTTCTGCGCAGAGCTGATAGACGAGCGGACTAGACGACGGTGAGTTAAACAAGGTTTATGTACAGCATATATACAGAAGCGTTACAAATTCGGCACTGGGGCCGACAGAGACTCGAGGAGCCGAGCTCTCCTCTCTAACACATAGGTCTGCTCTCAAATGGGTCTGCTGTCAAAGGGGTCTCTCTCGACGCGCCGCAGGGCTTCTTTTATATGCCCCGGGTCCAACCCAAATGTCCAGCCCGAAGCGCCGCTGGTCGCGAGGTCAGAATCCTCCAATGAGGGCGCCGCTGGGCCGCGTCCTTCTTTCTCATCGGATCTGGAGAGACTGCGCTGCAGGTGGCTGCACCCAAGGACGAGTGACGTCGCCGCGCATTGCGTCACCCCCCCCAGACAGGAAGACACCGTTTGTTTACTCGACGGGCTCACTGGCTGCGCTGACTCACTGCACGTGGGCGACAGAAAGGCGCCGCGCGTGTTTACGCCGTTGAGTTGTTCGCGTCAGGCGGGCTGGCCTTGACACAGATTACCTTTTTCAGAGGCACGGACGTCCGCTGTGGACTAGCAGGCATAACAGCACCCCCGCCGCCAGACAATGCACCGAAAAGACGAGCTGCTTCCAGGTGGCTCGGATGACAGGTGCGCTCGTTCGCCAGGTCCCTCCAGGTTCGCCTCCAGGGCCATGGGGAGAAAGCAGCTCCAGACTCCGTTCCGGGAACACATCCCATTCTTGAGGACGGATCCCTGCTCCACTGGCTTGTCGCCACAACTTGTCGACCAGCTTTGCTCGTCTCTAACGATCCTTGGTTTCAGCACTTGTCGATGGTTCTGCAACTTGTCAAGAACGGATCGACAACAGACAACACACGACACAAGCAAGTGCCCTTGCTCACCCGACAGAACACCAGACAAAGTATAGTACAACATATACCTAGCTATGTGTTTATCGGAATTTCATTCCCTCTACATCAAGAGGCACATGTGGGACACAAGACTCCTAAAATGACGACTTTTTTTTCCACGGACAACAACGTAACGAATTAGAATACAACATAAAGTGTGTCCCTTGAGATCACTCTGAACGAGAGCGCTCAGCCCAGGTCGTGATGAGGACAAAATTTTGCCCCGAATCGCCAGCGAGAAACCGAAAGGTGGAGAAGGTACTAACTAAACACACTGCTCAATGCGTCTGCATTAGCGTTTAGCTTTCCCTTTTTTTGGTAGCGAACGTAAAAGTTGTGCCGTTGGAGCATCATGCTCCATCATCAGTTACCGGCCACTTTTAGGCGACGATACCTATGCGGTACCAAGAGCGGCTCACACTTGCGACGTTCCACAGGAGAACAACGATATGGCTTGCTAGGGATTGGCTCCTCACCGCTTAGCTCGATATCGTGTTCGATCACCCTCGTGTTTCCGGGGCGGTCCGAAAATACGTCTCCGAACTCGGAAATAATCCTTCTCAGGTCCTCCTTCCGGACTTCACTTAACCTAGGCTCTAGGATTATCTGCTCCCAGATTACTTTCGATCCCCCTTCGATTACCTCACAAGAACTAAAAATTTCTGCTTCCTCTTCCTCTGAAGCATTCAATAGCTGATTTACGACCGCTTGATGTTGAACGTAGGGTTTCATCAAGTTGTAAATTTTGTTCTGCCGCCTTCTTAATTTCACCTCATAATTCGTATCGGAAAGCTTGGATATTACTTTGGCGGGCCCTTCCCAATGAACCTCAAGCTTGTTCCTTTTGGACGGCTGCAGCAGCTTTACCTGACCTCCTACATCAAAAGCGCGCTTCTTCGCCGAATTGTCGTAGCACTCCTTCGACAACACTCGTGCAGTTTTCACGTGGCTTTCCACTAGCGCTTTAATCGAGAGGTCCGCACGCTGCTCTCGAATGAGCGTCTCCCGATCAACCCTCGACAGCTCGCTCCAACTTTCCGCTACAGGCGAGAGCGTGGCAGCCCTCTCTCTCTGATTCAATGGCGCCATGTTATCTCCCCTTGCTGCGCATACCGCGCCGGTCGCTTCGGCGACGGGCCGCTCGAGTGACGGCTCAAATGACTCACGCGGAAAATTTCCTCTTTGAGGTTCCGTCGACCCGCCGACAAGGTCACTTGAAAGTTCACCGCATTGAACCAGATCAAGCTCCTGCGAAAGCTTCCGCGCTTGCGATCGCGTGAGGGCCATGTACGCTAAGTTTGGGAAGAACGATTTACCCTGCTTTTTGAGAAGCTGCTCTGAGTTGTTGGAGAAAAGATAAGGAAAACTATCGGGAAGCGTGGCAGACACAGCCGCTTCGGTGCGAAGCTTACCGAACGGGCCTTCAATGACAACCGTGGCGATTGGTAAGCAAGCACTCTGCTCCTCGGCGACTTGCCTGATCCACGCGCGTTCTCCTGTAAAGTCATCCGGAGACACCAATGAAGGATGGACAACATCCATGGTTGCCGCTGAGTCACGAAGTGCTCGACACGTTTGCCCATTCACACTAATTTCTTGGATATACGGCTCCAACAACCGCATGTTCTTTTCCGATTCTCGAATTGTTGCAAAAGCAAACTTTTGCTTACAGTTTATCGCGATGTGCCCTTCTTTTTTGTAGTTGTAGCAGATTAGTGGCTTCCGTGATTCAAACGCCCGTGTGGTATCTGTGCGTTGTTTAGAAACCTCACTCGATTTCTCCGCTTCTGTTTGCCCTTCCCCTACACTGTCCTTCGTAAGAGGCGGGTCCGTCTTGAAATTACGATGCGGAGCGCGGGTTTCCGTTGATCAGGTTTCTTTGAAAAGCCCTCTTTTCTTTCATCCTTTCCAACGCGCACTGCCCTGCTATGCAACTTTCGGCGAGTATAATACTCCTCAGCTAACTCTGGTGCCTTGTTTAGCTGCCCTTCACCAATTTTGTCCTGCAGCCAAAGTTTGACATCCTCCTCGATGCAGCGGTAGAATTGCTCCAATGCAACATATTCCACCACTTTATCGCGGTCGTCATAAACACCTTCGCCCTTGAGCCATTCAATTAAATCGGCTTTAAGACGAAACGCGAAGTCAACATGTGACTCATTCCCCTTTTTAGCATACAGGAACCTTTGCCTGAAAGCCTCGGGTGACAACTTATAACGTCTCAAGAGCACTTCCTTGACCTCGTCATAGCTCTCAAACGCTTCCCTCGACAAGCAAGTTATCGCGTCGGACACTTCGCCGGGAAGAAGAGCTAACAGGTTCTGCGCCCAAACAGACCGCTCCAAAGCGTTTCGCTCACAGACGTGTTCAAACTTGACGAGATCCTTCGCCATGTCCTCGCCTACTACGAACGGTGGCAGTTGGTCCCGAATTCCATAACCGCTGACCAGAACTGTTGGAGAAGCTACGCTAGGCGCCTGCGAACACTGTAGTATCGCCAATTCCATTCGTTTCAACTCGAGGCGCTCCTGTCTCTCGGCCTCCTCGCGGCGTTCTCGCCTTTCAGCTTCTTCACGAACTTCTCGCCTTTGTTCACGTTCGCGAGCTTCTCGCCTTTCAGCTTCTTCACGTTCGCGAGCTTCTCGCCTTTCTTCCCGTTCGCGAGCTTCTCCCCTTTCAGCTTCTTCACGTTCGCGAGCTTCTCGCCTTTCAGCCTCCTCGCGGTGTGCTTTGATATCCACCCAGGCCTCATCGACTTCCTCAGCCGACACTCCCTTCTCCTTCATGATCTCGAGGATCGCTTGCTTTCGTTTCGCATGGCCCAAAGTAATGCCGAGTTCCTCATAAATTTCGATGAGTTCCTTCACTTTAAGGTTCTCCATCGTTCACACTAGCCTCTTGCTGTTTGCCTCTGTTAAGAATCTACTTGCCGTACCCACTATAAGCCTACTAGCAAGACGCGCAAGCAATTTTTCACACCTTGTGTTTACCCCCTCCGCAATAACTTTGGTTTCAAAGCACTTCGACTTTGCTTGAAACGATCAAAGCTCACTTCAGTGCTTCACACAGCCCTTCTCTAAACTACTACAACCTGAGCTAGAGTAGTCTGATGAACTGAGGGGAAAACATCAGGCACTCACCGCATCAATGTCGCTGACGCCGGCCGATCCCACCGCTGCCACCACTGTTGCGAAGCGCGCCTCCGACGACGTTACGAAGGGCGCTACGAATCTCACCGCTGCGACCACTGTTTCGAAAGACGAGGACGCCAACACGGTCCCGAAGGCGCCACTGCTTCGAACTCTGCCGGGAAGGTCACCAGCCGTTTGGTAGCGTAGCTTTTTCAGCTCGCGACTGCTTCTGCGCAGAGCTGATAGACGAGCGGACTAGACGACGGTGAGTTAAACAAGGTTTATGTACAGCATATATACAGAGGCGTTACAAATTCGGCACTGGGGCCGACAGAGACTCGAGGAGCCGAGCTTTCCTCTCTAACATATAGGTCTGCTCTCAAATGGGTCTGCTGTCAAAGGGGTCTTTCTCGACGCGCCGCAGGGCTTCTTTTATATGCCCCGGGTCCAACCCAAATGTCCAACCCGAAGCGCCGCTGGCCGCGAGGTCAGAATCCTCCAAAGAGGGCGCCGCTGGGCCGCGTCCTTCTTTCTCATCAGATTTGGAGAGGCTGCGCTGCAGGTGGCTGCACCCAAGGACGAGTGACGTCGCCGTGCATTGCGTCACCCCCCCCCCCACCCAGACAGGAAGACGCCGGTTGTTTACTCGACGGGCTCGCTGGCTGCGCTGACTCACTGCACGTGGGCGACAGAAAGGCGCCGCGCGTGTTTACGCCGTTAAGTTGTTCGCGTCAGGCGGGCTGGCCTTGACACAGATTGCCTTTTTCAGAGGCACGGACGTCCGCTGTGGACTCGCAGGCATAGCAGGACATGCGTCCAGAGGGCGATGGGGAGCGGCTTGGTTAGGCGGGCCTGGATGGCGAAGCATCATCTTGTGCCTTGTAGATCGGCATCCGAGAGCCAGCAGGTGGGCGTCGGGTGTTGGCATAATGCGACCATGGCTGCCAACCCCGGGAAGTGCAGCAATGACATGAAATATGGCCGACTCTTTCACAGTTAAAGCAGATCGGCCTGTCATCGGAAGTTCACCATTCTGCCGGGCTCCGGTAACGTGGGCGGTTAGTCGGTCCGCGGGACATACTAGGTGTACTGGGCAGTCAGTAGTCAGGTCGGTTAACGGGGCATAGCGTCTGAAGTCCGGCGTTGGCCAGTTCCTGGCGTACGACACTCTTGATCAAAGAAATCGTGGCGCGAGAGTCGTCGGGGGCCTGGACTTGGTCAGACAGGGGAGACGCTGCCTCGATTTCGTGGCGCACGATCGCACGATATTGTCGGAAGCAGCAGGGGCTGGTGGCAAACGGGCGTCCTCGCAGGTAGATGTTGCAGCCGTGTTGGGAAGACGCGAAAAGTGCGGAGTGATATGGCGACTTTTCGCGTCTTCGAAGCGTCGGCATTCAGTGATAACGTCATCTACGGTCAATGAGTTTCGAAATACGAGGAGATTGAAGGCGTGATCGGTGATTCCTTTGACGATGTGCAGGACCTTTTCAGATTCCGGCATTTTGTCATCAACCTTCCGGCCGAGGGCGAGCACATGTTGTATGTACGTAACGTACGACTCGGTACAGGACTGGATTCGGCACGCTAGTTCCTTCTGCGCAGCACGACGACGCCCGATGGGCTTGCCGAAGAGATCGATGAGTTTCTGCTTACAGGTATCCCAACTCATGATATCTTCCTCGTGGTTGGAAAACCACACTTTAGCTGTACCATCAAGGTAGAAAATAATATTGGCCAACATGAGCGTCGGGTCCCAGTTGCAAAGAGCACTCACCCTTTCGTACAGCTGAAGCCATTCCTCCACGTCAGTACCGTCACTGGCCGAAAAGGTGCCTGGGTGTCGCGGTTGAGTCAGGATGACGGTGCGGTTAGTAGCAGCTGAATGCGGTGCTGTTGGTTGCTGCGTAGTTAGACGAAGCACGGTTGGGGCAGTCTCCGAAGAATCCTCGTGCTCGAAGAATCCTCGTGCTCGTCTTGATCAGGCATCGCACTGGCAGCCAAGGAACGTCCGCTGCGTAGAATTGTCGTGGTGTTGACTGTGGGAAGACCCGCACTCTGCACCAAAATGTTACGGGGAGAAGGCGTCTGAAAAAATTCTTTTACTTATAGTAAACTGACAGGCATACAATATGGAGCCCAGTCAGCAGGAGCTCGCCCTAAACATCGTCCTCTTTTCTACAATGTTCGTTTGTGGCGCCCCGTAGCAATATCAAGAAGAAGAGCATCACCGTTTTAAGAAAGACTGGGTTTCATTTCAACATGCAGTTTTAGAGCGAAGCTCGTTAAACAAATAACTACGCACACTTCCCGCGGAAAAGCTAAAGAAATGACGGATGTTATTTCAACTAAACGGGAAGATCTTCTTCCTCGGTGTTTTTAAATGCGAAGCATATTTTAGCGAAATTCGTCTACGTTGAGCGTATCTATCTATCTATCTATCTATCTATCTATCCATCTATCTATCTATCCATCCGCTTACGCTTGCGTGCTCTCATGGTCACTTGGCGATTTGGCGTGAACCAAAGTTAGCATGGGAGGGTAAGTTGTTTTGACAAAAGTGACGCACTGGTCGAGACATGAATATTGTCACAATTCCATCGCGTACGTCGTCAAACACTCCCCGCCAGACATTGACACATACCCACGGGCGGGTATGTGCCACTGGTATCTGGGTATGTGCCATAGGTGATTTACACTCGGTATCTACCCAGGAACGACGAGAACACTCATGGGCAATTTTAATGTGCAAGCGTTAAGAAATAACCAATTTCGGCAGCGTCGTGCCGATGAATGCAAATAATAAGTGTAAGGATCCCAGTTGGAATCAAACCCAACCATTCTGCGTGGCAATGAAGCATTTTATGACAGAGCTACGCCAGGTCTCGGAACTACTTTTCAAATAGACACGAATCTTCATGATACATACAAACTAGTCATTGCATTGCTGCCTACCCAATTTTATAAACATTACATATGTACTCCTTTGGTACTGCCCTCACGTCGGTTTAACGTGAGGGCAGTATAACGTGAGGGCAGTATTGTGATTGTCATGCGCTGAAGTTTATTTATGTAGAAGTGTCTAGCGCAAGCATCCTTGCGAGCATCAGTGCTTCATATCAGCTTCTGGTGTTGTAATACGCATGTTCCAGTTGGCATCGTCACGCAAGTGCAGACAGTTGGTTATGTAAACATCTGCAATTAGATAGATATGTGGGGTTTAACGTCCCAAAACCACTATATGATTATGACAGACGCCGTAGTGGAGGGCTCCGGAAATTTAGACCACCTGGGGTTCTTTAACGTGCACCCAAATCTGAGCACACGGGCCTACAACATTTCCGCCTCCATCGGAAATGCAGCCGCCGCAGCCGGGATTTGAACCCGCGCCCTGCAGGTCAGCAGCCGATTACCTTAGCCACTAGACCACCGCGGCGGGGCAAACATCTGCAATTCTTCAACATGTCTGTGCGCGCAAGATTTGTACATATATTTAGCGCCATTTGACGACGTGTTATGTTTTTTTTGCCCACCTCTGTAGTCATGTCCCTCGGGACCCTTGAGGTACTAATAAACGAATAAACAAATGTCACTTAATAAAAAATTGCAACACGGTAACCTTCCCTTTGCATGCTTCGCATAACGTCGACTCCCAGGTACGTGGGATCTGGCGAATTTTTTTAGTGAGGGATATGGAGACTCGAAGTCCTTGCTTGCACGGACAACGCCAGAATAGTGAATGGGTATGAGACAAGTATGAAAAAAAAACATGGTTGGAGCTTTGGTGCTGGCATGGCTGAAAGTCCAAAACACAAAATACTTAAACAATCCTATTAGCTAAAATAAAAAATATAAACTAAAACGATGGCAGCTTTGCACTGTGGTGCGAAGCCTCAAAAAAGAACAGAGCTTCGTGACCTTCAATATGTCTATCTTTTGCGCCTTTTTTCATATTTTTTATCCTAGCTGTTGTTCGTTTTCTTGTACCTCGTTTTTTAATTCGTTCTTTTTTATTTCTTTCTATATATTCTATAGGTTTCTAGATATTTCTACCTTTTTTTCTCTTTCTGTGTCACTTTGAGTTTTTTCTCTATTTCTTTTTCTCTATAATTCTTTCCATCTTTTTATTTTTCCTCTAATGTCTTTTTCTGTCTCTTCGTCGCCTTTTTTCTCCCTCTTTCTTTCTTTCTCTCTACCCACCTGTCTTGCTCCCCATGTTTTCGTGTTTTTTATAATTATTACTTTTTATATCTTTTTCTGTCTTCTACGTCTTTCCTCCTCTTTCAGAATTTTTGTGACTTATTCACGTTTTTCTCTCTATTTTCTCTTTTTTTCCCTTCACATCCTTTTTTCTCTTTGACATGTTTTACGTCATCCGATTTGCCATGCAGCGCTTTTGTTTAACGCTCGGCGCTGCAGTACTAGCTCCATAGTTGGGTTAACCCAATTCCTTTGGCATATCCACATCTGTAGAATTTCGTATGGCGGAGCACAAGTCAACGATAGCTCAAACACCCTCACCTGTTAAAAAGCGAAATCTATGAATGACAGTTCTTTTTTATTTTCTCTTATCATATTTTGCTCAGGTGGACTAGACATAATAGGCAGACTAACAAACAGAGCATTTTTGCTTGCATGCCAGTGACCCGTAGCTCGGAAAACATTCATATATATTGACCGTTCATGCAGATTATTAAGAAGCAATATATAACAAAGCCAGTCGTTTGTTGATAATAACTTACCTGCATGATTTCTGATTCATATGGATCTAAAGAACACCGAAAACTCTCGAACCCTTTGAAATTGTCCGCTGTTACGACGAAAACATACATAGCAAGGTCAGAAGTTGGAAAAAATCTACCGTGGCAGCTCAGTTGGTAGAGCATCGGACGCGTTATTCTAAGGTCGCGGGTTTGGTCACTGACCATGGCAAGTGATCTTTTCACGTACGTTTCTTTCAGAAATCAATGAAATTCACTACTAATAGCATCCCTATACTTTCCTTGGCAGTGTTATCGGTTAGTTCTCATTATTATTGCATCTAGCAAAGAAAAGCAAGGCCGTAAAATTTCCTTTCCTGTTCTATAGACGAGAGCACGCCTATCTCACACCCAGCTAGGCGCCTTCGGCGGTATACGCTTGCGCCTAGAGACGACATAATTTGTTTGAACTGCCAAGGCGCACCTCGCTAGCATGGCAAGCAGTGGCTCTGATGCTGCAAATGCGAAAAAGCACCTGTTCACGCTGCGCCCGCTTATAAAATGCCATGTGGATACTACTGCGCTGTCTTCTGATTCGGCAACAACCTGCGCAAGAAGAAGGAATTGCTGAGCATTGCATGTGAAGTTCACAGCGCATCGCGGGAATCGTGCCGGTGCGGTGTTTTGAGATTGCACAGATTTCCGTCCACAACGAAAAACGCCGAGCTCCATCACCTTGAGATATATTAGCATTCAGCAGGAAAAACTACGAGCCCTATGAAGTGTACAATTAAGTATACTTATGGCCCTTATTCTTGTGTGATTCCAGCTGTTTCACTTTACAGCAGCGATTTACGTGCAGTATGCCTGTAGTATGAGGCACAAAACTATTGCCGTACTCTTCCGCGGGCCGCATGTCAATAGGGAGTTTTAGTGCTGGGTACTCAAGCGGCTTGCGTACGCAGGACGTTGGGGCGGCGGTATTGCGCATGCGCGAAGCCCCAAGCAGATGCGTCGCAAGATCGCTGGGGCGATGGAGCGATGTGTCTGTGCGCCCATAAACAACGCTGACACCACTGGCCTCCCAGCGGAGATAAGCTGCCCCGGCGCAAATGCTGGCGCATCATCTTACCTTCACGGCGAGCAAAGCCGAGGCTGGCCAGAGCCACCACTTTGACATTTAGGTTTTAAGCGCAAATATTATAGTGGCTAGTCACTATACAAATAGCATGACACAAAGGCGCGAAATCTCGGACAGCATGGATCGGCCGCCTTGTAAGGTCCGCCTTCGCAAGAACTCACAGTATCCGCACTGCGGTTACTCTAGCCGTCGAGTTAAAATGAGCCAAAGTGCGAGCACTTATAGCGATTACACGGTTTCAGCCAGATTACCAAAGCTAGAATGGCCTGGAACAAAGAAACTAAATATATGCAAGCCCAGACCAGCTGAATAGGTGGCGCCATCTAACGCGGCTATATTGAAACAGACAATCACAACATTGTTATTGCAGAAACATTGTGCATTGTACATCTGATGCAAAAACTGCACAGCGACAATAATACAAATGAGTAACGTTTTTATTTGTTTTCATCTCAAAAACATTACGTGTAAGCTAACAAGTTCATGACTGTGGTTGCACAAAGTGTCACAAGATGTTGAGACTGTCGTTATAGTAAGCTTGTATTTTCCACTTTTTTGCGTATACCAGGATACTGTACAGAATAAAATAGTGTCCTGATCACTGTGTATGTATAATTTTACATCTTCAATCAAAAAATATTTAAATAATACTTACGCGACAAGACGCTATGGTGCTGTGAGCACTTGTGACCTTCGTGTGGCTTGCGTTTGCGTGCGTGCCACCGTGGCGCCAACTAAAAGGCATTCCGGTTGGGTATGGGTTGGGCACGCAACGCCGCGCGCTCCCATGCCCGCATCGCCCAAAGAGAATGCGTAGCACTAAAACTCTCTAATAATAGGATTTATGTATTACCACTCACGCGTGGATGCAGGCACCGCGCATGTTTAGTAAAACTGCAATGGCCTACTAACGCGATGCGTGAACGGCGCGGAAAGCATGTCTTTCGACTCGGTCGAACTTCGAAATGCCTTGACTCTACACGTGCACTCGGCTGGCGTCAACGTAGCGTTTTAAAGTCTTGTTCTGGCAGGTACTTTTGCAGCGCGTGTCTGCTCTGAGTGCCCGGCAGGACTGGCAATTGATGCACATGCGGTGCATGAGCGTAAGTTGGAACCAGATTTTAGCGCTACGTTGACGCCGGCTTACAACACAAATTCTGCCTTGTCATAGCCATGGCACACCGCTGTTCGACTGAGTCAAAAGCAATGCTTTTTGCCGTTCGCGTTTCTTTAAATCACAATAATACGTACCTGATGAAGCTGCTTCCGTAGTATGCAATCCGCGTGCTTCAGACATTCCGAACTGTCGAGGAAGGTCTCCTTTGCGTTTACATGAAATCAGCATAAAATTTCCGCCCAGGAACAGCGCGAAACATGCTTACAGCCGCACTTGAGTTGTGAAGTTTCGCGTTTGATTTGCAGAGTGTCTGCTTGCCTGGCAGTTGAGAGTGTTGCTTCGCCACGCTTGCAACAGAGTGCGCCACGCGCTTTTCAATATGGCAGCAAGCAGTGAGCTCGCTGTGTTCTGGTGTATAGGGGTGCCACTTTTGACGACGTTTGGACAAGATTGCTGATCTACAACGAAACCTCCCGTACAAGGATTTTTCATGTTTTCAAGCTCCCATGTTGGTTTGAAGCAAAATTTCTTTGCAGACTAGTTTGTTTATATTGAAAGTAAGATTCACTGTGCAAGAAGATATAGAGAAGAGGGGAGAAAGGATTAAAGCGCAGTATCCCGTCTTTATTCTTATTTCTTTTTGTCTGTGCACTATTTCTAGATTGCATCTTTCCTAATCCTGTGATTTCAGGTGAGAAATAGTATATTCCGTCCTCTAAACATATCCGGGCATTTTAGTAGGTTACCTATAACAAAATATATATGTTATTGCAATATTTTTTCTTAGGGCAGCCTGCCTCGGTACATGATAATCATACCTATAGTTGTGTCTTCAGTAAGCTCTGGAGGGGCGGTGGTTATTCCCGCGAGGTACATCACAATTTAATTCATGACATCGCATTTGAAGTTGTCGACAGCTGCAGAACTCGCCACCATACGTGCAGCTCTGGAGTTTGTAGTTGAAGAACCTTCGGGAACTTAGTCTATCTTCTCGGACTCTAAGACAGCTCTTCAATGTCTTATGTCACGCTTTCGTCATTAACCTAATGAACAGTAGGTAGCTGAAATAAGGCTTTTAAATCACCGAGAAATCGAGAAACAGCACAGCATCGTGTATCAGTGGATACCAGGTCATTGCGGTATATATGGCAATAACCGCGTAGATGAGGCCGGTAGATCTGCACATGACGGTACCCAATACACAGCCATCCCGTTCTGAAGAACCGACGCAGCTACAAGACTTTGTTCGCTTGCGCGTGACCTCACAGAGGTACAGTGAAACTCAGCAGACTTCACAAACGCGCGCCTGCATAACTTGGACCCTGATCTGCATCTTCGTCTTCACCCAGGGATATATCGAGCTGAGGAGACTCTTCTATGCCACCTGTGGCTTGGAGTGGCCTTCACGAACGCATACTCTTATCTCATTGGAATGGCCAGCTCTTCTACATGCACTTACTGCAGCTACGAAGAAACTATCGCGCACCTTCTGCGTGAGTGCACCAATTTCAACGCGCAAAGACAAGAACTCACTGCAGCTCTGGATAGACTAGACGATCGGCCTTTGTCGGAACAAAGGATTCTGGGTCATTGGCCGAGCCCATCCTCAGCCCAGAAGGCTTCGAAAGCTTTGCTGCGCTTTTTGCGGACAACTGGACTCAGAGACAGACTCTAGTGTCTTATTATGTACCTATAGTTGTTTTATGAGCAGTCATAAAGAGCGCTAGCTTTGGAACTCATTTTCTTGTGAAAGATTATTGCACTCAGTTGACGTCACTACAAACAAGACTCAATTTCTTTCTATTAAAACTCCACGTGACACAGCGCTGCCGTTCCAGTAAACCGACGCGTGGAGACATAAATAAGTAGGCTATTGTCGCGGAGCTCGCGTTTTTCTCAATCTGCTGGCCACTGTAGGCAGCCAAGTAACGTGCCCACTGCCGACCTCTAATACCATCACAACTAACCCAGCGGCGCTTCTATATCTACAGTGCACTTCTTTCGCAGCGAATACGAGCCCGTGCCGTACACCTACCGTGCCTGATGACCCCATCAGTGCAGTGCCGCTTGCCTGGAGCCACGTACTTTGATACGGGTTATCCGTTTTCGAAATGTGTAGAGACCAAGAGATGTCTGCAAGCATGAGCATAAATGGAAGATACGACGAAAGCCCAGTTGAGCTCCACTCGCCAAGAAGAATATTCACAGACGCGCGTCTGTTTGATTTTCTGTTCTAAAAGCCACCTTCGAGGTTTCAGGATTAGAACAGCAAAGAAATCAAAATGTCTTCTGCCGACGTCTTTGTGTATTCAGACCACAGAATAGCTTCACGGGCCCATTGCGTTGGTTTCATGTTACTGCAGGGCACCTCTCTAAGGCTCTCTCATATCGAGAGAGCGTGGCTGGACACTCACGGAGCCATTGAAACCCCCGTATTTTCGGCGAACCAAGCTACGATTGCCTAAGAATAACACTTATGCTCGCAGCGCCTAGAAATATCACCTTCTGCTTATGGCAAATCAGTTGCCGCCGTAGTTGAAGCAGCAAATGCCATAACTAGGGATTTCATGTATTGCGAAAGTTTCACCTGATTAAGCATGCACATTAGGGCGCATATACAGCATTGTCGACAAAGTTCATAGTAATTTTACTAATGGAAACAGGGGCTGCGAGATAATCTTGCTTTCTGTCAGGGACAGGAAACAATGGTCGCCATCCCGCCCTGCGACCGTCAACGTTAGCGAAGCTGCATCTGATGGGGGAAAGCGGTTGGTATGCTTTGTTATTACTTTAGAGTATTAGTAGATATAATAGCCTTGTGGTCATGTGGTCGACCGTCGTCAGTTATGCTATCATATAAATTGATCATTTCATCGATCACTGCTTTCACGTCATTCTTCAGGTGTCTTGCATTTCTATGGTCGACCCATGGCACTTCTGAACAAACAAAATGAGTTGACAGACGGGGGCTTCTTTTTACATATGAAAGCCATAAGCACATGCGGGGAGAGGGGGATCATTTGAAGTCATTAGAATTACCTTGTGTGAAGTGCAAAACAGATGCAATCTAATCTATAATGCGAGCGCATGTGAAATGAGAAGGTAACATAATTAACTGGCGCCTCAAGATGTAGCATGCGGTCATGATTCTTGTTTTGTGGTTTTTTTCATTGTAACGAACACTAAGCTCTGTAGTCATGATTGCAAATATAGATATGCCATCTGCCTTGAATTGATAAACGGTCCCTAAACCACTCAAAGCTTAATGTATAGCTGGTGCGCTGCAGTTTTGCATGAGTCTACAGTGAACGCATTCGTCAGCTCGTTCGTCAACCTCTCCGAGGGCCCTTCTTCATCACCGAGGTGCAAACGCAAGGAGCGCGTGCAATTCCTAGCACGGAAACGCGTCGCCGCCTGTTAACGGTTCAAGGCCCATTTAATCTGGCATTTTGCGTTTACGTCACGAACTTCAGCGACCATAAAGAGGTGTACTGTAGCGTGGCTGTAAAGGAAAATTGTCGCAAGCTATTGAAGAAAGTAACTAAAGGCATTTCCAAGGAAGAAAAAAAGATTTTTCTAAGATATACAATATGGTTCACCATAAAAGCGATGAAAAGCAGCAATGAAAAAGTTGTTGAGGTGTTCCGAATTCGGTTAGGTCGGCTTTTGAAGAGCAGCACTTCGTATGCTAGACATTTAGAGACGTTTGACAGGTTATATTTAGCTGGCAGGCTTGACTGTGACGCTGTGGTGAAAACTGAGGAGAAACACGGGCATCAACGAGTATTGCTAATGAATATATACACATTGTTGCTGACTCTTTGAGTCAACACAATTCTCTATTGATTATTAAGTAAAAAACATTTATATACAAACTGTGAGGTTAGGTTGTAACGTAAGCTGGAACACGTAGGGGACTGAGACCGACATGAGAACGGTGGTGGGTCGCCGCAAAACAAGGCCGTAAAATCCACCAGGTATCTTCTTGTGGCACTTTCTCATGACACTCTTCATTTTCTCTCAACTTGTTGCGGTCAGGCATTTTATTCAGGTTTTTCGAACATTCGGGACACTGCATATAGAAAAGCGTAAATGGCAGAAAATTGATGGTCCCTAAGATAAGGGGATACATGTAATCATAGGCGAGCGCGAAAGAGGAGGGCACACCTTTTGAAGTAGGTGAGGGTTTTTCCGCGTACATTTACTTTGTCTTGCCTTTCCCGCCATTCGTCATAGCTCAAGTTCATCAAGGTACCATTCCGAGCACGTTCGGAGTCCATATTTAACAAGGGTAAATGTGCCACGTCTATGTGCATGTTTGTGCGTCTTCTTTGTACTTCTGTTCCTAAAACGCTTTCACCGTTCCTAAATTTACTATGCATGATTATGACCATGTGCGTTTTTTGACGATACCGGTGGCCTAAAACCATCCATGATACATTCCAGGACCTGTTTACTTCCTATTTCTTTACCTCCGCAAAACCGAGTAAGAAAGACAAAGCTTTGTGGAAAGCACTTTACCGCTTCATTCTCAATTATGCGACCCCTGCGACGCATGTTCCTTTTGTTTTTCGAATGCTAATACCACTGGTAGAGCGGAAAACGAAGTTACATTTTACCTTCCCTAACGGGGAACTCGTGCACTGGGTTCCCTAGGCCTCTGCACATGATATCGCCGCTTAAACCTTTTTTTAAGATATTCTAGTTTAACAGTCTGGATAAGTAATGAAAATTATTTTAATGAGCTCTATAAAAAAGCAAACGCTTTTATTTGGAGCAGTGGGGATAATGGCGGCATCTGGCGGAACAGATCTCGACCACGCACTTTTTCCCACCTGACCTCCGAGGTTAGCTTCGGCAGTGCGTGGGACACCAACGTAACCAATGGAGTACACTGATGCACACAAACAACAACTTTGGAACGTCATTTAAAAACCCACAACAGCTATGATCACCTTCTGAATATAATACTATTATTTTTCTAAGTTTAGGCTTTGTGGTGTGCCGTTACACTTCTTTATAAGGAGTGTCCCACCGTGGTGGTCTAGTGGCTAAGGTACTCGGCTGCTGACCCGCAGGTCGCGGGTTCGAATCCCGGCTGCGGCGGCTGCATTTCCGATGGAGGCGGAAATGTTGTTGGCCCATGTGCACAGATTTGGGTGCACGTTAAAGAACCCCAGGTGGTCGAAATTTCCGAAGCCCTCCACTATGGCGTCTCTCATAATCATATGGTGGTTTTGAGACGTTAAAACCCCGCATATCTATCATATCTTCTCTATAAGGAGTAGCCACTTGATAAGGCAACGATCAAAATGCTTCGTTGATCATTCCGGGCATAGTTTAAAATGGCGGTTGTGAAGGCACGTGAGGTACATTTCTTCAGTTCAAAAAATTGCAAGGCACTCCGCCCTCTCCAGCGCAAACCGTTTCAAGAGGTGTCGTCACGTTGCTAGGGAGCAGCTGTAATACCATTCCAAATAGTGTGTGGAACGGGAGGATTTGACCACTAGTGTCACCGCAATCAAGGGATCCGACAAAAGGACACCAGAAGTTATGACTGTAGAAATACAAGACGCATGGAAACGGAAGAAATAAAAAGAATTGGTAGGACCCACGTGCAGTGGTAATCGATGATATGCGAAGCACGTATGAGAATTCTTGATCTGTCACTTTAAAATCAGCACAACGTTACAAGATGGAGGTAAATGATGTCGTACATGGCTTCCCTGTCATAATTATCATGTTTGGATGTGTCGTTTACCTTCACCATCGATTCACGTCACGTAATACCCAATTTAGTATATGTGGAGCTAGCAAACCGGCCGCGAGCACGCTGTGATGGCATGTTGTCATGTTCTTAGATGACAAGCGTGTTGGGATTATCAAGTTTGCACCAGTCATACATTTCGCCAGTCATTGACGTCACGTAACACCAAATTTGGTATATGTGGAGCAAGCAAAATGGCTGCGAGTGCATCATGAAGGGCCCAATCTACTCCAATGTAGCGTTGACGCGCACGCACGCTGGGCACAGCGACGCTACGTTAGCAAAACGCGAGCACTCTATAGTCTGACGCCAGGCGCAACCATGAGTGCATCCGCGTGGCCCGATTGCATCCAGCGCGAAATGCGACATGCTGCATTTCGCACCGATCATTTACCCAGACAACACTGCGTCTCTCCCTGTTTTCGTGACGGAAGGACACCAGACTTGCCGAAACGCGCATGCGCCAAAGCAACGCAGGGCACCGCGCGCCTGTGAGTATATGGCAGGACCAGCGCCTGGCGTGGCAACGCCGGCGTGACGCGACAAAATGAATACCGCCGAGTATGCGCACCGCGTCACGTCGAAATGTATTGGCGCATTCTGTGCCATTTAGTCATGTTCTCACATGACAAGCATCTCATGTTTATTTTGTTTGCACGAGGACCATGCCTTCTTCATTCATTCACGTCTCCTATTACCAAATTTGGTATAAGTGAAGCTAGGGAAACGGCCGCCAGTGCATCATGAGCGTGGCATGTAGTCATGATCTTACATGATACGCGTCTCATGATTATCATGTTTGCACGAGTCAAATACCTTCGTCATCCATTAACGTCCCTTATACCAAACTTGGTATATGTAGAGCTAGCGAAATGGCGCTAGCGCATCATCAGTGTGGCATGTTGTCATGTTGTTACTTGACACGCATGTCACGATTTACGTGTTAGGGTCTCTCACTTGTGTTCGCCACGCAATCATACCAAACCATACCTGTTTTGCAACATGACATGTGAACAAAACCACCGCAAACGGTACGGTACCATGAAAGGTAAATCATGACATTTATGACATACATCTCATGATTTTCATGTTATGACTAATCAAATACGTTTTTCATGCAGTCATGTTATGCCATACCAAGTTTGGTATTGATATCGTCATCGAAAACGGCCAGAAGAGGTGAAAGTCGTAGGTGGCTAGATCGATAGATAGATAGATTAATAGATAGATAGATAGACAGACAGATAGATAGATAGATAGATAGATAGATAGATAGATAGATAGATAGATAGATAGATAGATAGATAGATAGATAGATAGATAGATAGATAGATACGGTCAAAGTCGCCAAAATTTTCTAAGAAATTCTTCGCATTTAATATTAGTGGTAGGGTTCTGAGAAAGGTATTTGGAACTGCAGACAGGTTAGCGGAAGTAAGGGGCTAGTCTGTGGAAACGGCGTGTATTTTGAGCACGTGCTGGGCGTTGAAATTCGACTGCTGGTGCTGTCTTGAAGTTTTGGCAAATGGCTGCCCTGATGAGTGGATATCCAAGAATATTGATGCTAAGAACGGCCCTTTTTTCTATTCAGCTGTGTTCCAGGTTTACTAAGGCCAGCAAGCGTTTCCCCGAATTATTGTAAATGTTGAGAAAACTTTGAAAAAAATAAAACAGTTTGTTAATTAGCCTTCCAGGCCATGAAAATATTGCATGACATTGTCTAGAAGCGGACGTTCTCTCTAAAAGCCACCAGTTCGTGCTCCCTAAACGGCATAAGTTGATCTTGTTTAGACCGTCAAAGGCTTCTAAATGTGCGGTAGTTTTTTGTGGGATACATGGATTTCATTTTGCGAAAAGTCGTATCACAGTGGCATATCGAAAAATTATATTCAAAGTTTAGTCGGCGCCTATATATAAAGAAGCATTGTTGCGTGTTTGGTAGGTTGGTTATTGGAAGCCCGGCAGAGCTTTCGCCGACAGGGCCTCAGGTCTCCCGCGTGGAGACGTCAAGACCTTGCCTGACCACCGCCTCGAAGGCCTGCTGGACAGCCCAGAGTTGGTCGCCGAGGCTGGGGCTGCACAGGGCAGCGGCCCACCGCGGCGGAAGGGTTCCGGATTTCCAATGGGCAATTTTTGGTTGAAAGCAGTCCCACCTGTTTTTAATGTATTACCAGGTATGATTGTAGACAGAACATTTTCGGTTTCGCCGCAAGAACTTGGCAATGAATGTGGTAGGAACGAATTCGCATCTTCATGAATCAATGCTAGCAGCAAAGTCTTTTTAATCATGAGGCAACATCCTTGTTGTGTGTTGGTTTAACGCGGTAAGAGCACAGAATGTATCATAATCATCATCATCAGCCTGACTACGTCCACTGCAGGACAAGGGCCTCTCCCATGTTCCACCAGTTAACCCGGTCCTGTGCTTGCTGCTGCCAATTTATATTCGCAAACTTCTTAATCTAGTCTGCCCACCTAACCTTCTGTCTCCCCCTAACCCACTTCACTTCTCTGGGAATCCAGTTAGTTACCCTTAATGACCAGCGGTTATCCGGTCTACGCGCTACATGCCCGGTCCATGTCAATTTCCTCTTCTTTATTTCAACTATGATATCCTTAACCCCCGTTTGTCCCCTAATCCACGCTGCTCTCTCCTTGTCTCTTAAGGTTACTTCTACCATTTTTCTTTCCATTGCTCGCTGCTTCGTCCTCAATTTAAGCTGAATCCTCTTTGTAAGTCTCCAGGTTTCTGCTCCGTAGCTAAGTACCAGCAAGATACAGGTGTTATATACCTTCTTCTTGAGGAATAGTGGCAATCTACCTGTCATAATTTGAGAGTGCTTGCCGAATGTACTCCACCCCATTCTTATTCTTCTAGTTACTTCAATCTCGTGGTTAGGCTCTGCGGTTATTACCTGCCCTAAGTATAAATAGTCTTTTACAACTTCAAGTGCACTATTACCTATCTCGAAGCGCTGCTCCTTTCTGAGGTTGTTGTACATTACTTTCGTTTTCTGCGGATTAATTTTAAAACCCACCTTTTTGCTCTCCTTGTCTAACTCCGTAATCATCATGAGTTGCAATTCGTCCCCTGAGTTAGCAATGCACTGTCATCGGCGAAGCGCAGGTTACTAAGGTATTCTCCAATAACTCTTATCCCTAACTGTTCCCATTCTAGGCTTCTGAAAACCTCCAGTAAGCACGTGGTAAATAGCATTGGGAAGATTGTGTCTCCCTGCCTTACACCCTTCTTGATTGGTATTCTGTTGCTTTTTTTATGAAGCACTATGGTAGCAGTTGATCCCCTGTAGATTTCTTCCAGAATGTTTGTATATACTTCATCTACGCCCTGATTCCGCAGTGTCTGCATGACGGCTGATATTTCTACTGAATAAAACGCCTTCTCGTAATCTATGAAGGCTATGTATAGTGGTTGGTTATACTCTGAGCATTTCTCTATTACCTGATTGATAGTATGAAAGTGGTCAATTGTTGAGTAGCCTGTTTGAAATCCTGCTTGTTCCTTTGGTTGATTGAATTCTAATGTTTTCTTTATTCTGTTAGCGATTACCTTTGTAAATAGCTTGTATATTACAGAGAGCAAGCTGATCGGCCTGTAATTCTTAGGTCCTTGTCATCTCCTTTCTTATGTATTAAGATGATGTTAGCATTCTTCCAAGACTCTGGTACCCTTCCCGTCAGGAGACACCTCGTAAACAGGGTGGCTAGTTTTTCTAACACAATCTGTCCTCCATCTTTCAGCAGATCCGAAGTTTACTGATCCTCACCAGCAGCTTTGCCTATTTGCATGCTCTCCAAAGCTTTTCTGACTTCTTCTATCATTACTGGTGGGGTGTCACCTGGGTTACTGCTAGTTCTTATAGTATTAAGGTCGTGGTTGTCTCGGCTACTGTACAGATCTCTGTAAAACTCCGCTATTTTAACCATCCTATCCATTTTGGTAGTTATTTTGCCTTCTTTGTCCCTTAGTGCATACATCCGACTTTTTCCTATCCCAAGTTTCCTCTTTACTGCTTTGACGCTTCCTCCGTTTTTCAGAGCGTGTTCAATTCTCTTAATGTAATACCTTCTTACATCGCATACTTTACGCCTATTAATCAACTTCGAAAGCTCTGCCAGTTCTATTTTGTCTGTTGTACTTAACACTTTCATGCTTTGAAGCTTCTTAATTAGGTTCTTCGTTTCCTGGGAAAGCTTGCCAGTGTCCTGTCTAACTACCCTGCCTCCAACTTCCACTTCACACTCCATAATGATACTCGTTAGATTATCATTCATTGTATCTACGCTAAGGTTGGTTTCCTCCCTAAGAGCCGAGTACCTGTTCTGCAGCGACACTCTGAATTTCTGTACTTTCCATCTCAGTGCTAGCTCATTGATTGGCTTCTTGCGTATCAGTTTCTGTCGTTCCTTCTTCAAGTCTAGGCGAATTCAAGACCGTACCGTTCTATGGTCACTGCATCGTACCTTGCCAACCACTTCCACATGCTGCACGATTCCTGGGTGTGCAGTCATTATAAAGTCTATTTTGTTCTTATTTTCGCCATTAGGGCTCCTCCATGTCCACTTGCGGTTTTCTCGTTTTCGGTAGAAAGTATTCAAAATCCGCAAATTATTGCGTTCTTCGAATTCTACTAGTAGCTCTCCTCTGGCGTTTCTAGTGCCGATGCCATAATCTCCTACTGCCTGGTCTCCAGCCTGCCTCTTCCCTACCTGTGCATTAAAGTCGCCCATCACTATAGTATACTGTGTTTTAACCTTACTCATTGCCAATTCCACGTCTTCATAGAAGCTTTCAACTGAAGCGTCATCATGGCTGGATGTAGGCGCGTAAGCTTGTAGTACTACCTTCATCTTGTATCTTTTATTCAGTTTAATTACAATACCTACCACCCTTTCATTAATGCTATAGTATTCCTCTACGTTGCCAGCTATGTTTCTTTGAATTAGGAACCCCACTCCCAGTTCTCTTCTGTCTGCCAAGCCCCGATAGCAAAAACGTGCCCATTCTATAGCACAGTATAGGCCTCATCTGTTCTCCTAACCTCACTGAGCCCTATTATATCCCATTTAACACCCTCTAGCTCCTCGAATAGTACAGCTAGACTTCCCTCACCTGATAAGGTTCTAGCGTTAAACGTTGCCAAGTTCAGGTGAGGGGCATGAGTTATTTGACGTATGCATGTGGGAGGTAGTGGCCAGATACTGTACCAGGGTGGCCAATTTTTCTCTGGTGAGGCAGTGCGTTTCCGGCGGTGGCTACCGGTGAGGCCGCACCCCAGGCCTCTTAATGCAGTTCCATTAACACGCGGATTTTTTTTCCGGTTGCGAAATGCGCGGCAACGGGATTTGAACCACGGACCTCTTGCATGCGAGGTGGATGCTCTAACCACTCCACCATCGCCGCACCCGGATTGCTATGTTATAAATGTAGGTTTCAGCGGTGTATCAGTCAAGTTTGTGGTTATTTTTATAAAAATGTTTTAACGAAATGAGATCTCTGCTGATTACCCCCTTAATTAAGGGTCTAGAGAGTACGGAGTTGGGCCTCCGATTAGCCTATGGGGTGCTGTTTATTATTATATCAGGCGGACAAAATTTAAATTCGTTTGTGAGTGGATGTTACCCAATTAATCTTTTTAGTGATTAGGCTTAATTTTGGTCACGAAGTAGTTCCGGTACTATTACTCCTGTCCTGATCAAACCTGAGCGGCGACATGTCTACAATTAGGGCTTTGACTGTATGAGTTAGAAGTTTCCCGGTAGGTTATTAGCAAAGTTAAAAGCGATCGTAAGGAAAAAAAACACGTGGTTCAAGACTGATCTTATGGGCGTACCTTTCTCCCGAGCAGTGAGCCACCCTCCTCCTGTGAGTGAGGGAAGACGCGGGCGCCACACGTTTATAAGCGGTTTTCGTTATATTCTTTCTAACTCTGTATCTTCCGGTTACCTTAAGCTATCAAAATTGTTTTTACACAAAAAAAAACCGGACTGTTGTGCTCTAAAAGAAGATATTAGCTATTTTTCGGTGGCCTTCGTAGCTCCTTTTGAAAATTTGTTTTAATGAAATGAACTTTTTGCTGATTACCACCTTAATTAAGGGCCTAGAGTGTACGGAATTGGGCCTCCTGGTAGCCTATGGGGTGCGGTTTATTATTATATTCAGCGGAGAAAATTTGAATGCGTTTGCGAGGTGATATTACCAATTTAATCTTTTTAGTGATTAGGCTTATTTTTGATTGCAGAATAATTCTGGAACTATTAAACCTAGCTTTATCAAACTTCAGTAGCGTCAGGTCTACCCTAAGGACTTTCAACTTTATAAGTAAGAAGTTTCCCCGTAGAATATTAACGAAGCTACAAGCGATCAGAAAAAACGCGTGGTCCGACTGTTGTTGTTTTCACAGATTCACACTGTTTTCCGCTCCTAAAATTTAAAATTTTCGTTTGTAACAGCAGTATTTGTAGCGGTTGAACTCCTTGTATCTTCACGAACAAATAGGCACTATTCTGACCCTCTGACCCTCCTAGAACCAAAATTGCTAAAGTTATAGGCAGATATCTGCAGAGCTCACTTACACGTGCTGCTGACGCGGCCGCTCCCGTGGCGCTCCGCAGATTGTATAGGAGTCGTCTAATGATGTCTATCTATACAGTGCTGGTGACTATGCCCAAATGAGCAAAGCTCACAGCTGCTGCTCGAGCAACACCGATGGCAGAAATTCATCGAAGGTGAACATGTAATACTATTGCAATAAAACATCTTGCATTATCAAGTTAACTGGTAAAAACTAGTTCATTATTGGTTCACACTTACGACATCTCATTCACTGACCATTCACTTTAATGCGCGCTGATCAAATCTTCATTCACATTTGTGTGCTCCGATGGAAAATTCGTTTGCTTTACTGCACGTGATCTCACTATTAGGTCATAAGATTTCCACTGAATTTGCAGCTTAATCACTTGATTCACCCTTGCTTTGCACTTGAAGAACTTTCTTCATTCTCGATTCACACTTGCTTCCTACTAACGTAGCCTAATTCATTCTTGAATCATGCTGAATTGATGTAATTGAATTTTCATCATCTTGATTCATTAGAATGTACATTTTTTGAGTCACTCTTGAGTCATTTTGATGTAAAAGTTGCGTCAATTTATTGACCTTTGTTTCCACTACTTATCGTTTCGTACTGTTATATCTCTATTCCATGCCATGCCTATTTTGGTGCCCTTTTAATATGCAATGTAGCGGAACGCCACATTTTTACCAATAAAACAGATATGAGGTTTCCATCTCAGAAAGCCAGGCACATCATGTTTCACCCAAGAATGTCACTGAGGTGATGGTGTAAAGCTATTTTTTCCGTTGAAGATGCGCGGTACGGTGCCGGTACACAACGCATTCACTGTGGGCGTAGATGAGATACGTCGGTGTAGGAGAAGGCGTGACATGGGGTGACGTGTTTTGAAAACTAGTTCAGACGAAGGGCGCCACTGCGAAATTATATGTCACTGCCCACAATTTTCCTCAAGAGGAAAGAAAATCATCCTTTGGAAGCTACAGCGAAGTTACGGATAGTAACACAAGAACAATGTCCATTGCAATGTAAGGAAATAGCCGCTGATGGTTCGTTAGGGAAAGTGAAGTTTGCAGAAAGTATATTTGATTATCGTGTCAACGCAAGCAGCAACGTTCGGCATGACTGGGTCTGCAATACATTTGGGCCGTTGTTGAAGCTCAATTAACATACACGGCAAAAAATATTTTTCATTGATTACGTAAAAAGGCGTAGGTAACATGCTGCCAACCACTTCCGTAAAAAGAAAATAGTACACCTGAGATCACGTAGAACACATAGAACGTACAGCCGATTCTCCTTTCACGGAGATCACATCTGCTCTGTAGGGACATTTCTCACACATTATTGATAATACTTTTGCTACATGTCCGTAAATAACAAATGGGTTTCGATTAGAATCAACATTAGGCATACGTAATCAGCAGACCTTTCTTCTGCAAGTACAAGGTCATTCAAAAGTTCTCAGGCCACTGTTCCAACTAATCCTGTGGCAATGTCAGCTGGAAACTTTTGACTGCACCTGCACATGCTAAAAAATTTACGAAGTGAATTCAAATGTTTAAAAACCAACAAGGCCAAGTTTCCTATTCACAGAAATTGAAATTTACTTTCCCATGATAAAAAATAACTAAATACAGCACAGGCATGCTACAAATAGTGTGAACAAAAATTGTTAAGAAATTTATTTTATTTGGGCGGCTTTGTATCTGGAATTTAAAAACAAAAAAGGAATATCATAACTTTCAGATACCCAAAGCACCTCTGTTGTTTTCCTATTGTAACAGTATTGTGCAGACTTCTTTTCTGAAAAAGAGGAAACATTTTATTAGCCCAAGCACACCAGGCTAGTACAGAGAAAAAAACAGTGCAAGCACAAATAATTTATTCATTTCAAGACTCCTAATAACCCTGGTTAGAGGCACTGGTTTGCAGCACAAAAATAAATTATCACACATATTACATAATAATACTTATCATACAGAATAAAATGGCTGAAAGCACAAACAACTACATAAACACACCAAAATATTGGCTAACAATATATTTGAGGCAAAAGAAGCGAACGAGTAATTCAATGTATGAAACAATACAACAATTAGAGTTATGCAACGCAAAATTACCCAGCATTTTCTTAACAATCACGAATATGGCGGGAAAATGTTCCTGTTTCTCGAAGTTCGAAACTCGTCCTGGTCATTTAATTTCGTTGCCAAACATTTTACTGCCTAGTTATTAGAGTCTTTAGTATAGCGCTGACTGAGCTAAACGTCGTTAAACAATTTTTTTCAAAAGTCGTTCTGGAATGCACTCAA
Source organism: Rhipicephalus microplus (assembly GCF_043290135.1). Classification (NCBI taxonomy): domain Eukaryota; kingdom Metazoa; phylum Arthropoda; class Arachnida; order Ixodida; family Ixodidae; genus Rhipicephalus; species Rhipicephalus microplus. The sequence goes on along the minus strand of NW_027464591.1, from coordinate 9,986,498 downwards.
TAAATGGCATTCCAGCCAGGTAATGAAGTGATCTAACTAAAAATAATGACTTCCTTATGTATATCAATTCTCGGGGAGCTTTTCCCACGAGCAATTATGAATAATGTTGCCAGGTTTGGTTTTTTTTTGGTAGCAAGGCAAATTCCTAGGGCACAAATAAAATATGTGCTGGTGACCTTTTTCACATGCTACAAATTGAAAATAATTTACACAATAAAGCTTTAGCACATAGTCTAAAAATTGTGAATTTCACTTTTTTGGGGTGGAAAAGCTCTCTATTCAGCATCAAAAAGCTCGCTTTGGTGGTCGGACAAAAAATATGCACAACATTTCATTTTCAAGCTCTACGTACTGCCTCAATATAGGTTGTTACTAAAGGGTATTATTTTTTCAAACTCAAGAGGTATTTTTTTAATTTATGTATCTTCACCAGCTTTACTCCTACTTTACTCAAGCGGCATGAAGCACTCGCAAGGGCAATCTTCAGCTGACTTCCACAGAACTGAGGTGCACAGAGCAAGCTTGATGCGGAGCAATTTAATTTGGAATGGGGCTATCATCTGCATTCCATTGCCAACAGAGGTGCACTACAATGAATGTCGCTAGAGTGTGGAGACCAGTAGCGTAGCAAAAAGATATTTTTCGCGTGGGGGTGGTGTGTCAGGGGAGACGACTTCGGTCATATTTTATGTACATTCTTGTGGAGGTAAGTTTATTTACAGAAAGGCAGAGAGGTCGGCATGAGCGATAGCTTGCTCTAGCCTCCTACTCTACACTGGGGAAAGGGAAAGGAGAAAAGAAAGAATAATGTATGACGATGGTGAGATAGAGAGGTGAGTGTGTAGTGTTCTTTCTGGCTGAGACACATTTCATAGCCGCGCACATAGTCCAGTTGTTTCCAAAAAGGTTATAACTGCTCTTGTGACCACAGTTGCATTGTTGGTGTCTGGCCAAGGGCCCAACATGGTCTCATCAGTTGGTGACCTACTGCGATATAGTTCAGTAGAAGAAGTCAGTGTTTGTCGTTCACATGCATATGCTGGACAGACACAAAATATGTGCTCAAGTGTTTCTGGCACATCACAGTGTTCACGATTAGGACCGGTGTCACTGCGACCGATGATATCTGCGTAACGTCTGGTGTACGCTACACGAAGACGAATGCGGTGGATCATACTTGTGAGTTGCCGTTTCGATTTAGGGGGCATGCGGAACCTCATTTCCGGGTCGCATTTGTGAAGTCGCTAGTGTCGCCGTTCCGGTTTGTTCCAGTGCTGAAGTGTGTAGCTGCGCATCACGCAGTGAAGCAGGGCGTTTGTGTAAGCTCGTGAAAACTCAATGCGTACTTCAGGGGCACTGCTGAAGGCATTTTTAGCTTCAGCGTCTGCCTCTTCGTTTTCCATCAAGCCGCAATGAGCGGGAATCCGCTGGAAAGCTATAAGATGACCATTTGTTGAAGCAACCTGAATATGTTCTGTGAATTCTTTCGCCAAGCTGTAATACGGACCTTGCTTCATGATGCAATTATTGGTTTGCAAAACAGGTTTGGCATCACGGAAAATTGTCCAGGCTCGAGGTCGCTCTCCGGAAATAAATCTTATTGCCTCTCGGATAGCGACAAGCTCTGCGGCAGTTGATGTGGTTTTATGGTCCACTTTGAATTGTCGAGCGATATCCATGTCTGGGATGACAAAGGCTGCGGCGGAGGTGTTTAGCGTGGTGGATCCGTCGGTGTACACGTGCAGAGAATCACTGTACGTTGTATAAATGTGATATAGGGTCAGTTGTCTGAGGCCAACAGAAGAAATGAGCAACTTCTTCGTGATTCCAGGTACCGTTAATGAAATACGTGGTTTAGGCAGGACCCATGGAGGCACTGCAGGGGCATTCGGAGAAAACCTTGATGGTATAATATTTTCATGCCGCGATATTACTCTTGAGAAACTGCAATCTGGGTAAGTGGCGGGTAGTACTGACAGTGGGTGCTGTCTGTGCCTGCTCAGCAATCGGAGGTGAACTCTAAGTGGCTCGAGGAGCATGTATACACTGATGGGACAAGGCCGAGCCTCTGCGATTGTTTCATTTGTTGAAGTACAGCGTGGTAGACCCAAGCATTTTCGTAAGCATGGAGCTTGAACACTCTCTAGCGTCTTCACACAACTAGGTCTCATATTGGAGAGCATCAGCATATTGTATCGAATGTATTCCACAAATAGAGCATTATACAGTTGAAGTAGCGATAATTTTGATGGGTTCCATCTTGTTCCTGCTACGTGGAGAAGAACGAGAGCAAAGCTTTTCAATTTAGATTTAAGTACTGCGACATGCCTCGTCCACTATAGATCTCTGTGTACGACAACCCCAAGGAACTTGTGGTGCGTTACAGCAGGTATCGCTGTCCCATTAATAAATATCGGGTATTTCGACATTTGATTGCGCGTGAACGCAAGCACTGCGCATTTGTCGATTGAAAGAGTGAGCCCCTGACGTCGTAGATATTTGTATGTGGTCGTCACTGCACGCTGTAGTCGAGCTCGTAATTGCGGACGAGTAGTTCCGGATGCCCATATGCATATGTCATCAGCGTATGCACTGATCTTCACCATGCTGGGAAGTTCTGCTGCTAGGCCGATCATTGTGACATTGAATAGGATCGGGCTGAAAACTCCTCCTTGGGGAACACCACGATGAACCTTATATCGATCGGTGTCTCCGTTATTTGTCATCATGTAAATGGTGCGGTCCCTAAGGTAGCTGAAAATCCAAGCGTACAGTCATTTACCGATGTCGAAATCTTCCAGTGCGCCAAGGATTGCATAATGCAGCACATTATCGTAGGCACCCTTATTGTCTAAGAAGACCGCCGCCACTAGTCTGCGTCGGCTTCTTTCCTCTTCAACGCTGGTGATCAAGTCGACCACACCATCAATGGCAGATCGGCCTCTTCTGAAGCCGTTCAAAAATGCAGGAAAGGAATTGTTGCTCTCTAGAAGCCACTCTAATCTTGACAGTACCATTCTTTCCATCACTTTTCCGACGCAGCTGGCTAAGGCGATTCGTCTGTAGAAGGAAAGCGCATAAGGACACTTCCGCGGCTTAAGCAATGCAATAATGCGACTGCATTTCCAATTAGCTGGGACTTCTCCTAACTGCCATGAGGTGTTATAATGAGATAACAGTATACGTCGTGCTTCTGTATCAAGATGGTTGAGTGCAGCATACGTGATTTCGTCAGGTCCTGGTGCCGATGATCGGCGGGAGGCAGAAATCGCAGCGTCAAGCTCATGCATTGTAAAACGTACATCACGGCGCTCGTCAGAAGATGGAGACGCAACGGTAGTAAGAGGCTCATTAGTGGCATGACCATCCGTGGTATCCACGATGAGGCTACAATATTCACTGGCTATCTCAACTTCCGTCCGTCCCTGATGTAGAGCAACTGCTTGAAATGGTTGACGTTGTTGAGGAGTTGTACATTCTTGTGTGTTTGTATGTGTGCATGTAGGTATGCACATGCAGAACTAAGAAAATCGCAGCATATCTACGAAGTGAATGAAGCCGTTCATAAATGCAGGAAAGGAGCTTGTAATGTGGGGCGAAGCTTCAGAGGGTTTAATCGGTAACCGTGAATACGTCTGGGTGCCTGTCACTCGCACTAGCACAATATGCTGAGTCATTGATAAACTAGGTGGTCACGAACCGGTCACAGTCGAAGGACAATCCACGGCTTTAGAATAAAAAAATACCTGGACTGTGCTAGGGGGGGGGGGGGAGTTAATAACTCCTCCTGCCTTTCTGGCTACGCCACTGGTGATGACTCCCAGATGAGCCATCAAGCCATTAAAAAGTATACAGTACACAATTATTTCTTACGCAAAACATAAACGAGACTATCGCCTTGGCTACCAGTTCTTATTAAAGTTTTTTCGCTTCAGTATTTATAAGACAGGCTTTGGGTCTTAGGAAGCTCTCCTGAAAGCCAGAAAAATAAAAAAACG